>NW_012114766.1:4849960-4875858 GCF_000951035.1 Colobus angolensis palliatus | reverse complement strand
CTAAAAACCTTGACCAGGCTGATTTGTTATTTCTGTTTTGTCCTGTCCTTAGTTATTTATTCACAATTCCCATGCACACATTTTAAAACTGAAATTCCAAAGATAAAACATCTGTAATCTGATGATATAATATCTGTGGGTACATTTTAACTAATCTTTATTATATGGAAGCATAATAATTTCTGCCTCTCAACTTAACATGATTTTCAGGATCTGGATGTAGCAAGAAACATTATGTGGAACAGGACAGAAACCATTTTTATAACTGTAATTACCTCCACTGCCTGTCTGTGATTATTTCAATTTCCCTTTGCTGTTTCTTTGATTAAGTCTTCTCTCCCTAATGCATTGCACTTTGGGTTCCTATTATTCCTGGCTGTTTTTGCTGATTCTTCCATGAAGCTGCTGAAAAGGCAGTGTAAGTACTAACTGTTCTGAGCGGCAGCGTGGCATCCAGGAGCATCCTGTTGGGGAGGAAAACGGCCCAGAAATTGCATGAGTGCTGCTTCTCCTGTGAAGACATTTGAATCTGCTTTTGGTAAACAGCACGCCGAGCACTCCCTCAAGTTGCAATTCCTTTTCTTGTATTCCTCTTTCTTTCTAATCACAGAAGAACTTCTCAGATTTTATTTTCTTCTATCGAAATGCCTGCATGTCATTCATCAATCCTAACAAGACCTAAAAATATGTAAAACTTGTTTCTTTAATTACAAGGATGATATCATTCAGAGAGAGTGAATCTGCATTTTGGAGAATGAGAGTAAATGAAAATAGGCTTATAGACTTTTTGCTGAAAATATTGAAATTCAGAAAAAAGTGTATAACCTTATAGAGTTGTATACTTTCATTCATTCACGAAACACATGGCTTAATGAATTCACACTAAAAGACTTAGTTTCTGATTTCTGGTAACTGTTAGTCTTCTGCAAGCATTAGAACTGAACCAGTAACTTCAACGCAGTGATAGGGCTTTCGAGTTGCATGTACAGGAGGTCAGGATGTCTGCACAGAGGGGACAGCGGCATTTCCTAGTGAGACCTCTGCCTGAGCTCCCTCATGGGGAACAATTTCAGGTTGAGGATAGCTAAATGAAGAAGAAAGGTGTGGAGCAGGAAGAACTCTGGATCCAGGGATTACATGTGGGAAGGCAGAGTTGTGAAATAGCATGGCGCATCTGGGGAATTTAAAATCCTCACCTGTGACTGACAGTGGTGAGTTATAAGGCGTGAAGGCAGAATCCTGATCACGGGGCCTGTTGTGATATGGGATTTTAACAGTTTATCTGCATAAGTGTGTATATAGAAAACCTTAAGTTCTAGATAGAGATATAGATAGATAGATGATAAATACAGACAGATGATTGATAAATGATATGGTATAGGCAGGTAGATGGATCTAAATAGATGATTGGTTGATGGATAATAGCTGATTGTTACATGATAGGTAGATAGATGATAGATACAGATAGACATGATTGATGTAGTATCTTTAGGTAGATAGAGATGATTGATTGATAGATGGATGATAGGTGATTGATACATGATAGGTAGGTTTATAGATAAGAGATGATTGATAGGCAAATGATTAATAGATGACACCTATAGTATCGGTAGGTAGATATAGATAGATAGATGGATGGATGATAACTGATTGAAAGATGATAGATTATAAGTAGATAGATCATAGATGATAGGTCAATGATCAATCCATCAATGAATACATTATATATAGATAGGTAAATAAATGAAAAATAAAAAGGTAGACATTATATTGGGCCTGTGTCACTTTCTTTGTCCATGTGGTAGTCTCCCTCTCATTGCTAGTTACAACTCAAATCAGCTCAAAGTCCCTGGCAGCCCTCTCTGATAAGCTCTTTGTAGTTTCTCTAACTTAGTGGAGTGTTTGTGTAAATACAAGGTAGAAGTTTGCAAAACTACATGAAATGACAGAATGGCTTCCTGAATTATTACTCTTAATGGCTTCATAAAACAGTATTTTCATATCTATACAAATAATTTTAAACTTAATACATAAGGATGCAAAACAAGGTTGATGTTGATATGGGCAACTGTGTGTTGGACGGTGCCAAAGCATCCCATGGGGACATACTTATTCTTTTCTGCTTTGTGGGATGTCTGGATAAAAGTGCTGGAGGAGCTTTGCTACTGAGCTGGGCCAGCCTCTTCTGTTTCTTGTTAGCCGGGCCTCTTCTCAGAGTCACGGGCCAGGAGTTTCTTATCAAAGGTCTCTC
Source organism: Colobus angolensis palliatus (assembly GCF_000951035.1). NCBI lineage: Eukaryota > Metazoa > Chordata > Mammalia > Primates > Cercopithecidae > Colobus > Colobus angolensis. Next base: position 4,873,607 of record NW_012114766.1, on the reverse strand, counting down.
CCTGGTGCTCACTGCTGATACCTCAAAGTTCTCAGTTCTCAGTTCATGGAGACCTTCTTTGCATTCATGCTAGAACACATTATCTCATCATCAAAATCTTCATTTATTTTTTAAAAAATAATAAACACAAGTAACTTTTGGGTAAGAGTGACTGTGGGCAAAGATGAATACAATGTGATTCAAAGCTGAACACATTGAAATTTAAAAACGTAACAAATGAAAACCCTACTTGAAATGATGCTTCTCTGCCTCAATTTCTCTTTGTAAATATCGACAGTACAAATTTTTAATCAACATAAATGTATGGGGCTCACATCTAGGTCCCTTTAGAAGGAAGAAAGCAATGACGATAGTTGTAGTTATAAGTTAGTATGTCTTTTCACCGCTATCTGTCCATCCGTCCGTCCGTCCATCCATCCATTCATCCATCCATCCTTTCATCTATCCACTTACTTGACAGGCACTCAGAAAGCACATTCTGGATGTGGGGTCTGCACTTGGTACTAGAGAAGCTTGCTGCAAAACCTCCAATATTATGTGTATCGAAGTGCAACTTTCCAAAAGTATTTTTCTCTCTGTCTTGAAGTCACAGAGCAACTGCTGGCATTTACCTACCTTCTGCACTAACAGTTCTCTCCTTGTTGGTTTTGAAATTAATTTTCTTTATCTTGACACAAAGACCCAAAATATGACTTTTTTCCCCATAAGAACAGATGGTGAGGAGGCAGCAGCAGTTACAATTTACCAAAATGGGGGATACTATATTTAAATGGCATATTAATGCGTGATTATACAGCTGGACAGATTGTGTTCCTCTGAGAGAATGTTGCTGTTGCTTTTCTAAAATTTACTAGTGCCATCATAACATACTTAGTGGAAAACATGGTTAAGAAGAAGGAAGGGAGGGAGGGAGGGAGGAAGGAAGGAAGGAAGGGAAAGAAAGAAAAAAAAGCATAAAAGAAAAACATATACCAGATAGAGAACATATCCATATAAGTATATAAGGTGATTAATTACTTAAAGCTGCAAAAGAAAGTGCTATTGATTACCTGATTCCTTGAAGTTAAAAAGAAAAGAAAATCTTTTAACTCATCAGCAAAGAGAAATGTTTATTATAAGTTTATTTTATAATCCCATCTTCAATTCCTGCATTTTGGCTAGATACATGTTATGTACCTATAATAACTTAATTCACTATTAGGCAGCAATTTTAAGTCATAGTAAAAATTAATATTGCATTTTCCTATGTTGGAGGTATCCACAGGACCTGTAGTTGACAATTTGAACCAGGAAGCACAGGGAAGGGATAAAACTCTATTAAATATTTAAAAACTTACCTTTAAATCAATTTAAGCTTGGGTTATTTTAAGGATGGTACTTAAGGCTGATCTCTTCTGTGCCAGCACATGGTGTGTTGCTGGCGTTTACTAAGTCATTCATTCTTGTAGCTTCTACCAATTTGTCCTGAGAGTGCATAGAAACGTGTCAACTTGCTACCCTGTTGGGTCTATTTGCCAAAATCCTGCAGAATCGTATTTCTAAGACAAGAGCACATGTCACAAGCTTTATTTTCAATTAGCTTCTAGCTGAATACATTCATATATATCTCATTTTAATGGAACTAGGCCTTAATGAGGTAGTAGATTATTCCCCTTTAAGACAAACTGCCAGAAAGATTTTGGAAGGTCTTTGTGTCTTCAGCTCACAGGAGGAACAGACTCTGCAGATATTCTAGTTTCTGAAATCAGGCTTTGGTTTTTTTTTTTCTAGAAATATGTCAAGTGTGTAGTGACTGGTACCAAATGTTACTTTTTAAGACAATTTTATGTAAAATTCACTTTTTTTTTAAACAAGGGAAGTTATATTTAAAAGCCTTCCCAAAATAAAATGAAGGGAGCAAATTCAAAGTTTACAGTTTTAATTATAGCAAAGTTATCTCTCTTGCTGTAATAAATTTATCTAGAAGCAACAGAAATGTGATTAAACATTGAAAGATTCCAAATGAAAATTGCTTTAATAAATACATTCATGCTATTGTTTAATATATACCAAAGAAATATTAGCAATATGCATTCTAGTTATTAGTAGCTGTGTGAGGCTCTCAAATTATTGTGGTTTTAATTTTTTTCCTGAATTTTAATAACAAATACATGTTACACAAGGACTTCTTATATAAGCATTCTAATGTCCAAGGGACATTTCTGAAGTACCTTTCCCCATATAACAATCAATAAACTTTGAAATTTTGAAAATGCCCTAAAAATATACTGCATTTGAAAACTCTGAACAAGCTAACATATTTACAAATGTCTTTCTGAGCCTCACCACCCTTTCTGGGGTAGCCATTCTCTCCACATTGCTTATATGAGGAGATGGCACTGTGAACAGCTCAATAATTCAATCCTGGTTAGTTTGGCTTTATATAATCTGAAACAGAAATAGGTATCGAATCTGTTTCTCCAAAGGAGGTAGATGTTTTATCGTTGCAGGATACAGCTAGTTTATAATGTGGCTAGAAATCAGACTTTTTTGGTGAAATCAGCTGTAGTCTGGGTGATCCTCCAAGGAGGTCACCTTGCATTGGATGGCTCATGGATACGTAACATAGTAACATATGTTTCCATGATTGCTGGGACAGACGGTGGGCAGGCTGGGCTTTTGAAACTGGCAACTAAAGGTAACCAGCCAGCAAAGACCCGAGTCAGTGCCACTCAAAAAGTATTAGCTAAAGCAAGTTACATGACCATGCCTGATAGCAAAGGGATGGGAGGTTTATTCCGTGTACCGACCAGAAGGAGAACTATGTCCTGATCCGAAGGAGAGAACAAAAGTAATGTCAAACACAGAAATGTTAAAATTGGAGGAGAAAACAATATTCTAAAACAAGGGGAGTGAGTTATATTTTAATCTTTTAGGATTGCCCCAAATAACTTTATTTCATGTAAGACACAAATTAAGGTAAAACCTAATAAAACCAATCATATCAGGCTAATGGAAAATAAAGGTATCTGTATAATTGCCTGAATTTCAAAGCCAATTATTACAGATAAGTCAAGGATTTGTAATGGCAGATTTCCTTTTTCTCATGTCTTCCGTTGATAATACGTATATTGTCTTACTGTATTTTTAAATCAAAGTTCCATAAGCTTCTGTAAATTTCTGATTCTGTACAATGTCAAGCACTGTGTTAGTTGGTGGAGCAGAGAGAACTAGACATAGAGTAATTCTGGGAAATCTTTATTGAGAAGTTAAGATCTCTCCTGTATGTACAATGGTCACACATCAAATAAATGGAAATTTCACAGCTGAAATTGCTTTCCTTACTTTATGTACTTTAACACTTTCTAGCACCCGGTAACCTTTTGTATCTAAAACTAACAATTATATAGTATTATCCACAATATAAACAACCTAAAAATTGATACCTGGGGTAGGAAATATTAATGTTTCTGGGTTTGGCACGAGCTAGTCTTTGGAGAGATAGGTGATAAATGTAATTGTGTTCTATCCTTGCCAATCCTAGCAGGGGATCTGAAACTAGATAGAATATATGCTGCTGCAAGGAATTGGCTTACTCAGCTGTATGCTCGGCTGTAGTTTCAAACAATTTTCAGCACAGCTGTGCTGGGTAAACTAATAAGCTAACAGTATGTCAAATTTTTCTTTAAGAGCCTACTTCTCAAAATGATGTGTGCACATATATGTGTGTGTGCGCGCCTATGAATGAAATCAGAATTACATTATTATAGTGGTCAGAATTGGTGTTAATATCGCACCAATGGCATATGACACTTCTACGTGAAATAAATTTTGTTTTAATATTTGTATGATTAATTAGCACAAGATGCCTAATGTATGAAAGGACATTGATTGCATCTTGGAATTGGAGAACATCTGTCTATGCCTACATTTTATGTGCTATGAATCTAGCACCTAAACCAATCAATGCCATTGATGTAAGGTCACGCAAAACACAGAGACAGAGCTAGGGCGAGAAACAAGCTCGTCCTCCTTGGCCCCGTGGGGTTTGCTTCTGCACTGTGCACCCCTGTTCCTTTCTTGATTCACCTCGTCAGTGCTTAACGTGAATAAAATATTAAAATTCCTGACCTCACAACAGAAAACTGTAGCTTCACTCAGGAGCTAAATTAGCTCTTCCAATATAGTTTTACTACAATAGCTGGAGAATTTACTGATCCTCTGGTGCCAAATGCCTTTGTAAAAACTTCAATCTGCCAATGGGGATGTTTTTGGCAGTGCGGGAATGTGGTTGTGGAGGTGGCTGAATTCTCTCTCCTGCCATCATCTCCTGTGGCTTATAATAACCATGGCTTAGGGTGAATGTCACCCCATTTGTGAAGTGCAGGCTCCAGAAAACATAAAAATAAAACAGAAGCTGAAAGTTTCTGGGAGATGTGTACAATGATGTGTTAGTTAATTGAATCAGATGAAAACGGTGACAAATGATTTCTTTTTTTTTTTTTGAGATTCCAATTAGTGATTTATTTTTTTTAATTGAACATTTTTTTTCTTTTTTATTATACTTTAAGTTCTAGGGTACATGTACACTATGTGCAGGTTTGTTACATGTGTATACATGTGCCATGCAGAGAAATGCAAATCAAAACCACAATGAGATACCATCTCACACCAGTTAGAATGGCGATCATTAAAAAGTCAGGAAAAAACAGGTGCTGGAGAGGATGTATAGAAATAGGAACACTTTTATACTGTTGGTGGGACTGTAAACTAGTTCAACCATTGTGGAAGACAGTGTGACGATTCCTCAAGGATCTAGAACTAGAAATACCATTTGACCCAGCCATCCATTACTGGGTATATACCCAAAGGATGATAAATTATGCTGCTATAAAGACACATGCACACATATGTGTATTGTGGCACTATTCCCAAGAGCAAAGACTTGGAATCAACCCAAATGTCCATCAATGACAGACTGGATAAAGAAAACATGGCACACATACACCATGGAATACTATGCAGCCATAAAATGTATGAGTTTATGTCCTTTGTAGGGACATGGATGCAGCTGGAAACCATCATTCTCAGCAAACTATCGCAAGAACAGAAAACCAAACACCACATGTTCTCACTCATAGGTGGGAAGTGAACAATTAGATCACTTGGACACAGGAAGGGGAACATCACACACCAGGGCCTGTCTTGGGGTGGGGGGAGGGGAGAGGGATAGCATTAGGAGATATACCTAATGTAAATGATGTGTTAATGGGTGCAGGACAAATGATTTTGTCATTTGTAGACAAATGGAGTGAACACACCTTGAGACTAGCTTTCCCCCATCTACACTGAGGTGAGTGTTACCTAGTACTTCTGAAATATCAAGGCAGGATTTCCATGAAATATCCAAACTCTCATATTTGATGACCCTATGCATAGTTAGATATATCTTTATGAATTAAACTTCTAATAGAAATGCCTATTTATTGAATATATGTTATCTAGGAGGAGTCCTTTAGTAATTTTAGTCCTTTGCTAGGGCCGCCGTAACAAAGTGTGATAGGGTAGGTGGCTTAAAGAGCAGAAATGTATTGCCCATGGTTCTGGAGGCTGGAAGTCCACAATGACGGTGTCTGTGGGTTTGGTTTCCCTGCAGCCTCTGTCTCGGACTTGCAGGTAGCTAACTGCCTTCTCACTGTGTTCCCTCGTGCTCAGGTTCCCTTTGCAGGAGCTTCTCTGATGTCTTTCTCTGTGTGTCCAAATCTTTTTCTTTTATACAGACATCAGTGGGACTGAGTTAAAACCCATCCTAAAGGCCTTTTTTTTTTTTCTTTTTTAGATAGAGTGTCACTTCGTCACCCCAGGCTGGAGTGCAGTGGTGCAGTCTCAGTTCACTGCAACTTCTGCTGCCTGGGTTCAAGTGATTCTTGTGCTTCAGCCTCCCAAGTAGCTGGGATTACAGGCATGTGCCAACCTGCCTGGCTAATTTTCTTGTATTTTTAGTAGAGATGGGGTTTCACCATGTTGGCAGGCTGGTCTCGAACTTCCAACCTCAGGTCATCCACCCACCTCAGCCTCCCAAAATGCTGTGATTACAGGTGTGAGCCACCACGTAAGGGCCTCATTTTAACTTAATTACCTCTTTAATGGGCCTATCTGCAAATAAAATCCTATTAGGAGGCACTGGGGGTTAGTATTTAAATGTATGATTTCTAGGGTGGCACAATTCAGCTCAATTAAAACCCTTAATAACAAGGAATTCTTATCAACCCCTTACTATGAGCCAGTTACTTCTCGGCACATTTGTGGATAGTCTCTTTAAATGATCGTGCACATCTGCAAGACTGGAATTAGAATTATTATTTCACAGAGAAGAAGCTGAAGTTCAGGAGGGCCAGTAACTTGCTCAGGCTCACATATTTATTTCATAAATATCTCTGAGCCCCTACGGTGCTCTTGGAACAATTTTGGTAGTTATCGATGCATCAGTGACAAACAGGGAAAGCCCCTGCTCTTGTGCAGTCAGAGAAGATAGTAAATAACTAAATAACCACATACAACGATATTGGATGGTGATAAAAACTCCAAAGAAAAATAAAGGAGATTGTGCACATACAGGAGATCAGGACAGTTTGTTCTGATAAAGAGGGGTTTCAGCTGAGATCCAGCGGAAGCAAGAGAGCAAGGCATGCTGGTCGGCTTCTTGGTGACGGGCACTCCAGGCAGTGCTAATGGCAATGGAAAAGTCTAGGTCCCACGTGGGCAGAGGCTGGGGTGGCATAGCAAAGTGGACTCAGGGTGAGGGCTAAGCATGGAGCTCAGAGAGGTCACAGGAGCCAGGCCTGGGGAGCATCCTGTATCAGGGAAGGATTTTTACTTTTGCCCGTGAGGATGTGGGGTGTGATTGGGGAGCTTTACATGGACTTGGGTTTGAAAGAATCACTGGAGAGGCAATGTGGAAAACACTTAGCAAATGATTTCTGTTAGAGCTAGGGGACAGGACAAGGTGGATCTTTGGGGAATGTTGGTAGAATTCTGGGAATATCCTGAAGGTAAAGTTTGTAGGATTTGCTGGTGAGTGTGAATAGCAGAGGAGCCCAGTTGCAATCCAAGGTTTCATTCCGAGCAAATGGACAGATGCATTTGCCCAGTCCTATTTATGTTAACTTGCAGATAAGTATCATCTGACATATCTACTCCCTTACCCCTAGTTCAGTGTCATCACTATTTACCTGAGTAATGACACCAGTGTAGATGCCCTGCCTGTTGTCTTTCGTCATTTTGGGATGCCCTGAGGAATCTCTAAGAACTACTGACTAAGGCGTAACTCTTACCTGCTAGTTGCTGCCCCTTTCCAACTCACTTGCGGTCTGAAAACAAGGACTGGCATCACAGAGCTAAGATGCAAAACAAAGACTTGAGTCCCAAGCCTCAGTTCTTGAGTCCTACATAAAAGTTTCACATTGTGCCTCACTGACAGTTGCTGGGGCAGTTTGGCAGGGATTTATGCTGAGATTAGATTAAATAATGCATTTGGCCGGGCATGGTGGCTCATGCCTATAATCCTACCACTTTGGGAGGCCCAGGGTGGCAGATCACTTGAGGTCAGGAGTTCGAGACCAGCCTAGCCAAGATGGTGAAACCCTGGCTCTACTAAAAATAAAAAAAGTAGCCAAAAAGCGCTTGAACCTGGGAGTCAGAGATGGCTGTGAGCTGAGATTGTGTCATTGCACTGCAGCCTGGTGCAATCGATAATAATAATAACAACAATAATGCATTGAAAGCAAATAACGCAGCCCTATATTTTTCATTAAAGGAATGCTGAAGCATGTCTTTTAGATATAGGAGATCTACTGCTTTGAATCTTTATAAATGAAAACAGTATATTCTCTAGCTGAATGCTTTTTATTTTTAAACTTGGGTCCAAGTAAATGGTTTAAAAGTTAACTAAAAGTTATCTTTGCTCATCATATAAAAAATCTAGAAAGAGCTTAAAGTTCATTGATAGCAAACTATTTAGGGAGGAGTGCTAGGAAGATATTCAAACACAGAATAGTAGTAGGTGTCCCAGTACAGAGAGATGACATGAAAGCATTGGTGAATTTAAAATGGAAGTCACAGTATAGATTGTAAAGTCCTGTAAAGGTTGTTTTTATTAACTGACCGAAAAAAAAAAAAAAAAAGAAAAGAAAAGTCCAGAAAAGTACTGGTCATTTTTTTTTGCAAGGAAATTAAGGATTAAGGAGCTATATACATGCTTTTTATTCCATATTTTCTTTATTATTTGAGTTTGTTTTTCTCCAAGCCCATATCACATCTGTACCTAAATAAGGGGGTTAATTAGAAACAAATAAGACAACTACTATTTATACATTTACATAGAAAAATTACACCATTTTGAGATTCCAAAGCTTCTAGTAGATGCAAGCGCCAGTATTAAGTCTGAGAGAATTACATGGCCAAATACGTAGATATCACAAATCCAGACAATACCGTAAAGATGAAGAGTTCATAGTGGAGTCAGATCAACGGCTATTATACAAAATTATAGGTGTTTTATTACTTCCTTTAGTTAGAGCCAAAAAAAAATTCATGTTTAACTCTGTGATACATCCATTTATTCATTTTGTCCACAAGAAAAAATAAACGTAATAGCAGCCTCTTTCTTTACCCTGCAATTTGAATATTTCAGACTTGATAGGCTTGGCTGTCCTTTGGATTTATGATATGGCAGCCTCATGAATATCAGCATTGATAAAATATGTTCTTTTAATAAAAACAATTCAAAAGAATAAGTCCACTTTTAAAATGTGCATTTGTTTATTTATTTAGGTTGGTTTATGAGCTCTCACTTTTGTAGTCATTAAATATAACCTGGAAAGAATACATTGCTAACACTGTAATAGGGAAACAAAAATATAAATCTCTGGCTGGAAATGCATCAAATGCCCAGGGAAATAAAGATATCTTTTGCATACTGAGCACGACAGAACGCCATTTCACAATTACAAAATGCCAGACAGAGGCCAGGCGCGGTGGCTCACGCCTGTAATCCCAGCACTTTAGGAGGCAGAGGTGGGCGGATCACGAGGTCAGGAGTTTGAGACTATCCTGGCTAACACGGTGAAACCCTGTCTGTACTAAAAATGCAAAAAAATTAGCCAGGTGTGGTGGCGGCGCCTGTAGTCCCAGCTACTTGGGAGGCTGAGGCAGGAGAATGGCGGGAACCTGGGAGGCGGAGCTTGCAGTGAGCTGAGATTGCGCCATTGCACTCCAGCCTAAGGGACAAGAGTGAGACTGTTAAAAAAAAAAAAAAAAAAAAAAAAAAGGAAAGAAAATGCCAGACAGAATACCCATGTTTCAGAATAAGGAACACAAGACTAGAAATTACTGAGTTTTAAACATTTTATTTTTGATTTTGAAATGATTAACAGGAGCTGTAGGAAAGGTATATTTTAGATTTGTATTACAAAATGCCATGTATTAATTTAACTGCTAAAGAAATGTCAGGTTTCAACAGGAGTCACGTGACAAAGAACACCGACTTCTGTCTGGAAATTAACCTTCAAGTTGAACTCTTGAGCTCCTTCCCAGAACTCAAAGTGGGCCACCGTACAAAAAAAATCATGAAACTGATACTGACCTTGTTTTATTCTCCGATAAAACCATAGTAATGTCCTCTCTTGTGTCTGCTGCTCAGGGTCTAAACTATCAGAAAGACTTATCATGTTAGTCCATTCTGTCTTATTAGGATTCACTTTAACACATTATTATCTTGGCCTTGATATATAATATATTCAAATATGCTTGATAACAACCCAAACTATTTAAGGTATGTAGTAATTCAAGTCACTTGCTCATTAATTCCAGAAATATTTATTGGATGTATTTGTGCAATGTAGACACCATGGTGGATGCAAAGATTATTCCATTTCATAATACAGAAAAAGAGACGGGATTTGAAGAGAAAAAATTTGGGTGCAAATCCCAATTTTGTCTTCTGCTGGTTGGGAAAACTTGGGGAAAATATTTTCTTCCTGAACTATAATAATCTTAATATGACAAATGGAATCAATATGATAAATATGTCAAAAAGTTTGAGTGATTTTAAAATATTTATAAAAGTTCTTTGTAGGGATTTTTTGTTTTTGTTTTTTGAGATGGAATTTCACTCTTGTCTCCTAGGGTAGAGTGCAATGGTGGGATCTCAGCTCACTGCAACCTCCGCCTCCCAGGTTCAAGAGATTCTCCTGCCTCAGCCTCCCAAGTATGTGGGATTACAGGCGCCTGCCACCATGCCAGGCTAATTTTTGTATATTTAGTAGAGATGGGGTTTCGCCATGTTGGCCAGGCTGGTCTCGAACTCCTGACCTCAGGTGATCTACCCGCCCCAGCCTGTCAAAGTACTGGGATTACAGGCATAAGCCACTGTGCCTGGCTGTAGGTTTTACACTTATGTTTACTATTAAATCTTTTATTGAAAATATCAGATAGATGGTTTTTAGTTTAATAAAAATGAGCAGAAAACATTCAAATTCTTGAGAGGAAAATTCATTTTACATGAACATAATTAGGATATTGGGATGAAAATATCTTACTATAATGATACAAAACTGTTTACAACTTTCTTATCAAGGTCACACAGAAGAGAATAAAACTCACATGATCATAACTCAAAGTGGATCATACATTTTTGTCTAACAGAGATTGTCAAATCTCTATTCAACATAGAGTGTCTGGATTTTTGTTTGTGAGCCTGGATGCTTGATTTACATTGTCAGAACCATGAGGGCAGAAGCTTCTGTTGTTCATCACTTTTCTGCCTACAGTGATTGAGACTTCAAGCAAGCTGAGATGTGACAGAGGACAAAAATGAATTCTATTATAAAACTTTCTTAAACTATCAAAGGATGATTCAGATCCAAGGTTGAGAATAGCTTGCTAAGCTACTTTCTTTCCCTCCTAGAACCCAAACCAAAGAAACCTATACAGATAAAGTTTGGATACTGCCTATAGTTTATGGGCCAGTTACTTCTTCATTATCTAATTTGATTATTATTGAAAACCCATTATTGGAATTACGATATTATTTTCTACCATTGGAACACTGAATCTTGGAGATATATAGTAGAATGACCTCCCCAAGGTTACTTGGTAAATTTTTGTAATCATCCTAACTCCCAAGTGCTGATACTCCCACTGAGTGCCCTCCATGGATAGGTATACCAGGAGAGAACGTGTAAGTGCAGGACACAATGTGGAATACAAGTGTAGAGTATACATGTTTAAACTCAATGAGATCATAACAAAGGGCTTCATTTTACATTTACTTTTAAGTTATGTGGGCATATAGTATATATATATATAAATATATATATGTGTGTGTATATATATAGAGAGAGAGAACATGAGATGTTTTGGCACAGGCATGTAATATGAAATAAGCACATCATGGAGAATGTGCATGCATCCCCTCCAACACTTATCCTTTGAGTTACAATCCAGTTACACTCTTTATTTTAAAATGTATGCCAACTCTTTAAGAAGTAACTGTTCATTCTCCTGACCAATACAAAAACATCAACTCACATTGCCTTTGAGGATGAGGCATGAGTGCGTCAAGGGTGAAGGGCAGAAGAAAGGACAGCTGTTTAATGAATGGACACTTGTGTCTACTGTTATGTAACTATTGAAAGAAAATGACGGTGGTCATCTAAAACTAAAAAATTGATGGTATTATATATATTTAAAATATGTATCCTAATTCCATGCTAGTATACTTGATATCCCTTTACTTCAAATCATTTTTTAAGATCATTCACCTAAGTTTTAAAATTCTTGGAGTTATGCCTGAGAAGCAGCACCACATCTAGCTGAGGTGGATGCTAGGGACTGTTAGTTACGGTACATATTAATGTGAGCATTTCTGTGATGGAAAGTGTGTAATATGCATATACACCAATACTGGAAATACTAGGATAAGAAGATTTAAGGGAGTGAGAGACCCTTTTGAGGCTTAGAGAAGATGCCAGTTAAGACTTTAGCACTAGGAAAAACTTGATAAAGGAATTCTTCAAGTCATTTCGCTATGTAGGAGGAAACAGTTCTTGGGGTGACTTTGGTGTCCTATAGTAGCCTTCTTTACACCCTCTGACAATCTAGGACCGTGAGAATATAGAATGCGTATAATGGGCTGGTCTGTCCTCTGAAGGTCTTCAGGTGCTCTCAGAGCAATTACTCAGGCTGCACCGTGTGAGCTGTGGACAAGATGTGTTGCCTCTTGTATTTGCATACCTTCTCTTATGAGCTCTATCAATAGCTTTTATAGAAAACAAATTTAATATGTGCACGTAAAAACTGAGAGGGTGCAATTTAAAATGAGTAAAATTTTAAGATAGGAAGAAGACATAAAAGTGATAATATCAAGTTGTTAGAAGTTCTTATTGCTCAATATCATTTGACCTTTAATTTCTAATTTTTGTCAAGTAAAACCGAATTTTGTAAAATATTGTGGTATATATAAGCATACATAACTAGAAGTGCTAGTTTGAGATGGGGTGGGACGGGGAAAGGTTATGTAACAAGAATCAATGGTGCCTATTTATACTTTTAATCATAACACATTCAGTGTACGTATCATCTGCCATTAGAACTGAAGGTACATTAAAAAAAACACACACCGACACGCATGCACGCACATGGACACACAGGCAGTATTTCACCCCTTCTAGAATGTACTCTCTAGGGGGAGATACCTGTAAGGCAATGGGGAATCTCACCAGAGTGACGTCCTGGGTCATGATTACAGAAGCTCAGATGCTGTCGGTCTAAGTGAAGAGGGCAGTGTATCCATGCTGGGGATTCTCGACAGGCTTTTCATAGGAAGGAAATTGCAGGATTGGATCTGAAGCAAATTTGGCTGAGTGAAGGGGGCAAGTATTCCAGACAGATGTGAGAGTACGTTCAAAAGGCTGGAGGCGGCTTCTTGCATGAAAGTTTCAATTCTGAGTGAGTACAGTCACTCTTGGGTATTCTCCCAGATTAGGTAACATTCCCTTGAACTTTTATAAAGTCCTCTCGCCATGATCTGTGAAAACAACACATAAGAAAAAAATGGCTGGTGGAGAAGAATAATTACTCAGAACAACAAGAAACACATTTTCTCTTAGGATAAGTAAACATTCCATACACATTCCTGGACACACAGACACACGCGCCCGTCACTTCTGTGGGTAATTAACATTTGTTGGTTATGCTTCCATTATCTGAGTAAAATAAAATGTATTTTGGAAAATATGCATTGTATCTTAATAAGCATCTCAATTTCTATGTTCACAGTTTAAAGTGTTATTTTACCAACTATATAGTGATTCTGGTATCACAAACTTAGAATACTGTGTTTTCAGGGGACAGTATGAAGACATTCTTATCTTTAACATCTTAAAAAACATAAAATCCTATTAATTCATATTAAATAATAATTTTTGAGATAGCTTAAGAAGATTAAAACATAATTTATAATAGAATTTGAATTCCCCTGAGTATACTCTTAGAAAATGAAATGTGTTTAGCACCCCCTCTCAGTCTGGTTGACTATAAATGTTGCCTCTGGCTGGTGGAAGAAGTTTCTGAATGGAGCGTGAGAAGGAGGTAATGAGTCACTTGAAATTGCCTGTTTCTGACCCTAAATCACCATCATAATCATCTTTTCTTTCTCTCTCTCTTTCTCTTCCTTTCCTTTCCTTTTCCTTTTCCTTTTCCTTTTCCTTTCCCTTTCCTTTTCCTTTCCTTTTCCTTTGTGGAAATTAATTAGTGGAAAGTTCTTGGTGAAGTTATGAAAAATGTATTATTCAAATAATAAGTTTATTTCACTGAAATAGTGAGATTGGGTAAAGAAAGAAAAGGTTTATCAATCTGAAGTAACCTGATGCAGCTATTACTTTTCACCTTTGTGTCTTTTTAAAGCACAACTTCACAATGCTTGTCTAGACATTGGAAATTGGCTTTTTTTTTTAACGTTTATATCCCCGTCCTTTTTCTAATAAGTATTGGAGCAGACATACACATTGTACAGTAAGTTAGAAAATGGGTAATGAAGTCAAGGTGGATGTACAAAAGGAGAAGAGGAGGATATCGTGCAAGAATCAGCACAAAGATCTGAATCTGGGAGCAAACAACACCTACCTTTCACCCTGAGATTTCCAGCAAAAACAAAAGAGAGAAAAGATAATACACTCCATGATTTTTGAAGCTCATACATACAAAAATAAGTCTCTCAGAAAGCCCATACGTTTCATGCACGGAGGGGGCCATGAGTGATGTCCTTGAGCCCTCAATCAGCATCATCCCCTTCGTGAGGATTTCAACTCAGGAGTCACTGACACCAACACAGGATTTCCTTCTCAGGAAGAATTTTTCAGGGGGCAGTTATTTAATAGAATAAATGTTTTCATTTTTTTTAAGTAGTGGTAACTTACTTAAAATCAGAGTAATAAGACTTTAAACATCACCAAGTCTAGTATTATTTTACAAGTGATTTTTCTGTCATTTCCGAATGACATACTTTGTTATCACACACAGTAACAATACTCACTCTACTAAATAGATCTTAGTATATTTTCTGTATCAACTTCTGACTGTACATGTCTTAAGAGCAGTGACCTGTTCTCAATTGTACGTAGCCTTCCAGGCCCATCTCAAATGGGACAGTCTTTGGAAATCTCCTCCTCTATCTGAGCAACTGCCACACTCTGGTCCTATCTTGCAACACTTTTCACATTTGGCTTTTATTGTTACTGATTGTGAACTTGGCACCCTTGTTTTGTGGATAGTCACATTCTAGGGTTCCTACTGATATAGTTTGTCTCTATGTCCCCCTTCAAATCTCATGTCGTATTTAATTTTATTTATTTATTTATTTATTTTTGAGACAGAGTCTCGCTCTGTTGCCCAGACTGGAGTGCAGTGGTGCGATCTCGGCTCACTGCAAGCTCCGTTTCCCGGGTTCAAGTGGTTCTTCTGCCTCAGCTTCCCAAGTAGCTGGGACTACAGGAGCCCACCACCACACCTGGCTAATTTCTTGTATTTTTGGTAGAGACAGGGTTTCACCGTGTTAGCCAGGATGGTCTCGATTTCTTGACCTTGTCATCTGCCTGCCTCGGCCTCCCAAAGTGCTGGGATTAATTGTGATACCCGGTGTTGGAGGTGGGGGGCCTGGTGGGAGGTGACTGGATCATGGGGTGCTTTCTAATGGTTTAGCACCATCCCCCTACTGCTGTCTCATGATAGAGATCACAGGAGATCTGCTTATTTTAAAGTGTGTAGCACCTCCCCCTTCACTCTCTCTTCTCCTGGTCCAGCCAAGTAGGACATGCCAGCTTCCCCTTCGCCTTCCATCATGATTGTAAGTTTACTGAGGCCTCCGCAGCCATGCTTCCTATAGATAGCCTACAAAACCGTGACCCAATTAAACTTCTCTTCTTCAAAAATTACCCAGTCTCAGGTGGTTATTGATAGCAATGTAAGAATGAACTAATACAGCTACTGAACCTGTACACTTGGGGATGCCTAATGAAATGTCTCACACCCTGTTTGCATGAATGTTGGTGTCTATCACCAGTCAAAAACTGTGATGCTGACAAAGAATATCTTTCTGTCATTTCTTGCAAGAGTAAAATATTCTCAGGGATTCTGTTGAATGCATTATGGACTTTTAATATAGTAAGGCCTAGGTGAGCATCTAACAGTCACTTTGTTAAAATATGAACCTTGATACCTATTATTCTTTGTAATATCACAATAGTTATGGTGCCTTAGCCTTGGTTAAATAAAATCTGTAAAAAAAATTCCAAGACTCTTTATGTAAAGTATTTTTATTGGAGGTTATTACTACAGAGTTTCCCCAAGTAGGATGATCTGGTATTTTCAACTTCTTACATTTATTGAGCAGGGCAGTATCTTAGTATCACATGCGTTTTCTGATTCTAAACAACTGCATTTAGTTTTCATATTTCAATGAGGAAGAAAGAAAACATACTTTGCAAGTTGAAAACAATCATCTTCCTTGACAATTGATTTAATGTAAATGAAAGCCATGTTTACATGTGTATATGTGTTCCAATGAACTCTGAATCTATAACCATAATACTTTTTTCAAAGAGTTTTGCCATATTTAAAAGTTGCCCATAAACATCGTCAACAATATCTGGTGATGTTAAGAACAAGTTCTTGATGTGATATTACCCCATGTTCTTGTAATCCTAATGTGCTAAAATTCTATTTAGTTTTATAATTGTGGTCATCTATGGAGCTGCCTCAAAACACTCCCATGGAGAGGACTCTACTTTCTTTTATAAAAACATTTTTATGCCCTGAGTTATCTTCCTGACTTCATCAGACGCCTGCTGAAGCACCACCTGTCTTTTTGGCATATGAACATAATTTGAAGTGCTGGCTTTGCCTTTCCAGGGCAAATCTAGTGTATTCTATGAACAAGGGGCAACAGGTGTAGCTCTTGTAAGCTGGACCAGGGATGGGGACTGGCGGAAGAGAAGATGTTCCTGTGGAAGAGATGACACTGGCAGTTTTATACACACTCCCCTTGAAGAGCCACTCCTGCCTGGCACCTATGGCTTGCTGAAAAGATCTAAGCAACTTTGAAATAGGCAGGATGCCATTGTGACAGATGGGTCTCCATGTGGCCAAGATGCCAAGTATTCTATGCATCAAGTGTCTCTGCTAAAAGTTTGAGTCCCCGCCAGGAAAATCCAAATGGATGTCTGTCTCCAAACCCGGACGTAATGTTTAGGGCGTGATGCTCTCTTGAAATCCACTGCCTCCGGGCGTTAACCTTCCCTCGTCTGAGGTCTAGGTGGGAAGGTTGGGAACTGCTAGGCCAGAGTTCAGTTGGACACAACAGCCCCCACGCCGTTCCTGCTCCTGCCCTCTACTGGAGACGCAAGTCCATGACACCTCAGAGCCGTGCTCCTGCCAGGCCTGCTTTTTGCGTGGAAACCCAAGAAAAATAAACATATGTTGGTTCTGAGGAAAGGAAGATTGTACGCAGATATGTAGTTTCCGATCTATATTTGACAACACAGTGTAAACAATTTATTATCTAAAATACGGATCAGAATCTATGATTGTCCGACTGTATGTAATCTATTTTAGCAACAGATAGCTTTTTACCATCGCAATAAATCTACATAGGAAAGTCTGCTTTTGGAAGGGGTGTTATGCCTATGAATTGGAGTATTTGTGTTAGATTTTTCTTTTTTATCCATATTTTATATAGATATTACATATAAATACACAGGTATATGTATGTGTTTATATGCATTTCTCTTACATATAATCATGAGTATGTGAATTCCATTTTCTTCGTTCTGCAACCACAGTTGGTAAGACTTGACTCGGCCTGACCATCTGAGAAAACGAATGTATGTAATTCAATTTGTATTCCCCCTACACATGCAGTTTCTCATATCTAATATGAATTGAATTGCATACAATAGCTATTGCCCGGTAATTTGACATGAAATCGAAAGCGTATCATCATCATCATCGTCATCATTTTCTTTGGGTAAATGTTCTTTTCCTGTTTTCTGTGACTTGGGAATACCCCATTCTGTCTTGCGAGTTCAGGAGGTGAATGTGAAATAGCAGTGGGTGAAACTCCCTGATGTCCACAGGCCTCTGCCACAGCCTTGCCTTACATTGTGGTTACGTGTGAACTCATGCAGGCAGTGACATAAACTGAGAAAACACATGACTCTCTTGAGTATGAAAACGTCTCGTGTTTATTACTTATCTCCTTTTCTGAGTTCATTTTTGTGGATTAGTGTCCAAACAGAGGATCTGCTACAAAACTTGCGGAAGTTAAAGGTGACCTATTACATTTCTATCTTCCAATTTTTTAAAGTGAAATGTTTCTCTTTCCTCTGCACACTCACCCGCATAATTCCATAGCTTTGTAACAGGAATGATTGCAGCTGTAATATCATAGAGTCTCATGACTCCTGCTTTTGTTTCTTTAACTTTCTATGTACTTTTCAGAAAGAAACTAGGCATGGAGCTCAACTCAAATCAATCATCCGTACATTTAAAACTTCCTCTCTGAGTAATTTAGGTAGTGGACTAAGATTGGTTTCTTCAGGAAATGTCTTTAAGAAACTGCAGCATCACACCTTATATGTGAAATAATAATGGAATGTATAGTTTAAAATCTTAATTGGCTACAATTAATTAGAGCCCTATTTTATATAGATTCCATTGATAATCACATTAATTAAGAAGGATACACAGTAATCGGGTTCCATCCAAACAATAATATCCCTTAACAGCTGCTGGCTGGAGAAGCTCTTCTGGTTATGAAGTCCCAAAGAGTCTGGTGGGAAGGTTGTCGTGCAATTTGGCAGTGACTCCCTAATTCTGGTAACACATGGACAACTCCCTCGCTTCCAGATTTGTCAGTGGTTCTTCCTAAGATTAATTGCAGTCAGGAAAAGCATGAAGATGGAACTCTAATCTGCAAAGTACATCTGGTTGACACAGGACTCAGTCTTGGCCCAGCAACAAATACTGCAAAACATATGGATGGGAGTGTTATTAAATGAGCTGTGGATGCATATGTTGGTGGCATTCCCCTGTAGAGCTCTTTGAGGGCAGGGCTTCTGTTTAAAATAAGACATGTGGGGGTAGTTTTCATTCTCTATTTCATGCTAATGGACAATGGGTCATTAATAGCATTCAGTGAAGAAATATTCACTGAGTGTCTGTCCAAGCACTTTAGTAGGAATTAGGAAAACAATCAAGAGAAAGCAATAGTCCCACCCCCAGAAGCATTTCAAGGAACAGAGGTGAGGCTGTAAATAATTATTGAAAGTAATTATAACACTATGTGACAAGGACAGCAATGGAATCCACAAACCTGTGGCATGAAAGAAAGAGAAACAACTTGTATTGTCTGAGGGAGTTTGGGATGTACCTCACAGCAATGCTACTAGGTTTGCACCAACTGAATCTTTACAAGACCCCCCGTGCCTGTCCTGAGTGGTGGACTCTGCTTTGCTTTGCGATCCCTCACGACTTTTTTTAAAGCAGCTGGTGCTGCCCAGGTGTGGTGGTTTATGCCTGTAATCCTAGCACTTTGGGAGGCCGAGGCAAGTGGATCACTTGAGGTCAGGAGTTCGAGACCAGCCTGGCCAACATGGTGAAACCTCATCTCTACTAAAAATACAAAAAAAGCATTAGCTGGGTGTGGTGGCAGGTACCTGTGGTCCCAGCTACTTGGGAAGCTGAGGCAGGAGAATTACTTGAACCCAGGAGAATTACTTGGAGGTTGCGGTGAGCCAAGGTTGCTCCACTTCACTCCAGTCTAGGTGACAGAGCAAGACACTGTTCCCCTGACGCCCCCCCACCCCACCCGCAAAAAAAAAAAAAAAAGAAAAAGAAAATAGCTGGTGCTTTATGTGATTTTATATCATTTGGCCTCCAACATTTCAAAGTAATAGAAAGTTGTTGGTGGTTATCCTGTTTCCCTTAGACCAAAAACATGAATAAATAAAAGTGCTAAACTCTGGTTCCTGACCGACATGTCATAGGTATTTACAAAGGAAACAAAGAAAACTTGAGCTAAAATGGGAAGAGGCAGGCTTAGGAGAGTGTTCATTTCCGACCACCCCAGTGAAGTCACTGAAGGCAGGACTGAGACGAGCTATGGGACCTCTGGCATGAAGACTCCAGCCCCTTGTATGGAAAGAGTTTTCTAGAAAGGCTCTCCTCTTGTTCTCATCTTCAATCCTTGTCCAGCCTTTGTACAATGACAGTGATCTATTCAACCCCACAGCAAGTTTTCCTGTAAAAAAAAAAAAAAAAGCAGAAAATGATTTCTTGATGTAAGTAATTCTTCCCTCTTCTTTTATTACATTCTGATTCTTTCCACGTGAGTTTAGTACAATCTACTGTCTTCGCATGTTCTTGCCAATGATGTCAGTGTTAGCTCTGGAAGCAGGTCTCCACCTCACTCAGTAAGAGGACTTTTCTAATTTTACACATTGTCTTTTTTTTTTTCTTTTTTGAAGCTATGTTGAGTACTAGAAAAGTACAGGATTTGAAATTGGAAAGAACTGGGATTTAGGTTTTTTTCTTTTTCTTTTTCTTCTTTTTTCCTATAAGAAAGGTTACAGAAGAAAGACAAAAGAGGACATACTTCTTGTGGAGACATTATTAAACTGAACTTTCTGGGTGTGGCTTAACATAGTACAAGCTAAAATATGTTGCCACAAGATACTTGTCTAGTAATTTTTCTGATGAGCTTGTCATAAGCCTCTGAGAGGTATTGTCAGATTTACTTGGAGGGAAATGAGGAAACACCCAGAGGTTTAATGAGCAACGCCAAGCTAGAAGTGAATTCAGCTGGTGGCCTCTTTGTTGGAAACCCAAGAAGAAACCAACATGTGGTTTACTAGCCCCTTGCTAGAGTTGATTTAGTTTCTGGGTGGTTACCAAAAACTTATATCAGCCTATGTATGCAGACTTCCAAGGAGTTATTTAGCGTGTAAATTATATGAACATTTCCTCACAGGAAGTCAAAATGCTTCTGTCAGGAGGGCTCTGGGATCCCTGGACACAGGTAGAGGGCAGGTATTAGCAGGAAAGTTTGGCTCTGACTTGGGATTAAGGAAAAGTATTAAGCAATGTTAATGACGTTGAGGTGTAGGCCTACACCTTAATCACATCATATTGGAAAAGTGTATTCATGGGACCTGGATAAATATGCTGTGTCAGAGGCCAAGGGAATTACCTAACATATCTGGAGAAAGACCAACAGAAAGTTCCCCAGTGATTTTAAAAAATAATTGTCTTTCATTTGCATGTTGGTTAAGTTATTCTTTCAGCACCTGATGAAACACTTTATCCAGTATGTATAGACAGAAATTATGACTGGTGGACAAAGGTCATTTGAAACTGACGGAGCAGACAGAATTTGAAAAGCAAAAATCTTTAATGCGCATTGGTATTAGTCCATTTTCACACTGTTGATAAAGACATACCCAAGACTGGGCAATTTACAGAAGAAAGAGGTTTAATGGGCTTACAGCTTCACAGGGCTGGGGAGGCCTCACAATCGTGGTAGAAGGCAAGGAGGAAGCAGCAAGTCACGTCTTACATGGACGGCAGCAGGCAAAGAGAGTTTGTACAGGGAAATGCCCCCTGATGGAACCATCAGGTCTCCTGAGGCTGATTTGCTACATGAGAACAGCACGGGAGAGACCTGAGCCCATGATTCAGTTACCTCCCACTGGGTCCCTCTCACAACACATGGGAATTCAAGATGAGACTCGGGTGGGGAAACAGCCAAACCATATCAGTTTGATGACTATTTGATGACATTTTTCAATTGGATGACTGTATTTTCCCACCTTATAAGGTCCTTGTTGGGGTAACACAATATATAATTATCTGCTTTATTAATTTTTAACACTTTCACAGAATATCTTAAAACACATTTCTATGGACTGAAGGTTTGTGCCTCCTCCAAAATTAATATGTTAGAATCTAATCCCCCAAATGGTAATATTTGGAGGAGGAGACTTTGGGAAGCGATTAGGTCATGAGGAGGGAGCCTTCATGAATGAAATTAGTGTCTTTATAAAAAAAACTTCAGAAATTCCTTGTCCTTTTTACCATGGGGAAACACAGAGAGAAGGTGCCTTCTAGAAACCAGGCAAGAGCCTGCATCAGATGACAAGCCTGCTAATAACTTGATCCTGGACTTCTCAGTCTCCAGAATGTTAAAAATAAATTTCTGTTGTCTATAAGCAATCCAGTTTATAGTATTTTCTTATAACAACCAAACTTGACTAAGATACATCAACATTGACAGAAAAACCTTATAACGTTGTATAAATCAAGATATATGTGTTGACTGTTCACTGTGATGAGAAAATACAATGGAAGTGTAAATAGTCACATTTCCCAAGATGAATAATAATTTAGTCCAATATATCAAGTGTGTGTGTGTATAATGAAACACAATTTGAAATATATGTTCTGCAACATTATAACATTACAACTGATATAAAAATTTAGACCATACTGTAATTAAGATTTGATCCTAAGTAACATCTGATTTTATGAGTTACAGAAAGTGGGAGTTAAGAATTTGAAGTGTTATTAGTTATTCGTATATGCTGAAACATTTCAATCATTGATAAAGTTTAAAAAAGATAAATAATATGGTAAAATCATTCATGAGACTTCAGTTTCAGCTGGTCATGTAAAGGGCTCACTCCCATCCTCATAACAAGAAAAAGCTGGGCAAAGCCAAAATCAATGACTACTCTGAACCCATCAGAGAACTGAGGTTGCAGGTTTAACTGCCACCTGAAAATGAAGGACAGGTGGGTCCAGAGAATCTCAACCAAGACAAGTGTACATAGATCAGAGGCCATAGGAGCCATCCACAGGTGGGATCATTTAAATGGTCTCTTTCATGACCTGCTGGAGGCAGTGGTGTGAGAGGGAGAAAATCTGGAAGGGGGTGCGGTCTTAGGAGGCCGCTACACTCATTGTCTTTACTTCTAGGAACCCCACCAAGTGCTCACTGTGAAAATTCCAGGAATATCCCTTCTTACCTCTGCAGGTCAAGGAAAAATGGCCATTATGAAGTATCCTAGATCCTTCTACATCAGAAAGGCTTTCTCTAAGGAAAAATCTCTGCTAGAAGGTTATCAGGGAAGGATGTTACTTTCATGTCAGACAGACTCCTTTAGCCTTCCTGTCTTACTAGTGGAAAATTCAAACTCAGTAGGTGTCACGGCTTCAAGGAAATAAAATGGGAATGCTGTAACTGGGAAAGTAGTAGAAGGCAAGGAGGAAAAAGGAACTATTTTGTTGGGAAAATTTTCAGAAACATCATAGCCCCGAAACACAGGATCCCTAAAAGACTCACAGCTAGTAGGAAGGTTTTAAAACACTCTTCCATCCCTCAATACCACAGCAACAGGCCTCCTGCATTATAAGAGTGGATTACAGCAGAATGCCCTGCCAGGCAGAGTCCTCCTTGAGAAGAAAATCAAACCCTCTGACACCTACAGCTACAGCAAACGTTAAACATAACCCAACTCCTGGTCCTATTAACACAAATCTTCATGCTCAAGTCCTGTTGATCTCATTTTTTATTAACCAATACATGTCAGCCTTTTACCAAAAACAAAACAAAAAATCACGGGGCATGCTAAAGGCAAGAAAAACACATTCAGAAGAGGCAATGTAGTGGAATGAGTGAGATTTGAGACATATGTTGACATTGCCAGTCAGGGAATTTAGAACAATTATGATTTACCAGATATTTTAGATGATAATGATTAGTATGCTTATAGTGCTAATGGAAAAAGTAGACAACATGTAAGAGCAGATAAGCTATGCAAGCAGAAACATGAAAACTCTAAGAAAGCATCAAAAGGAATTGCTAGAAATGAAAAAAAAATGACAGAAATGAAGAATACCTCTGATGGACTCATTGCTAGACTGAATACAGCCTAGAAAAAAGACTGATGGACTCATTGCTAGACTGAATACAGCCTAGAGAAGACTCTGATGGACTCATTGCTGGACTGAATACAGCCTAGAGAAGACTCTGATGGACTCATTGCTGGACTGAATA
>NW_012114766.1:4837106-4849910 GCF_000951035.1 Colobus angolensis palliatus | reverse complement strand
CTCATTGCTGGACTGAATACAGCCTAGAGAAGACTCTGATGGACTCATAGCTGGACTGAATACAGCCTAGAGAAGACTCTGATGGACTCATTGCTAGACTGAATACAGCCTAGAGAAGACTCAAGGAACTTGACTGTTGTTGGATAAAAACTCCCCACATTGAAATGAAAAAAGAAAAGGAAAAGAAACACAAAACAAAGAACAAAACCAGAACATCCAAGAACTATGGAACGGTTTCAAAAGGTATACCATAAAATTGACTGGAGTACAAAAAGAAGAAAAGGAGAGCAGAGAAACATGTAGATTTGAGGAATATACTGGGAGCTTTCCAAAATTAATGATAGACACTAAACTACAGAACCAAGAAGCTCAGAGAACATCAAGAATTATAAA
Source organism: Colobus angolensis palliatus (assembly GCF_000951035.1). Taxonomy (NCBI): domain Eukaryota; kingdom Metazoa; phylum Chordata; class Mammalia; order Primates; family Cercopithecidae; genus Colobus; species Colobus angolensis. Next base: position 4,849,517 of record NW_012114766.1, on the reverse strand, counting down.
TCCCAAAATATCTACACCTACCTATATCATATTCATACTGCACAAAACCAGAGACAAAGGAAACCTTGAAAGAAGTCGGGAGGAATACTTCACCTACAGAAGAGCAAGTATAAACACTGCAGCAAATTTCTTATCAGAAACTATGCAAACAAGAAGAGAATGGAGCAAAATATTTAAAGTTTTGAAAGGAAAAATACAACTACCTAGAATTCTGTACCCAGCAAAATTATATTGCAAAAGTGAAGGACAGAGAAGAATTCCATAGAGAAACAAAAACACCTTAAATTAAGCAGTAGAAAACTATTATACATTCCACAGAAGTAAAGTAATTACTTTAAATGTGATAGTTCCCAGATGGTATTCTAGTCCTTGTGTATTAGAATATCTATGCCTATATCTGAGTCATAACTTTACTTTTCTACCAAATGATTTTAACTCACTTAAAAAAAAAGCAATTTTTTGTTATGACTGTAGGATATAATTAATAAACAATGGCCAAAGTGAGATGGCTCCTGTCTGAGATGGCTCATGTGAGATGGCTCATGTCTTTGGGAGGCTGAGGAAAGAGGATTGCTTGAGTCCAGGGATTTCAGACCAGCCTGGGCAACTAAGCAAGACCCCCTCTCTACAAAACAATGAAAAAAAAAAATAGCCGGGGATAGTGGCATGAGCCCGTGGTCCCAGCTACTCTAGTGGTTGAGTAGGAAGATCATTAGAACCTGGAAAACTGAGGCTGCAGTGAGTCATGTTTTTGCCACTGCACTTCAGCTTGGTAGCAGAGTGAAACCCTGTCTCAAAAACCAAATAAACAACAACAAAAAAATCAACAAAAACCAAAAACCAAAAATAATTTTAAAAAATTTTTCCATTTAATTCTAGTAAGAGTGTTACGAGGTTAGGATTTTTATATTTATTTTACAGGTAAAGATGCTGAGGTTTAGAATATTTATGTAATTTGCCCAATGTCCTATTTGCAGGAATTCATATTTGAGGGAATTTAACAGAGGACCTTCTCATTTAGGAGTCCAAGCTTTTAGCCATTTTGTTTGAAGGTTAATAGCGGGAGAGTTCTTTTTGGGTTTTACAGTAGAAATCAGTGTAGAAGGTACATCACAAAATAGAGAATAATTTATTCTTAAAGTAGAGAAGTAGCTTTTCACTAGGAAGATTTCAAAAAGAATAAAAGTTGTGGAAAAAATAGAGGAACAGGGAAAGTGATTTAAGTAGGAATATTTCATCTTTTTTCCCTAACTCTTGCACACACGCAAAGCAGCAATTATCTTAACTGTGGCGTGTTACATACCAAACAAAAAATGGAACATTCTCTCACTGTTATGTTAAATGCAAACATTATGATGCCACTTTAAGACATATAGATGAATTAAGTCTTGAATAAATACAATTGTACTATATTTAGTAGGCAAGTCATTTAGGAAAGACTAATAGGAAAATACCTACTAATATAGTCAATTTCCACATTTACTCACATTGTGAAACTAAAGGTACTTTCAAAAAAGAAACTCAAGGCTGGGCACAGCGGCTCACGCCTGTAATCCCAGCACTATGGGAGGCCGAGGTGGGAAGATCACAAGGTCAAGAGTTCAAGACCAACCTGGTCAGCATGGTGAAACCCTGTCGCTACTAAAAAAAAAATTACCAAAATTATCCGGTCATGGTGGCACACGCCTGTAGTCCCAGCTACTCAGGAGACTGAGGCAGGAGAATGGCTTGAACCCAGGAGGTGGAGGTTGCAGTGAGCTGAGATTGTGCCACTGCACTCCAACCTGATCGACAGAGTGAAAAAAAAAAAAAAAAAAAAAAAAACTCAAAATGTAATAGCTACATTGAAAAGATAAACTTATTTAAAATATTTGGAAGAAAAAATGAAAAAGTAAAGTGTGTGAAATCATGTAAGACGATGTATTCCTTTGCTACGAAAAAACTTAATGAACACAGTCCTTGGTCCTTTAAGTTGCTGGGGCAAGACCACTTCTATTCATCCCTTTGACTCCTCAGTGCTCTCCCCACAATAACATAAGAGTCAAGTATGTGTTTTATTTATTTATTTATTTATTTTTTTGAGGCGGAGTCTCGCTCTCTCGCCCAGACTGGAGTGCAGAGGCCGGATCTCAGCTCAAGGCAAGCTCCGCCTCCCGGGTTCCCGCCATTCTCCTGCCTCAGCCTCCCGGTAGCTGGGACTACAGGCGCCGCCACCTTGCCCGGCTAGTTTTTTGTATTTTTTTAGTAGAGACGGGGTTTCACCGTGTTAGCCAGGATGGTCTCGGCCTCCCAAAGTGCTGGGATTACAGGCTTGAGCCACCGCGCCCGGTCCAAGAATGTGTTTTAAATGAAAATAATATAATAAACAAAACTTATAAAGAGTGTTAATTGAATAATGTATTTGTTTTGCTAACATTTACTTGGAAAAGAGTTGAAAGTGCTGTCTTCAGAACTTAGGCAGCAAATAGTTTCTTCTGCTAGTGAAAGGGTTATTATTTATTTATTTGTTTATTTATTGACAGAGTCTCGCTCTGTCGCCCAGGCTGGAGTGAGTGGCTTGATCTCGGCTCACTGCAAGCTCTGCCTCCCGGGTTCCCGCGGTTCTCAGCCTCCCTAGTAGCTGGGACTACAGGCGCCGCCACTGTGCCCGGCTAGTTTTTTTGTATTTTTAGTAGAGACGGGGTTTCACCGTGTTAGCCAGGATGGTCTTGATCTCCTGACCTCGTGATCGGCCCACCTCGGCCTTCCAAAGTGCTGGGATAATAGGCGTGAACCACTGCGCCTGGCAGTGAAAGGGTTATTCTCTAGACTCAACTGTTCCCAGAGTAAAATTCCTTTTAAACGAAGAGTGCAGGTAGCATCTAGAAACCTACCATATATCCTACCAGGATAATTTGATTATTGGTCAGCTCCAGAGTTGAGAGGGCCTGAAAGTTTCTTACAGTATATTGTTTTAATATACTTTTTATTTTAATTTCTCGGATCAGACTTCCTGCCAAAAGAGGTTTTGCCGGAAGTATTTAAAGGCAGGAAGAATGAATGGGGGTTTGGGAGACTGGGACTGGTGGAAGGAAAGAGTGGCTCTGAGAAAGGGAATTAGAAGTGAGAATAATAATTTTAAAGATAGTAAGATTTTTTGTTTTCTTTAGAGAGTTAGGGATGATAGGGTATAGGTAGAAATAATGCGTATCCTGTTTTAGAATGTCTAAAGCAGAAAGTGAGTCTTTCACTATGTGTACATATATATATACAGTAAATATATAAATATACACCGTGTGTGTGTGTGTGTATGTGTGTGTATTATAAATCTAAGGGTCTAATGAGAAGAAATGATAGCCTTTATGATATTGTTTGACACCGTGGGTTGTCCATTAGACTCTGTGCACCCTAAACGTCAGCAAATGACTGAAAATAGTTGGATAATATGTTACTTGGAGGAGAGATGATCCTTGAATCAAAATCACAGATGAGATATCAAGTATAACTTTTTTTTCCAAGATGTGTTCGAATAGTACTCCCAGGATTTCATTCCTTATGACATTTAAAAGCTGAGTATATAGAGCACTAAAAATACACCACAGGGAACGAGCCTATGCTGGCAGAGAAATGTTTGAGAGCTTCAAAAGGTCCCAGCTATTTTTAATTTCTACTCTCACACTACCTTAGAGTGAGTAATACCTTTGCAAATTGTACTGTGTTGGTTGAAGCGACGGCATGGTTCCTTGTCCCAAAGAGGCCCTGGACAGTATTCTAAGACGTGCTTGCAGCCTCTTTTTCATTGGGAAATAAACGAATCCAGTCCCGAAAGGTAGTGATTTACAGATCGTTGCTGATATGGATCATCATGCCAACCTTTCTGTTTCACGTTACTATAACTATCTAAAATAACTGCTGAAGTTTTTACATATTAAAGGTTTTTTGTTGTTGTTTGTTTTTTAAATTTTGCTTTAAGATCACATTTACCGATGTTACTTGCCTCCATTTTAGTCTTCCCCAGCACTTAACGACGACAGACTCACAACACTCTCGAACTTCTGGTTGACTTAGATAGTTGGGCACCCCATGGCTCACACATGTGTGTTTAATGCTATTCACTACCTGGCTCCATGGGTCCACAGAGAGGGCAGTGTGGGACCTCGAAAGGGTCCTAGGCTCTGAGTCAGGACAGTTGAGCCCTACCAGATGTTTGACTTTGAGCATGTCTCTTACCTCTGAAATAATCAGCTAATTTTATTTGTAAGATACAAGTTATTTGTTCTTTGCCTGACTACTGTGAAAGAGAAATTTGGAACCCAACCTTTTTGCATGCTGTAGGCATAAATACTCATAGATGTAATAAATTATTGATTTTTAATGGGAAATACATTTACTGTATTTTCATTGTTTCTAAAATCCACAGTTAAGAAATATCAGGAATTGGAGCTTGCTATGATGCCTAATTTTAGGTGATAGTTAATTGTCATGTTATGACCGGAGTTCAGAGATTTGAAGAAGGTCGAACACTTGCCCTCATTTCCTCTGGCTCCAGAAATGATTCTAACATACATTGGAATTTGAGCCTATCCTATCCTGGTTCTTTTCCATGGGAAGTCCTTTCTCAAATCTTACACTAATGCCAGTCCTCCAAAAAAGTGTTAAAAAAGAATACAAAATGAAGTCATATGATTTTACTCTTTCTGAGATTTATTTAAATTATAATAGCAAATTCCTTAATAGGCTCAAGGAAATGCAGTCTTCAATGTCAACAAACTTATTATCGGCATTGAAGGCATCCATGCAGCTGATGGGGTTAAATCAAGGGATGGTAAGTGCTTCTTGGCCGTTTGAGTTACAAGAGCCAGGCTAACAGGTTCTGCTGCCAAGAGGACTCCAATTCCTTCTCTCACCTTTCCATTGTGGAGCTCCGGCTGCTTCATCTGCATTGCTCTTTAGAATTGTAGGACCTTTTTAGAACCTTTGGTATAAACATTTAGTCCTGAATAACTTGCTTCAAAGAAAGGAGTTTCTAATCCAAGTTTACTTCATAATGTTTTATCATGTAACAAGTTGACATTTACAGGTATTTTAAATTGCCACCAGATAGACTACATGCTGTTAAATATATCTTCTATTTCAGTATTTTTTGCAATTTTAAACAACATAGTTTATAAAACATTAAAGATGTACATTTGTACAATTGGTGTATGCCTTAGCACGGTATCATTCTCAAGGGTAAAAAAAAAAGTCACTTGACTGCTTGGACATCGTTTTAAAGACTTGAAGCTTCCTGAATTAAAACCACAGGGGTACATTTAAGAGTTACTTATCAAAGATGGTAATTTTATCCATAAAGCAGTTGCTAAGTGGAAATTAGAAAGGTCAGCTGTAATTCACTCCAGGGAAGGAAGATGACACACTAAGTCTGGCTGCAGAGCAGGCTTGGTCAGAGAGATGCACTGTTTTTAAACTCAGTCAGGAATGTTCCTGTGGGAAGATTGCATTAAAATCTGAGCGGGTCTGGAGCAATCGAAATGTCTACCTTCTTGGGCCTCAGTGGAGGCTTTGCTTGTGTCTGCCCATTTGTTCAGGAGGGAGGCTTTTCAAATGATGGCAGCGGCTTTACAGAGCAGATAATTATGGAAAGTTGTGAATGACAGAAATTACTGCAGCTACAGTTTTCTTTTTTCACTTTTGCTGGCTGTTCTGCTTCCATTATAGTTTCCTTTTATAGCTTCCTTAGTTATCTGTGGTTAATTAACATCAATAAATGACTGAAAATGTTATATAGTACTTGGATTGCATTTTTATCTTTTTTTGCTTCTTTCTCTTGCAAACGATCATTCTTAATGTGTTAGCCACTGTTGTTAACATTGAAATTAAAATTCTTTTTGGCATATTAAAAAAACCCAAAATTTATCATTTTGACTCTGAGGTTTCAGTTTACATGCTTTCATATATTCAAAAATATATGTATGCTAAACTATATATAACTATCTTTATATAAGTATATAAGTACATATCTATCTTTTATATATACATATGTGTATATATAAAAAGATGTATATATGTTTTAAAGTGTGTATATATATGTATATATATTAAAGCTACTTATAGATGCTATCAAACTACCACCTGCATGGCTATGGAAGTTTTATGTACTAACTTCATGTGGCATTAATTTCCCATGATAATATAAGCACAAAATATATATAATGGCATTTCTATAAGAGATTAACCTGGGATTTTTTGATAGTTTTTGTTTTTGTTTTTAGTAGGATAATTCACTATTGACATTTTGTTTAAGTGGGTCAGATTTTGACATGATAATTGTCTCTGAAATTTAGATGCCATTTAGTATTCTTCTCGATAAAAGAGATTTAGTTTGTTTGCCCTAGTTCACAACCTAGATTTTTATTTTAATTTTCTCTAATTTGTAATAATTTCTGAATGATCATTACAATCACTAAATGCCACTAGAGGACACTTGATTTTGAAATTTTCATACAACTGCCAAACCTTAACTAAGAGTTCATTTCAATTCTATGTTTTATAGAAATATATACGAATAAAATGATTATTTTCTGTATTCAAGTTAATGCAATTACTGAGAAATCCAGATGCGTTTTTCTCTTTCGGCCTCTACCTCTCTGAGTCTACCTTATTCTTTCTCTTTATCTCTGTATTGGCAGCAATACTGGGTTGCTAAAAATGTGCAGTATTTTTCTATAATTCAAATTTATAGCTAGAAGTTCTTGTATGACTCGTTAAAGGCCCAATAGTGACATCAGAAATTGAGTTCTATGTTCTTTACGTATTCAGATTGTGTGTTTATGCATACTGCTTGCAGGTATGTGTATAATAAAAAATAGTTAAAGATTAAATAAGTGTCCAGTGATAGAGCAAAGGTAACTTCATATCAGTGGAACACTGTATGACTCCATAACATGACAGTATTCAAAGTTTATTATTACACATAAAATGAAATGTGCTAAATACATGTATGATTGCATGTTGCTTGTGTAAAAATACACATGCAATACATTATGTATGTAAAATAAAACATGATAATAAAAATATGTGTATATATGTATATTTTGACAAGAGGATACACAGGAACCTGATAACAGTGTTTACTGCCTGGGCAGATAAGCTACAGAGGTCAGAGGGAGACATACTTTCCATTTATATATTTTGATATATGTAGAATTTTGTATCATGTGCATATATCACCTATTCAAAAGTAAATGATTAAAGTATATGTCATAGGGTTATAAAGAATTAAAGAGATAATCAAACTATACAATGGTCAAAGGATGTTATTAGCCAAAGCATGATAACATTTATTAATTCTAAGAAGAAAATGTCTTAAGTGTTTCAGATAAAATTGGATGTAAAGTTGCCGTTTGCTTTGGAAACCACATTACACATTTTTCATTTATTCCTGAAAAGATCATAGAGTACTTTTCTTGTTTTTTCTTTTCTCTTTCGAGAGGGGTTCTCATTCTGTTGCCAAGTGGCGCAATCATGGCTCACTGCAGTCTTCAACTCCTGGGCTCAATCAGTCCTTCTGCCTCAGTCTCCTGAGTATCTGGGACTAGAGGCATGTGCCATCATGCCCGGATTTTTTTTTTAAATAGATAGAGTCAGATTTTTTGTTTTTTTAATGGATGGAGTCTTGCTAAGTTGCCCTGGCGTGCTTCAAACTCTTGGCTTCAAGTGATCCTTCCACCTTGTCCTCCCAAAAAGCTATGTTGACAGGCATTTTTCTTTTTAACAAACTTCATTGATATGTAGTTATTTGGAGGAAAAGATGAAAATCAACAAATATATGCATATATATCCTTTAATATAGGTCCATATAGCCAAAGCCATAGTATGTTTGCATCATAGTGGCATTTCTTTACAGCCTCTTAAATGATGTTCGAAGTTAACATTATGGCTTTGGTATTTGACCTCTGGTTGTGAAGATCAATATGTGACTGACAGTCTTTTTAATGTATTTAGAGAAAATGGAAGTGTCCTTTTGGTTGGCGGGAAGTGTGTATATATGTCATCATCATGATGCTACTCACTCAGATATACCTTATTCCTTTGAGAATATGTAAGTGCCATTCTGCTTCCCTCCAAGGAAGGCACCTCTCCTTATCGCTTACTTACTATCCTCTATGCTAATATGATTCAGCATCCTCTATGCTAATATGCTAGTATGTATAGTGCAAGTTGGATTTTAAATTAAAAATATAATATGGGGAGAAGGGCTAATAGAAGTGTCAGGAAATGTAAAGAAACATCTGACATTTTCCTTCCCTTTTGTTGGTGGGGAGATCATATGAATTCTTACAGAGGTAATTTTAAGCTCACAAAGATGAAAAACATAATTGATGTAGCTTTGTTTTGAAATAATTCTCAACTGTTAAATTCTATAAAACTCAAATAATGGAAGAGACAATGAGCCGCTTTCAAGTATAGAAATGCTAACTGCAATAGTCTTCTATAGATAACTACACTTCTAATACCATTATACCAGAAATTTTGTGTTCAGAGTACACCAGCAGAATAAAAAATTATCAAAAACTTGCAATGTATTTTTGTTTTGTAGAGGTTAAAAAGATAACCTTTGAGGAAGAGTCTGAAATATAGTTGTTTCTACAAAATAAAAGAGGTTGATCTATACTAACATTTGGTTTAAGAAAATTTTTCTTAGCCCAAATGATACTTTGAAAATACAATTGCTGTGTAATACCAATGAGTGTATACTGTTGCCCAAAATAATAAGTTGAATTACTTCAATTCTGTGTAATCTCATTTTGACAATAGTTTTATTTGTTGAACATCAGCATTCTTTACTTTCAAATAGTACAATAAATCATTAATTAATTCAAATGTATTTGTTTAGACTTGCCATGTGGCAGGCACTGTGCTGGGCACTTAGGATGCAAGGGAGAGAAGTAACCAACGGTGCACCTGCCCTTACGGTGACTGTGCTCGATCGAAGGAAGTGTGCATTACATAAGGACAGAAATTAGAGCCGTGAGAGCTTGTGTGTCATGGTTTGGCCTAGATAGAAAAGTCAGTGAATTCTGTTGAGAGAATGTGATTCTGAGCTGAAAATGAAAGGATAAGTTAACTCAGTGAGTGGAAGACAGAGGCAGATTTTCTGAGCACCCAGCAACATTTGCAAAGCTCCTTGGACAGCAGAGAGTAGGGCGAGTACAGGAACTGGATGAACAGCCTAGGGCCACGAATCTGGAACCAGAGATGCTGGAAGTGAGAAGAGACCAGAAAGGTGGCACCAGGAGGAGCATGCACATCACCATCTGGATTGGGTAGAAATCAGAGACTGGCAGACCAGAAGTGATGACAGCCTGGGCCAGGGTGAAGGGGAAGGGTAGGAGGACTGGATAAACTGAATGTTATTTAGGAGGCTGCGTCTCCAGGACTTGGTGATAGATATGGTGCAGAGGCGTGCGGAAGGAGGTTTGTCAAGGGCGGCTCCAACATTTCTGCCATGAAAGTTGACAAATGGTGTAGCTATTCATGGAGCCTGAAGACATGGGAGGTGGATGAGTTGCATATGCTGATTCAAAGTGCAAAAGGAGCACTGGCAGGTGGAGCTCGAAGGGAGGTTGGAGACAGAGGCACCCAACTCGCATCTTCATACGCCTGTCAGTTTGGGGCTTGAATGTGGCGAGGTATGTCCTTAAGAAAACTAGAGTGTGAAGAAGATACAAAGGCCAGGCATGGGAAGGTGAGTCTGCAGAGGAAGCAGAAGCAACCACCAGAGATGGAGGAAGAGATGCAAAAACATGTCTTATTTTGAGGAAGAGGGAAGAGAATAGATTAAAGCAACAGACATCCTACTTAGACTAAAAATAAGACCCATTTATTTAACAACTACTTCTTAAGGGCCTACTGCGAACAAGACTCGGGGTGGGCAAAGACTAGGGACAGGGCAGCAGAAAGGCTTGTCCCTGGGTATGTCTGACACAGAGGAAAAGCCATCTACAAGACCTGCTTATTTACTACACTGTGTGAGGCCTTCTATGTTCTGTGCTTGTATCCTCTCAGAAGATGAAGTTATAGCGCGTTCTAGCTTTTTCTTTTCCCACAAGAAAAAGGTCCAGTGAGATACGATTAGAGATTTTTAACTATATGCCTTTTAATGCGAGTTGTTCAAGACATGGTCATCTTATATTTTTGCAAAATTACACATGAAACCCTTTAGGTTATGTAACTAGAGGTAACTTCTAGAAGAAAAAAAAATTGACTTTCAGTGTCCAGATCACCATGACAAGAAAGTGATATAGATATGCTCATTTGCTTCTTATTTTGTGAGGCAATGAGATCTAACATATCAGGTTTCCTTCTGTTTAATTGACTATGGATATGCTTATCTATATTGAATTCTCAATTACCTAAAATACTTCCTGGGAGAAGTATCTTTATATCCTTCCAAATAATTCCTCAATATATTTAATCTTTATTTTGAGTGGCTCACTTCTTTGTCAGTGTATGCCACTTCAATTTTAAAGGTAAAGATTTATGTTATCAATAATGTTGTTTTGCTTATAATGCATGAATGGCAATACCTTACAATTTCAAACCAAAAATTCGCTGAAGTATTTGCTTCAAATGATGTTTCTTCTGATAGGACATATACCCATGCATGTAAATGCAGTTGAGAGAAAGGTTTTAGCTTAATTTGCCTATTGATATGTGTGTAACCAAATTACCATTTGAGATTTATGTAAGAGATCATACTTAAATCACAGGATAGGGCTAAATTTTATATTATCAAAGCTGTCCCCAAAGGAGTCGATTGTGTTTAGCATAAAACTCACTTTTCTATTTTTAAGTAGATATGATTACCCTAATATTAAAAATAATTTTATAATTGTAATCTCAAAATAAAATTCATTATCTCTAAATCTAATCTTATTAAACTCTAAATAATATATCTAGCTGTTATGTTAAAACTTAAGCAAATAAACCACACTCATTTCTATCCTGCCACAACTTTCAATTTATATAAAATATACATATTTATTATGCAATTTTCATTTGGCTTCCCTCCGCTTCCAACAATGAACTAAATTTACATGAAACTCAGATTTTCGACTGTATAATAAAACCTATTCCATTTCATTTTTCTCAGACTTTCCTGTCTGTATAATTTGACAATTTTCATAAAAATTTTTCATAAAAAAATTTCATTCCAGACACTGTTGTTATTAACCATTCAGAGAACTAGGATATGATTTGTGAGGCATGCTTACCCTTGGATTTAAAAGAACAGAGGCATAAAGACCTGTTTTATTGTCCTTCTGGAATGGGAGTGAGCAGGCAAGCATTTGGATTTTGGTCAGCTCTCACTTACACTTTCTACACCCACGTGGTCTTTTTGTGACCATCACCCAGTCACTGTGTGGCCTGAATTGCTGTGCTTGAATGCAAAAAAATGGCAGGTGTGACACAGAAATTACAACAAATAATTATAAATCTAATTGACCCTGTCAAAGATGACAGGTGTCTTGGAAAAATACAAAATGAACATTTTATTTCTGGCCTAAAACTGGCAAGTCATCTAAGCACCCTGATGCTCTCAAGTGTGCGTTTTAGTCATTCCATTTGCAGTATAGCGATGCATGCTGGGCATTCCTCCCTCAAATATTAGAAGGTAGAGAATATACACATATATATGGGCAATATTTATTTACTTATTCATTTGATTCATTTTACCAGTAATCCATTTCTAAATATTTCCAACTAATAAAACCAAATCTTCTTTAATTTTCTTGTTTTATAAACGGAAGTCTGTTTTTCCAATATGGAGCTAAAAGAAAGTAGCCTGGGATAATTTAAAACTAAGCATATTATAAAAATTAGACTTATGTCTATCATCTAATGTCCCTACTTAACAAAGCTGTGCCTTGCTGTTGTTTACGATGTAATGTAGAGACTACAAAATCTACATTCCTTTTCTCATCTTAGCATTATACAAAAACTTATTTAAGCCTCTGTCTCTATCATCTATTGGCATATAACTTGAATTCTTAAAATAACACAATGCAATGACAATTCATGAGTGGAATTTTTTATTCTTTAATATGTAGATAGAATGTATTTAGGTAATATGTAAAAAAAAGTTGTGTTGGCTGAAGGTACTGTATAATAATACCATATTATTAGATATTAACATAATGACAAATAATGAGTTTTGAATTGTATTAGTCACTAAGAATTTATAAGACTGAGTAACAAATTGCAGTCTATTAAACACCAGCTAGCACATAGTTTAATTTTGTCAACACATAGGATATGAGAGGTTATAGCCATTGTCTACAACAAACCGAACCACTCCTTAAAGATATTCCCGGCCGGGTGCAGTGGCTCAGGCCTGTAATCCCAGCACTTTGGGAGGCCGAGGCGGGC
>NW_012114766.1:4822590-4837056 GCF_000951035.1 Colobus angolensis palliatus | reverse complement strand
GGAGGCGGAGCTTGCAGTGAGCCAAGATCGTGCCACTGCACTCCAGCCTGGGCCACAGAGCGAGACACTGTCTCAAAAAAAAAAAAAACACAAAAAAACTATCAGCAAGTGGAAAAGAGTCACTTATTTTCTTGGTAAGTCATATTTGTTGCAGTGAGCCAAGATCGTGCCACTGCACTCCAGCCTGGGCCACAGAGCGAGACACTGTCTCAAAAAAAAAAAAAAAACAAAAAAACTATCAGCAAGTGGAAAAGAGTCACTTATTTTCTTGGTAAGTCATATTTGTTATAACTTTTTTCCAGTTGCATGGATTGAATTGGTATCTCTCTTGCCCGTGGCCTATAGAAACAATATATATTGACATATTTGGTAAAACTCTATTTTATTTTTTCTATTTTTTTCTTACCTAAATGAACACCTAAAGTTTTGGTCGATATGCTGAAAGGATTTTGACACAGTAGAAACAAAACAGACCTGATGTGAATTTTCTTCTACCTCCCCTGACATCGGACAGCTTCCTCTTCTGCATGCTGGTGATAATAACATGCGCCTGCCTTGCTCTTAAATCCATTTAAATAAAATACCCAAAGTCAAGCTTGAAATTGTAGGCACTCAGGAAGGGCCAGTCACGATTTTACTCCTGTCTAAGTTTTAAAAAATTGACAAAACTGTCTTGGGAAAAGAAAGAGTAAAAAATGAGAGACATCACAAAAAGGAAAGAAATTGTAAATGGAGAGCCCTTCCTTGGGTTTGCCCAGGGAGACAGGCAGCTAGGAAAAATAAAAGAGCCCATGATACCATTACTTCTCCCTGCCTTGGCCAGTGTTCCTGGTAGTTGCTGCAACCCTCCATGACTCCAGCTCTCACTGGATAGCCTTGCAGTGCCCCCAGCCCTACCCTCTTGGACCCCTGAAACTACCTCCTTCCCTTATTCTTCCAATCTTGCTTAGAATAGGACTCCTCACCATTATCACAAGCTTAAAGACTTTGAACTTCTATCCCCTATGCAATCCATCCCCTATGCAATCCATCACCTATGCAATCCATCCCCTGGAAAAAAATCCCAACATTTAAATACTTGCAGTGGTTTCTGTTTTTCCACTGGGACTCAGAATGGATAATTTATGGACATGGTTAAATATTAAATTAGTATGTGTAAGGTTAGGTGAAGGAAGTATCTGAAGACATGAAGCAGAGAACAGAGAGTGACAACGTAAGATAAAAATTTTAAGAGACAGAATTTCAGTTTGAGAGTTTCAACATTTGCTTGATAGATGCTCCATAGCAAAAGAATTGAGAAAACATGAGCGAATAACTGAAGCGAGTAAATAAATTTGAAAATGCAAAAGCAGTGCTCCCTGTGTTAAGCTCAAATATGCAGATTAAAGTGTGAATTAAATATTGAAAAGCATGAATGTAAAGAGACCCATAATTAGCGATATGCCAGCGAAAAGCATATAGAGACAGACTGGATCAAGGTGACCTGCAAAGTTGAAAGAACCAGACTGAAAAGACACTTCACAAAAGCCATGCTGAGTATAAAAGACAAAAGAAGCAGTTTTTCCAATTTTTTTAAAAATATTTATGCTACTAAAAGTAGCATTGATTTCAGAAGGCAGAAAAAAAATTTCAGACAGATGAAGGACTCCAAATGGTGCAAACTACACATTGAACTAGAAAGAATTATGGAATCATTACAAATAACTCAATCAGAAAATAGTTGGGGGAAGATGGCAAGAAATTAAACATTGAAAATTAGGTCTAAAAATGGAGGGATGATGTAAAAAACAATTGGTAACAATTCTGAGCCAAAACCCAACATATTTACAACAGGGGAAGTAACAAAAGGCAAGTGAAAGGTAGATAAATAATATCGTGCTAACGTTCTCAACAGTTTAGGGGATTTAGGAGCAGCTGTACATGCTCATTGATTTTCAATTTACTTTGGTAAAGTTTAATAACTTTGGTAATTACTAGGAGAATAGGAAGAGACTTTGTAGCTTTGAAGGCTGAAGAGAAAAAAAATCAGGAAAGGTGAAGGTGGATAGCAATTTGGAAAAAGGAGCCTCATCAGACCAACAACAACATCAGAGTAGGAAAATAATATCATAAAAAGAAGCCCCCAACTATCTATCATCAATACCTTTGAATCAGCAACATTTCTTTATCAGTGAAAACACTCCTTGACATTTGAAATTGGTATAAAAAGACTGTAAATTTAGAAAGAAAACATGTACTAGACAAATGCCAACGATAACAAAGCAGAATAACAATATTGATATCACAGAAAATGAAATTTACTCAGGCTTTGATTGGGAAAAAGAGGGATGTGTTTGGTGCATCATACTGAGCTAAACATGCTGTTACAATGCTCCAGAAACTGAAATATTGGAGAGAAACAAAGACACATAAATCATAAGGACTTACCATTTTCATAATCATAATACACCTGACACAGAAATTGTTAATCTCTGAACATGATTCAGGTTGTCTTAGTTATACATGGTTAGCTTAGTTTTTTGTTATTATTGAAGCTTCTAAAAATAGTTATTCTTTATAGTACAGGAGTGAATGTAAATCAAATGTATTTTTGAGTGAAAACTCTTTAATAACCAGTTCCTGAGAGTGAAACATATTTACAGCATGTTTAATGTACAGAAACAAGCCAGATATTGTTATCAATGAAAAAGCTCAGGTCAAGAGAGGTTAAGTTACTTGCCAAAGGCAATAGATCAGAAAAGTGGAAGCTGAGGACTGAACCTCAGCCATTTGATTCCTGGCCTTATGTTTCAAAGACTCCTTCCTTGAAAATGTGCATTATTGGCAAGGATTCATGAACAATAACATATAAGGTCACACAGAGAACCTTAATAAAAATTCAAAAGCAAATTGGCACAGATCCAGTTCTCTGTTCATGAGGAAATAAAATGAAAAGTCAGAAGATTTTATACGTGTGCACACAAACACTCGGTCCCCCTCAGACACACACACACATACACACACACATCTTTCAGATAACTTGAGTTAAATCAAGAATGAAACAAATTAAAATCCATTTGCAGATAAACAATAATGAGTGGATAGAATATTATTTCATACAAAATCTTGCCAATGTAAGCTTTTTTTTTATGAGATGAAGTCTCGCTCTTGTCCCCAAGGCTGGAGTGTGATGGTGCGATCTCGGCTCACTGCAACGTCTGCCTCCCGGGTTCAAGCGATTCTCCTGCCTCAGCCTCCTGAATAGCTCTTAAAGCAAAATACGTAGCCTGAAATGGAGAGAGAAAGAGTGAAAGAGAGAATATGAAAGTAAATTATCTAAGTGTTTTTAAGAATCTATAAGCAGTGAATTAGTATAAAATTAAATAAAAAATGAAAAATGTATATAAATTAAATTTTAAAAAGCAAAACAAAAGACTTGATTGATAAAAGATCAAAGCTTATTCAGATTCTGAAATAAATGGATGGACTTTGGGCATATCTGATTAGACATATAGAAAGAGCTAATTACATAAAAAGAACTGTTCACTGGTAAAATAGAGATAATTTTTCAGATGTATGGGATACAGTGCACAGGCCTATATGAAGACTTTTGGCAAGCTAGCTAAAATTCATTATTCTCTAGGAAAATACAACTTACCCAAAATAAATCAAAAAAAGAAAATCCAAAGGTATCTATATATAACAGATGTTGAAATCATTCTTGAAAATCTGTACCTAAAAAAAAAAGACAAAAAGCTTTACAACATTTAAGCCAACATTTTGAGAAAAAGACATGGCCCCTGCCCCCTTGGTTAAATATATTTTTTTCTGTTTTGGGGGAAAAAAAAGGTAAGAACAACTGAATGTTACTCGCCTTTCCCGATATCAACATATGCTAAAAAGACATTGGAATTTAAACACTGTGACATTGGCTCTGAAAGCAACACATAGATTAATGAAACAAACCAAGTAGTCCAGAAGTAGACCTTTATGTAAATGTGAGTCTAGATTATGGTACAGGTGACAATTTGAACCAGTTAGGAAAAAGAGTTTGGCTTCTCATAAACTATATTGGCAAATTAGCATATCTTATTACTAAAAATGTAATTTATGTAAATACATCACACATCTGCAAAACAATTCTCATCTGGGTTAAAGAGGAAAACATAAAATTATTATTCAAAGTGTTTGGGTAAATTAAAATGTGCATTTTTATAATACATTAATTGGGAAGCTCTTAAAGACAACACATAAACCCTGAAGACATAAAGAAAAACATTTAACTACATCTTTGTCAATACAAACATTAAGCAAAAAAAATTCTGTATTAGTAAAAACATGGCAAACAAAGTTAAAAATGATAGAAAAGTACTAAAAAATATAAAACAATGGATTACAGAATATATAAGGAATTTCTAGTTCAGGAAAAACATCAATTAGAAACATTGGAAAAATATTAACTAGGCAATTAAAAGAAGAAATTCAGATACCAATACAACTATTTTAGTGAGTTAATCAACCTGATGAAAATCACAGAAAAGCAAATAAAACAAGAAGGTATTATGTTTACCTATCACACTGATAAAAACTAGAAAGAGAAATAATATCCATGAGAAGCTGTGGAGGGGATAATCCACGTAGCCCTCATTCCTGGAAGTCAGTTTGACATTGACCATGCAAATTACAAACACAGATGCAGTATCACACCGTGCAAGCTTATTCCTTGGAAATCTTTCACAATATGCTCATATTAATGCACCATGTGGCATATAAAATATATTCACTTCATTAATACTTTATAAAGCCAAAGGGAAAACAGTCCAATGCCTCTTAATAAGGACATGGTTAAATAAATTAAGGCCTATTTATACTATGGAGTAGCATACAGAAGTTCCCACCCACAAGGTAGATTTATACCCTATTATTATTATATAATACAAAGAATAAAAATGAGATGCACATCAGAAAGTAAAAGTGTTAAAAGCAATATGTCAGTAAATGTACAAAAAGTCTACATGAATGCAGAGAAAACATACGTCTGAAGAAGAAAACACTCAAAAGTTAAGCGTTCACATCTAAGGAAAGACTGCTTTTACTTTTTTCTGTATATCTGTATTGACTTTTTAAATATAATTAAGTAATACCTAACACTAGTACAAGTATTACTACCCTTATTAGCCCCGGTGTCCTTGGAAATATTTACTGTGTTTTCCAGTTAGTAAAACGTGATTAAAAGGTATGAATCTATTTTTTTTTATAATCTCTATTTGCAGTAGAGGGACGCAGGACACAGGGCTGTAAACTCATGATTCTCGCCACCCCCCCCGCCTTGTTCGCACCATTTTTCTTGCTGTGGGGATGGCTTCATCACCTAAGTATCAACCATCAGGGTATGTGATTGATTTCCTTTTAAAATAAAGGGACACATGGCTACAGAGGTGGCATTATCGTTTTAGAAGAGCAATATTTCATTGACAATGTATTTTAATGCCTGAAATAATATTGAAAAGTTGTTTCAATTATGTCTTAATGAAACTATTTTGTTCAAATTGCAGGTAAGAAATGAAAAAAAAAATTTTTTTCCATGTGACAGAGAGGAAGAAAATAGCAAGTTCTATTTCTTTCTACCTCCCGCACCTTCTACTGACTCAGAAAATGTTTATTTCTACATATGGTGGTGTTAGTGGTGCTCTCATCACAGTGTTTAAAAGCTATTTTGGTCTTACCTCTTTTGGAATTTATGTCTGTAAAGGCCATCTTCTTTCTTCTTTCATTGTTGATAACCTACCATGTGTTTATTTGCTAAAATAGAATCTAAAACAGTGAATGTCAACTTTTACAATCAATGGATAACACAAGGTGTATAGTCTACACAAATAATGTAAATGCATTTAATTAAGTCAGACTACATGGGTTGCTAAATAATTGCTTGACTGAAATAACTAGGGAGTTTCGGGAAATAATTAATCCAGTGTTTTATTTGAAAACTCTTTAAAGTAGCTTGTATGCATTGATATAAGCCCTTAGGATAAATATTGGTGTTTCCAATTTCAAGAAATTTGGATTCAGCATCTTTCAGCAAAACATCCGATTATATGCTTAAGACATTTCCTAAAGAGATGAAAAATAAATTGCAAGATGCTAGGAATTTCAGGGCAAACTGCCTATAAAAATATTTTTAGTATAATGCACTATTGTCTAATTCTTTTAATTACAGACCTTTCAAATTAAGAAAAACATTGTAAACTTAAATTAGGTTCACACCCAGTAGTATATATCAGAGGACTGAAAGCTCAACGTACCAACCTGATCAAGGGTCAAGTTATTCCAGGAATAAAATGCTCTCTAATTTTTTTCAATAAACTTCAGTCGTTCAAGTCAGGTTACATTGTTAGCTTAGTGTCTTTGCTTGTAAGAGTATTCTTGTTTTACCTAAGGATGCAGAGATAGGTACAATTATTTGCACATAGAATTTTGCCTCTTCATAGTGAGATGTGACTGTCACATGTTTCACTTCCAGATGTATTTTCAGAAATTTCGTTGACTCAAGAGACAGAGTACATACCGTGGCGTCAGCCTCTGCTCTCAGGAAGGCTTTGCTAATTCCAAAGCCAGAAAAGGGCCCGTTGTTCTATTAACTATTAATTTGGTCATGTAATGAATGAGCCATTTCCACCTATCTATGTATTTGGAGATGTCTTGATTGAAAACATGTGTTCTTACTCTGAAATCAAACACCACCAACACCTTCTCTTTGATTCTCTGCCTTTGCATTTCCCCAGGTGCACCACTCCCTTGCTCTGAGCTCAAGGGGTTTGGCTGAAATCGTGTTTCTTGTAACTCAATGTGATCTGTGACTAAAGCGTTCTTAACCGGAATATATTAGGTCGGTGCAAAAGTAATTGCGCTTTCTGCCATGACTTTCCATTGCAAACACCGCAATTACTTTTGCACCCACCTAATAACATACAAAACAAAACCAAAGCAGGGTAGGGTGTCAGTCACACTCTCACCTGTCCTGCCCAGGATACCCATGGCTGTGACGACCTCAGTGCCACCTCCCTTGTATGTGCCTTCCTACTCTAATCCACGGGAACCTGGAGCTTCTCTCCCCTTTTCAGCTTACTTTGTAGCTGTTCGCATTTCTCTTTTCTCACCAAATTCACTCCACTACATCCTGCTGCCTCAGGCAGTCTTCTTCCAGTGTGAGCCGAGACCAAGTATGTTTATGAAATACTGATGACAATGACTAGAAATTAGTTATTTAAAACAAACTGAAGGGGAAAATGTTATTTTTATAGAGGCCATCGTAAAATAAATAGTTTTCTTCCTCAGAACTAGTTTCTGACTCACAAAATTATTGAAAATAGTTTCAGCACCTTTACTTTTCACCTCAAGAACTTCACGAAATATTAAGTTTAGTTAAGATATCTGAACTCATGTGTTTCTGTTTCATAGGTAGGATGTCATTGAAAGGTCATACATTCTGGCAGTAAAGAGGTCCACATTCCAAAACTGGCTCTGTGAACTGGACAAATTGCTATACATTTTGATTCTCCATTTCATCACCAATAAATACAAAGTAACACCAGCAATTCTAGTGGCTGTGGCTTGCCCGTCAAGTTTAAACATAGTAGGCCCTCACTGTAAGAGTTCTAGGAAGAATACATAAAATATAATGTGACAAAAATAGCCAAGGGTCTATTAAGGTTAATTTTCTTTGCTTTTAATTACCATACAACCTTATATTTGCAGTCTCCTATTGCTACCAGTAACCTTAAGCCAGTCATTACATTTTTTTTTCTATTTTGTTTTGACATTTCACACTTATAAACAGTTTTAAAATAACAAGAATTGTTGTCTGCCTTTCATGCAACTTCCTCTAATGATAAACATATCACAAGGATCTAAGCAAGGAAAATAATGTTAATAAAAGATGGCCTCACCTTCAAAGCTTATTCAAATTTTGGCTAATTTTCCCAGCCACGATCCAGGATCATTCACTGCATTTGGTTGTTTCTTAGTCTTCCTTATCTTTCAAGAGGTTGACACATGTGTACAAAACTTGATTTATAAAATGCTCCTCAGTTTGAGTTTCTCTAATGTTTCCTCATGATTCAATTTAGGCTATGGATTTTGGGCAATAATAGAACTAATTTTGTGATTTCAGAGTCATTCCTAGTGACACCAACTTTGACACTTGGTTGGGCCATGTCTGTCAGTATTCTCCACCACAAAGTAACTTCTTCTTTTTGTGATTGATGAAAATATTGTGAGCGATACTTTCAGACATCATAAATATTCCGTTTCTCATCAAACTTTCGTTCACTCAGTTTAACACACATTCATGCTTCTTGCCTGAAACACTAAATGCCATTTTGTTTGCCAAATGGTGATTTTTCTATTTCCATCATTTCTTTGATGCTTGGAAATTGAAATTATATTGTAAGTAAAGATTTTCCCTTCTCCTCATTCATTAACTCATTCAATTATTAATTTGTGTGAGTGTATGGGTTACAAATCTTTGCTATTATTTAACTCTCTTTGTTGCTGAAAATCTCCCAAATGTCTATTGGAAGCTCTTCAAGTTGGCCCTTGTGACCTTTTGACATGTCCTGTGATTTTTTGAAAACATTTTTACTTTTTAGCCCTAACACATATCCCAGGCTTTGCCTGCACTTTCCCTGCACCAGCCATGGAATGCGTCATCACCTCAAGGAACCCTGGTTTCTTTTGTTGGTGAATGATATTTATGGTCAAGATCTGTTTACCAGTTTGCTTATTGCTATTGGGATGTCACTGCTATAGACCTTCTTAGCAGATAGAGTTAGGATATAGGTGTCCATAGACTCTCACATAAACACACACACACACCCCTCTCTCTTTCTCTCTCTCGCTCTCTCTCATCTATCTGTCTATACTTCTGTGTGTGTGCTCACACAATTATGCATGCAAACAAAATAATATATATGTATATTATATGTAATGTGACAGTTATGAATGAAATAATAGGAAATAAAATACACATATGTCTCATTTTTTAAAAAAGGAAATATAAAAATAATAAATCAATAACTAATGATAATGGTTACCTTCAGGGGCTTACTGTGAAGAGAGAATGTATATTTAACAACATATTCTGAAAATTACTCCCTATCAATTCCTAAATATATCTTTCTTTTTTTGTTTTTATTTTTTTCTTTCTTTCTTTTATAATACTTAATGAATATAATATGAATATACCAATGTATCAATTTATTCATATACTCTTTTAAATATTACACTTAGATTATTTCTAATATTTTATAATTAAAAGAGTGTACATATGTATTTTTACATTGTTGAAAGTTTATCTTCAGAGTAAATTCCTAGAAGTGGTATAAATGGGTCAAAAAAGAAAGGGAAAGAGAGAGAGGCATCATGTAGGCCTATGTTGTTAGACTAGATTTAAAAAATGAAATTTAACCATAAACTGACTACGTGAGACTCACTTTAGATAAAAAATATATGTATGTTCAAGTAAAAGAATGAAAACTAATGCATTATGCAAATATCAGTCATGAAAAAGCTGGAGTGGCTGTACTAATACTGCTCAAAAAAGCCTTTAAAACAAAAACTGTCACTAGAAACGAAGTGGGACATTTAAAAAATGATAAAATTGTCAACTCATCAGGAAAATATAACAAATACAAATCTATATGCACCTACCAACAAAGCCTGAAATAAATAAAGCAAAACCAATAGAATTAAAAAGCAGAAATAGATTAAAATAATAGTCAGTGACTTCAATATCCCACTTTCATTAACAAATAAAAAATAGGTAAAAAAAAACAAGGAACTAGAAGAATTTAATAACATTATGAATTATCTACACATAACAAAAACGTCCGTAAAACTAGCCAAGTGAAAAAAATCTAATATACTTCGGTTTTCATTTGCAGGTGAAATGTTCGCCATGATAACTGTATTTACATCATAAAATTTGCCTTAATAAATTTAAATGGATTGAAATCCTACAAAATATGTTCTTTAACACATTGTAATTGAGTTGAAAGCCTCTAGCAGAAATTAGGAAAACTCATACATGTATAGAAATTAAACAGCATACAACTAAATAAATCATGAGGCAAAATAATCACAATGTAAATTATAAAATACTTTGCAATAAATGTATACAATGACAGAACATATCAGGTCTTATAGAATGCAGGTAAAACTGGGCTTAGAAGAATATTTATAGCTATAAATGTCTACATATAAAAGAAGAAAAATCTCCAATTAATAACCTAAACTTCCACCTAGCACATTGGAAATGGATGATCAACATTAACACAAACTAAGCAAGAGGAAGGAAATATATAAGAGTTGAGCAGAAAATAATGAAATACAGAATAGAAAATATCGAAAATGAGTGAAATCAAAGGTTGGTTATTTAACATCAACTAAATATATTTTTTTAAATCTTAAATAGACTTTCCAGTTAAAGCAAAAAGAAAAGTTACTTAAATCTGAAATGACAGAAAGAAGAGTTCATTTAACGATTTTACAGAAATAAAAATATTTTAAGAATAAATTTATGCCAACAAATCAGGTAAAACAAATTTTTAAAAAGTCCTAGAAAGAAGACACAGAGTACCAAAAGTGACTCAAAAAGAAATAGAAAATCTGAATGAGCCTGTAATATGTACTGTGATTTGATTAGAAATAAAAATACCTAATCACAATGGAAACCCCAGGCATCATAGTTTTATTGGTAAATTATATGAAACAATTAAAGACGACTTAATTAAATTTGTCCACACTTACAAAAAATAGAAGGGACTGCTTCCCAACTCATTTTATGACGTCAGTATAAATCTGATGCCAATAAAGTAAAAAGACATCAGAAAGAAATCTACAGACCAATATCTTTTATGAATATAGATGCAAATTTCCTCAAGTAAACATTAGCAAGAAAAATCCAGCATCATAATAATATAACAAGGAATATATATTTATAATATATAAAATAAACAATATATATAGTGCTGGAACAACTGGATATTCTAATGCAAATTGACAAAGTTAAAGCTCAAAACAGATCAGAAATTCCAGGATTTTGGGAGGCTGAGGCAGGTGGTTTGCTTGAGGTCAAGAGTTTGAGACCAGCCTGGCCAACATGATGAAACCCCATCTTTACTAAAAATACAAAAATTAGCTGGGAGTGGTGGCATGTGCGTGTGGTCTCAGCTACTTGAGAGGCTGAGGCAGGAGAATCGTTTGAACCTGGGAGGCAGAGGTTGCAGTGAACCAAGATCGTGTCACTGTACTCCAGCCTGGACAACAGAGTGAGATGCTGTCTCAAGTAAATAAACAAGTAAATAAATAAATAACTAAAAAGGATCAGAGACCTAAATGTAAGAGCTAAAGTTATAAAATCCTTGCAAAGAAAACACAGGCATAAATCTTTGTGAGCATGGAGAAAGCAGTGTTGATTTTTTTGTTTTGTTTTCAGATAAGAGCAAAAACATAAGCAACAAATAACACATACCTAAATTGGATTTCCTCAAAACTCAAAACTTTGCACATGAAAGGAAACCATCAGGAAAGTGAAAATATTGTTTTACTTATATTTACTATATATTATAATACGTAAGAATATCTTTATATCTCTAGTATTAAAAATATTTTTATATATATTTAACAAAGGTTGATTCAACATCTGAAAATCTATTAATGTGATATACTATCTCAACAGAGTAAAGGACAAAAGCCACCTAATCATCTCAATAATGCAGAAAAAGCATTTGACAAGATCCAACACCTCCTCATAATAAAATCAACAAACTAGAAATACAGTGGTTTTTCTCAACTTAATAAAGGACATTTATGAAAATTGCACATGTAAGATCATACTTAATGTCGAAAGACTAAATGCTTTCCCCCCTAAGATCAGGTACAAGACATTGATGTCCCTTCTTGCTACTTCTGTTCAACACTGTACTAGAGGTTTTAGAAAGCTCATTAGGCAAGAAAATGAAAGACAAGTCATCCAGAATAATAATAATAATAAAAGAAGTAAAACTATCTCTAATTTCTGATGATACACTCTTGTACATGGAAAATGCTAAGAAATTCAATTAAAAAACTATTATATCTAAAAATAAAATTTAGCAGGCTTGCAGGTTACCAGATAAAGTAAACAAATCAATTGTAATTCTATATGCATGAAATGAGATTCTGCAAATAAAATTAAGACTACAATTCCATTTACAGTAGCTTCTAAAAGAATGCAATAATACTTTTAACAAAGAAGTTCAAATTTATACTCTGAAAACAAAATATTGTTTAAAAGAATTAAAGAAGATCTAAATAAATAGGATGAAATTCTGAATTTCTGTGTTGGGAGAGTTAATATTATTACAGCAATCTTAACCTGAAGCTTCAATTCAATACCTATATCTTTTTTGCAAAAATTAATAAACTGATCCTAACATTTATGTGGAAATTCAAGAGACACCTAAATACCCAAGGTAGTCTTGAAAAGTGGGAATAAAGTTAGAGAAGTCATGCTTTCCAAATCTTATTCCAAAGCTACCACAATAAGACAGAGTTGCAGTGACTTAAGGATAGACTTATTGATCCAAGGAAGGAAACTGAGAGTCCAAAAATAAACCCTTATATTTCTGGGCAATTGTTATTTGATATGACTGCCAAGACAATTCAAATAAAGTAATAGACTTTTCAACAAATATGCTGGAACAACTAGATATTCAAATGCAAAGTGATGAAGTTGAAGCCCAATCCATCTCAATATACAAAAATTAACTCAAAAAGGACCTAAATGAAAGAGCTAAAATTATAAAATCCTTACAAAGAAAACACAGGCATGATTCTCTATGGGCATGGAGAAAGCAATTTTGTTTTCAGATAAAAGCAAAAGCACAAGCAACAACAATAAAAAATACATATAGATATTGGACTTCATCAAAACTCAAAACGTTGTGTATCAAAGGAAATCATCAGGAAAACACAAAGATAACACATAGAATGGGAGATGAATTGGGTGAATCATGTATCTGGTAAGAGACTTGTAACTAGAAAAAAATAATATGTATATATACGCATATGTATATGTGTGCATACACACACACACAAAGTTCTTACAGGTTAATAATAAGGCAACCGAATTTTTTAAAAGAAGCAAAAGGTGTGAACAGACATGGAACCCAGTAAAGTAGACAGATCACCTTCTGGAAATTTGTTCAATATCATTAGCCATCAGGGAAATGCAAATCAAACCATAATGAGACACCATTTGACATTCACTATGAAGTCTATCATCAAAAATACAGATAATAGCAAGTATTGTAGAGGATTGGAAGAAACTGGAAGGCCCATAGGCAGCCAGCGGAAATGTGAAATGTTGCAATCTCTTTGGAAAACAGTCTGGTAGTTCCTCAAAATGTTAGACGTAAAGTTACCATATGACCCAGCAATTTCAACCCCAGGTATAAACCTAAGAGAAATTAAAGTAAATGCTCACACACAAATGACTACATGAATGTTCATAGCAGCATTGTGATGATAGCCAAAATGTGGAAAAACAAAATGCCCATCAACCAATGAAGGAATACACAAAATATGGTATAGCCATACAATTGGTTATTATTCTGCAGTAAAAAGTATAAAGTATTAATACATGCTACAATATGAATTAAGCTGGAAACATTTTGCTAAGTGAAATAAGCCAGTCACAAAATATTATGTGATTCTATTATACAAAATGCTTGGAATTGGCAAATGTCTAGATTTGGAAAATATGGTACTGGTTGTCAACATCTGGTTGATGAGGAGAAAAGAAATAGACTGCTAATAGTCACGAGTGTTTCTTTTTGGGATGATAAAAATGTTCAAAATGAGATAGTGGTGATGATCTTGCATTTCAGTGTACTGAAAACCACCGAAATGTATTATTTAAAATGGTAAATTTTATGATATGTAAATTATATCTAATAATTATATCTAAATAGAGGTATTATGTATATTTATCTATAACTCTGTCTTCTATCTATATTAGGTTTTATCATTCTCTTATCTGATCCTTGTTAGAAATCAACCATGTTGCTCTGGTAGACATTATGTTCTGCTAGCATTCTACAGCATTCCTGCACAAGAGAAAATGACAGTGCCCCATTGTGATACTGAATTCTTAAATTTCCTTTCCACCCCACTATAAAATCTTGTGTATGACCCCAGATTTTCTCTGATAGTGCACTTAAGGAATTCATAGCACTCTAACAATGTTATTGGTGTTTTGTGGAAAAGAGCTCTCAGCTAATTGTCAATTTTCTCTTCTGTCTTGGCAGTTTTTAGGTTTTTAGGTTTAGTTTGGAGCTAACACTGCTGGCTCCCACTTGATGATTTTCTTCACTGAATCTAGTGAAGAAATCTAGGACTATCTTTCTCCCATTCCTTTGCTTTCTTCCTCCAAAGTCTTAATGTCAA
>NW_012114766.1:4814639-4822435 GCF_000951035.1 Colobus angolensis palliatus | reverse complement strand
AATATATTATAATATTATAATATAAAGGTCTTTTAGTCTGGTTCCCAGAGAAAACAAACAGCACATCAAGGGGAATAATTTGAAGAGAGCCTATAATGTTGTACACAGAGAATGGGAAACCCAGTGGGTAGTTGAATACCTCATTGCATCCTTCACTATGCTTGGGGTTGAATGTTCTAAGGGAAAGTGGGGTTGCCTCAGCAGAGGCCAGGGATAGAAACCATTACCTGTGGGGCAGGAAGCCTTCCTTTGACAACCCTACAGGAAAGAAGCTAAAGCAACAAAGCTCCAAACTCACTCCCCAATATCTCTTCAAATTCCCTCCGGTACTCCCCATTGCCCAAGTAAAGGAAGTAGGCGACATGTCAGGAGAGGTCCTTTGTCTGTTGTGTGCCATTCAGCCACGTGGGTTAGAGAGGTGGGAGGAGAAGGGGCGGCATCCACTGTCAGGGCAGGTAGAGGATGCTGGTCCCAGTGTGTGAGAAATCCACCACGCAGTGTACACTACTGTCTAGTGCCAAGGAGCCCAGGATTTCCAGTACTTGTAACTACATGTGTTTTATTGGCATACTCTAGTTTCTTTTACAAAATACTAGGGTTAAATGAGGACTTATTATTTGTACTTTCTAAATAAGAAAACAGAAATTCAATGAGATTGCTTGCCCAAGATTGCAAATAAGTGTTGGAAGTGCTGAGATTTCTTTCCAGGTCTAGTTGACCCCATGTCATATTCTTTTCATTACATGAAGCTGATTCTCACTGCCAAAAAACCCCACAAAACTGTCCAACATCAACGTTTTTCTCCTCCCTCATGAAAGTTGTTGAAAAATAACAAAATAATGCTCGAATTGTGGAATCTTGGCTTTTACTTATAGGCCCTAAATCATCCTATTCCATGCAGTTCATGAAAAAATGCTTTACAGTGTCAACAGTGTGGTCTCCAAAGGAAAAGGAGACCAGTGCTGCATGCTTTTTATTCAAAATATCAAGTGGAAGGGCTGAGGTTACAGAAGACCTTAAAGACTCTTTATACATTTAAAACTTTGCATAGCTTTTTTATTTCCAAATTTAAGCAATCAGTTAAACATGAATTTATTGAATATATTTGAGCTTGTAAAATATATTGAGGCATAAATGAGATAAAAAACTAACTTCTAGTTTCTGACCTGAAAGAGTCTAATACTATAGGCACGGGCTTATTGTATGTAGGGAGACAAGATAGATAGATACACAGACAGACAGACAGATAGATAGATAAACAGACAGACTAGGTATATTTGTTCAACTATATCCATTTAATTGCTCACAAAATAGTTACCGAGTAACCATAGTATATTAGTTACTGTGTATTCAAATAAAAAAATGCATCGTCGCTATCTTTGTAGAGGGCACAGTCTGGCAATGAAGTCACAGAGAGACCACATATTGATAACTCAGTGAGAAGTACTATAATGGACCTATGTATAATTTATTTTTCACATAGCACACAAAGGGAACTGCTAAATCTAGAAACTAAAAGTGAAATATGATTAAATCTAGATTATAATTGCCAGTGATACTATTAATAGGGGAAGAACAATGTGGGTTGGAGTAGCTGGCAGAGTTCTCTAGGAAAAGAGTGGTGAACTGAGCCCTGAAAAATGGGAGGATTTAGATAGGTGGGAGAGGAAAGGAAGGGCCTCATTACTGGTTTCAGAAATAGTGAGAACATGGATTCCTGGCTCAATACGGGTGTTTGCTAAGTCCAAAGATAGTAAATAAGGAATGTAACATTTCTTAAATTCTCTTTCTATAAAGCATGAATAATACTAAATAGCTTAGATCAGGGCCCTTACATGACAAGACTGACAACAAAAGTGAAAACTTATTCTGAGTGCAGGAAGAAAATGCAGAAAGAAATGAGCACATTGATGGCGAAAGATTGTTCCAAGTCATCTTACCATGTACACATGTGGGATATTTATAGATTATGTGATGGGCAGCACAGGCACAGCGGGAAAGTCTCCCTATCTCCACTTCCAATTATTTCACCAGGACACTTCAAACTAAGTAAATCTCAGATCCAATAGAGGCAATGTGGTCTTTGCGAACACAAGAAGTGTGACTTCGTAGTAAAGAGGATTTCGGAGGAGAAGGCAAAGGAAAAGGTGACATCTAAAGGGAGTGGTTCTGTATGAGAGAATTCATGGGCTACACAACAGTGCAGGAAATTCCTCTCTTCTCAGACATCACTGAGCCATCATACATCTGTAAGGGGTCCTACCATACTGTGATGCCGTCTCTTTTGGAGGCAAACAAATGGTTTGTGTGTTCAAATGTCAAGTAAATTTGACTATCTTAGCTGCAACCTATGCGTTTGCAATGGAATCAAGGTGGTGTGTGAGATCCCTGAAGCTCACTTCATTTTTTTCTCCATCCTTTGGGAAACAGGTCACTGAATACATATCTCCAAAAAATGATAGCTGTGTGTTCTTCCCTTAACTCTCTCCTGAAAGAGAAATTCAACCGTGTGTCTGGGAAACATATCATAATATCTTCCAGCAGAAAGTGGCAGTGTTTCTTGGACCGAAATAATAAGATTACAATGGCCAAAACTAATAAGTTCAGCAGGAAGGTAGGAGATTACTTTTAAAGCCAAAATACTTTTAAAGCCAGAAATAAATCAGCCAATAGATGGTTCAGATATAATATTGCTTTTACACCAAAGGGAATGAACCTCAGCAACAACAACAAAACGAATCCTGGTTGGGAAGTCAATGAGATAAAAACCAGACTTGTAAGAACATCGTGACTGATTTGATTGATCGATTTTATTTGCCAAATAAAAATTGCATATTTTTATCTTATGCAACATGATGTTTTGAGATATGCACACATGGTTAAATGCATTCATCTGTCCCCCGTCACTTGAGACTTCTGGTTTCTATAACATTATGAAAGTCCCAATCCCTTTCCAAATGCACTTTTTACTCAGTGCTCATCCTCTCCCAATTCTCCTGCTTTTTATGGGCCAGTTTATCTCAGACTTTCCTATTCTGGCTCTTTAACTGTTGTTGATTCTCTAACTACAGTCTCTTTATTCTTCCTTTTATAAAATCTCCCTACAAATTATATTCATTTGCTTGTAAAGAAATACCAATTATGTATTTCTTTCCCTTATAAACACCAGATGTTATAAATTCATATTTGCCATTTCAAAGTAGCTCCTAAAATCTCTTCACGATCCCCTAAACTTCCGCCTGATTCTCCTTCATATCAATTCATCGCACTAAGTTCAGCCAGTTACCCATGCCATTTATTCATAACTATTTCTCCCATCTCACTTTCCTGATTGAATAGGCTTCCAAATCCTGCCAAATATAGCCAATGCACACAAATTGAAACTATCTTCCCTATTCCATTTCTGCAACCTTTCCTCGAGTTGATGTTCCTGTCCATGAAATGCTGCAGCCATCAGCCTATCTGTGTCTGCCTATTCTCCTTCCTTTATTATATTTTTAAAGCTGCCACTGTATTTTGTTTGTTCAATGCATAAATATCTTTTTTTGTAAACCTTACTTAGTGTCTACAATATCAAATCTCACTACCTTAACCCTCGAAATCTGTTCTCAAACCCCAAATATCCTGTCCCTTGCCCTTACCCATCCTGTTCTCCCATCACCCCTCTGCCTGCTTCTTACTGTGCCTTGGCAGGTCCTCTTCACCTTGTATTCCTCTCCACTCAGATCATCATCAGCCTTTTGTGTGTCTTGGTTCTGCCTTATCCTGCAAGTTTTGGTGACATATTAAAAATTTCTCTTATGTACTGTTTTTCAGCTTCATAGAAGGGGAATAAACCCAAACTATAATCTTAAAATCCAAAAATTGACTGTGAATGTTTTCTACACAAAAGATACTGCTGGGCGCCATTTCAACTTTAAAAATGGGTAAAATACAGAATATAAGACCCTACACCTTTCACAAATAATGAAATTTCCTTTGAAATTTTGAAAGAGAGAGCATCACTTCCAGCACCTCTACTGTAAACTGGTGATCAACATTATGCTCTCTTTTTGTATCTTGTATTCTATTGACTTTTGGGGGTTGTACAAGAAATAATGATTCTGAATAATAATAATAGTAATGGTGGTGATGATGATGATTCGATGCTATCTTACCTCTACCTACCTTCTTCCAAAAAAACCCACAAGGACATTTTAAACCATGTATTACTAATGCTTTCTACAAAATGAAAACTATATTTAACGGTATAGTTTAGGCTCCCATCAAATGACAGGACTTACGTGTACATTTTCCTGAGTTCTCCAGAAAGTTGAGTTCTAATTGCCTCATAGCATGTTAAGCTGGTCAAGAATGCACGGTTAATTTACTTTTTTCCTTTCCTTCCCTGACCCTTTCTTTCCTTTTCTCGCCTTATCTTGTGAGTGATTTTGAGAACCACCTCCAAAAAAAAAAAAAAACTACTCATTCTAAAATAATTTTCTTAGACTCCACTTCTGAGGAAAGCCAAAACGGAACGCACCGAGGATGACTGGTCACATCCTCAGACAATGGTGTATTTTACAGAGATTCTTCACCTCAGGTGAAATGGTTTCTATGTCGTGATGGGATGCTGACAGGTCGTATTTCTGAACAGGGTCATGGGGGTGCACGCACATACGTGTTTGGATTTTGGTGTGTCTCTATTCGGGTGGGTCCCTTTCCCATTGTATATGATGGAGATTTCCTTGTGAATGATGTTTCTTGATGCTACACTGATTAGAGCAATTTGTTTTCTAAATATTTTCACTTGAAGGCAAAGAAGATGGGTCTATTAGTCAAAAGATTTGAGTCACCAAATCTCTAGGACTGTCCTTTTTAAAGGCATGAATACATCCTTTGAAAGTGCAAACACATAGTCTGTCTTCCTCTTTAAAGAGAATATGGAAATAATTCCGGATGGCTCCACTTACTCCTTTTGTCTGTAGTTCTTTATGATAAACAAAAATGTTAAATAACATAATTTATCTTAACTTTTATTAATGTAATTTTTTTAAATGCAGCCGATCTTATATTTCCTGTAATGGTGAAAATACTGGCTACAAATTGAGATCTTCTTATGTACATCTCTTTAGATTTATGCTCATGTTTTATTCAGCTACATTGCACTCTCATGCAGGGGCCATTGTCAAAAGACACATCTTTGAGTGTAAAGTTTGTCATGAAAAAGAGCATGATAAGAAGTAAAACTTAAATCTTTATAAGTGGAATTCAATAAGTAGTATATTTGAAAGAGAGAACTGTTAAAATAATCTCCAACTAAGGAGGATGACTTTTATTTTTCTTTCTGAGAAACTCTTTTTTTATTTTTACTTGTCATAAAATTACATAATGTGTGGTAATTTCTGTGTGCATGGTTTAGAAGAAAACTAATCTCCTTGAATCAATGTGTTCTTTGCCTTTTTGCTCATTCTTACCTACAATGTTGTGAAAAGCTTCTTATTCTTAACTTCTATTACTTGAACTAATTTAGATCGGAGAGAGAAAAATAAAACACCCCCGTAAAACTGAGAAATGACTCCAGATGTAAACTGGTACAGTCAGCACATATGAAAGAGGTCATGATGTTGTCTTAGAAATTAGCACAGGAAGAGACCATACACACATAATGGCACTTAAAACACAACACATTGCATTGTGCTTTTCCTAAATAACCTATTGTGAACTGATGTGCTAAGTTTACACAAAAAAAAGGCTATATTATGAATAAGCATCCTTCTACAGTGAAAATGGATAAAGCATTGAAATTTGCTGATTTGCTTAAATGATTACACAGTCTTCTTAAAAGAAATCTAATTCCAATAACTAACTGTACAATTTGTAAAATGGTTCTTAGTATGCATGAAGTAAAGATCTTTACAAAAACAAGCCACTTGTACTCCTTTAACAGTTTGTTCTGTATTTTAGAGAGGTATGAATTTTTTCACAATTGTTTGTTTCCTGTAGATTTAAAGTTAATTCTGTTGCTCATGAAAACCATTCTCTTTTAAAGAAGCAATGACTGCAGCATATGAATTGTCATGGAGGGTAAAATTATATCATAGTAACAGATTACTGAAAGACTGAGTTCCAAAAGTGGCCTACATATTTAGATAAATTTATGTTATTACCCCGCAGGGAAATAGACTCAGCAGTCATTTGTATTCCTTAATTTTGCCATTATTCAAACCAAGCTGAACTTACTTTTCTTTTTTATTATAATCCTTAGGCTATGTACTAGTGTTCTGAAGAATTGAATGGACAGGTTTTTCCCCTTACTAAAATTCTAACTTTTTACTCTTTACTATAAAAATAAAAATCATGTTCATAAGAAAATGTGAAAAATAGCATCTCTTATTAATGATGTAAATTCTTTAAATTGTTGGATGAAAGACTATTTTGAGTAAATATTCACTAAATGTCTTTCATAAATTATTTCAGACTATGCTAGTGTTTGTGTGTCTGTGTGTGTGTGTTTTTTTTATATGCAAACCATTGTATCTTGGAGTTCCCTATCCTCTGAATTTATGGTTGCTTGTTTGAGCATACCTACGTACATGCTTGTTAGTATTTATCTTGGTTTCTCAGCTCTACTTAGGTTTATACCTGATTACTTTTCTCAGATTTGTTGTAATTTCTCTTCTTTTTCCAATCATATCCTATTGCAAGCAACTTAAGCTACGCTTAGAGGGCAAACGAGCGTCGAATCCTGGTGACAAGATTTATGCTTCTGCTTGAGTTGGACAGTAGATGGCACTAGACAAATGCCAAAGCTTCATCTAATGGAGTTGCTCAAGTGAGACGCTTTGCATCCAAACATGTAAAATAGCTTTTAGTTTTAATTCAGATTTAGGATAGAACTCCCTCCCTTGTTTAATAATTTATTCTGGAGAAATAAAGGCTCTGGTAGAAGAAAACAAGTCACTTTTCAGTTCCAAAATATTCAATAACTGTCACATATTATTATAAGGTCATACCATATTTTCAAACTGAAATTCAGTGAGATTGTATATTACTAGAGGACTTCGGTATAACATTTGTTCATATATAATTCTCATACTTATTTTCATCTTGAGTTTTTAAAGTACTACTGTGTAGAGAAACAGACATGAATCTTTCAAGATTTGTAGGCAGAGCACATACTACCTTACCATGAGGGAAGGAGGGCTTCTGTATTTACTCTGAATTCCAAATACCAGGGAAGATTTTCTCACAAAAAAAGAAAGGAAGAAAGAAAGAAAGAGAGAGGGAGGGAGAGAGAAGAGGAAGGGAGAAAAGGAAGAAAAGAAGGGAAGGGAAGGGAAAGAAATAAAGGAGAAAAAAAGAGGAAAAGATAAAAATGAAATGAAAAATAAAGCTTGTGGAAATATCTAATACAGTATACTATATATATGCTATACTCTATAGTATATATACACTATACTATAATATTATATAAATGGGAACCAGAATTAAGTTTGTGTGTACGTGTATGTGTGTGTATATATATATACCTATATATATACACATATATATACACATACATATATAGATATATACACATATATATATATCTTTCTATATAAAATATCCATCTATATAACTTAAGATATTAAGAATTCAGATATAATTAAAAAATAAGTAAGTTCACTGTTAGCTGTTTTACATAAGATACCATCTGATCCCAGGACTTTGGGAGGCCAAGGTGGGCAGATCACCTGAGGTCAGGAGTTCGAGACCAGCCTGGCCAACATGCTGAAACCCCATCTTTACTAAAAATACAAAAATTAGCCAGGAGT
>NW_012114766.1:4812284-4814364 GCF_000951035.1 Colobus angolensis palliatus | reverse complement strand
GAAAAATCCCTTACACCATCGCTTTATTTTCTTTTATGTATGAATAAATACTGCAAATTAAAATAAACTAATTGATAAATCAAATAGAAAGTTAGTCGAGATTGTGCCACTGCACTCCAGCCTGGTGACAGAGGAAGACTCTGTCTCAAAAAAAAAAAAAAAAAAAGTCTGACTGAAAAATCCCTTACACCATCGCTTTATTTTCTTTTATGTATGAATAAATACTGCAAATTAAAATAAACTAATTGATAAATCAAATAGAAAGTTAGATTTTAGAATGCAATTTTAGATAGTATCCCATGTAATTTGATGAAAACCATGGCCAATTATACAGTGGCTTTCTTAATCTTACTAATCACGCATGTTCATGGTTCATTCGTTATGACGCAGGTATAAAGGTATTTTGAAAAAGATAAAGGTATCTATTAGTAACTGAGTTATGGAATACTATAGACCAAGACCTGATGCAGTGCTTGCCTATGTTAAATTTTTAAGATAAAGATAGATGACACACAGATAGGTAGATGATAGACTAATAATGCAATTACAACACATATGGTGGCCATTTACTCCAAGTGAGATTGCATATTTATAGTTTGACATAGTTCCTTGCTGCTTTTTCTCCTATACTTCCTTCTTCCTTTTCCTTTCCAGTTGCCTTTTCTAAAAGCCATAGTGCTTCAAAAAGTATTCATCTAATCAGCTTTACCTAGAGTAAAATATAAAACAATTTATAATAAAGAGCCTTTGGGTTGATTCCAGCTTCAAACACAGTGCTACTTTCTATAAAATAGGTGGTGCATATTTTTCAAGGCTTTGAGCTCCTTGAAGTCAAATATTGATTTAGTTTGATTAGTTCTCCACTGTATCATCGTAAGTGTTTACTCAACGGATAGATGGAAAATGAATGAATGAATGAACATTGATTGATTGCTTAGAGTTCTAGCCTTGAAAAAAAGTTGAATTGTTTCGTGTCGGCAACTTTGAAGTATAATATGTTCTTAGATGCTGCTAAGATAGTACATACAAGTTCAAGCATTTCCAGCTCCACTAATGCCAGTTTTAAGAAGCAAAATCTCTGGATTTTTTTCTCAAGAAGGGAATATTCTCTGAGTTAGATGCTAGAGTCTTATTTGATTTCCTGCTGAGTGTCCGGGAGACTCTCCTCTATTGCTGATTTCCATGTCGTGTTCATACAAACCAAACACGCTTATATCACTGTTTGGAATGGGTCTACGAATGTGAATTTTAAAAGGTATTTTTAGATAGGTTTTAAGAGATTTTGATCTGAGTGAATTTCAAACCTCTGCAAAATACCCACCACCAAACCACATTAATACTGATTACCAGTTGTTGCCACCTCCTATCATTTTTAAATGAATCAGGACCAACATGTCATTTTATAAAATCAGATGTCATGTTAAATAGCTTGATTTTGGTAACCATATTACAATGTATACGTATATACATATATGAAAACACCATATTGTACACCTTAAATATATGCGATTTGTGGTAACCATTTCGCAATGTGTACATATATGAAAGCAGCATACATTGTACACCTTAAATATATACAAGTTTTGTTTGTCAGTCACACTTCAATAGAGATGGAAATAAAACATGCGTCAAAAAATTCAGACATCACAAAAAGTATTTACCAGTACTATTCCAGTATGAGCCAATATCCAGTAAGTGTTCAAATTTCAACTTGTTTCATAAAGGACAAAAAAATTAATACACAAGGTTTGGTCACAAAAAGTGAACCATGAATTGTAAATGCACGATCTATCTTTTCATTACCTTTTAATCCACAGGCTCTCCTCTGTCTCTTTCTATCTCTGTTATTGCAAGTTGTATTATGAATTCTACTCTCGAGATTTTTGAGGCAATGTATTAGACCATTTTCATACCACTGTAAAGAACTACCTGAGACTGGGTAATATATAGAGGAAAGTGGTTTTTTTTTTTTTGCACATGTCATTATACAACACAAAATATCAAGATATAATAAAATTAATGCTTTTACTATTTAGTGATTCACCAATAACCTTCTTAAAGGAAAATGGCTTTTTTTTTT
>NW_012114766.1:4805805-4812084 GCF_000951035.1 Colobus angolensis palliatus | reverse complement strand
CGATCTCCTGACCTTGTGATCCACCGGTCTCGGCCTCCCAAAGTGCTGGGATTACAGGCTTGAGCCACCGCGCCCGGCCAGGAAAGTGGTTTAATTGGACTCACAGTTCCACAGGGCTGGGGAGGCCTCAGGAAACTTACAGTGATGGTGGAAGGTGAAAGGGAACCAGGTGCTTTCTTCAGAAGGCGGCAGGAAGGAGTGCTGAACGATGCGGGAAAAGACCCTTACAAAACCATCAGATCTCATGGGAACTCACTTGCCATCACTAGAGCAGCATCAGGGAAACCACACTCATGATTCAGTTACCTCCAGCTGGTCTCTCCCTTGACCTGTGGAGATGATGGGGATTACAATTCAAGATGAGATTTGGGTGGGCATATCAAGTCTAACCATATTAGGCAGTATTGCAAAAACACACAGAGAGAAAAAGGGAGTAAATTCCATTGTCCAAACTCCACTGCCTCTATGCCTTACTTAAGTTTCACAGGCTAACACAGAATGCCTCAGTTTGAATTCACGTGCTAAATATTCAATACATTGTTGTAAGGATAAAATGTGTTAATATATTTAGGGCAGTGATAACAGAGCCTGACATATATTAAGGAATTGCAAGTTTTTGTTGTTAATATTGTCTGCGGGAGCCATGAGGATTTTACAAGTGATGAGCATGATGTGTTTCTGCAAAACGCCGGGGCTGTGCTGCTGTGACCTATGCTTGGTTCAGACCATAGAGCTAGTGTATAAATGAAAACCAGAGACAGAGTACAGAATTGCAAGGTAAGACAGGTGTCATCCATCAAGCCATGACCAACTGGAGACCTGCTGGCAAGCACAGAACCCGCCTGTCCTCTGATGTTACTGGAAAGGTTTTTCAAAAATGTACAATCTAAAGGTATAGTTTCAAAAGAGGGAAAAATAAGCTCCCATACAATGAAATTTTGCATTGAGTTGCTGCTTGGGATTTTTGCTAGATTCATTAATATTTAATTTTAGTATGTAGTTTCTAAAGAAGAGTTGTTTGCTATCTGGGTTAATGCTATGGCTTTCCAACTGTTCCATGAAAACCATTTGATCTTTGCGATATCAAAAATAACAAAAATAAAACAACAAAACAAAACACCAATATGTTGGATGCTTGGTGAGACCATTCATTTACAGATACATGGGCATTGGGTCAACTTGATTATGTTCACACACATCTTTCTTTATGTGGCTCAGCGGGAATTGCCACTGTACTAAAACTCATGGTGTTAGATAAATGTATTTGGTCGAAAATACCTGTTGGGCTTTGGAAATGCCATTTATATCAACATGCGTAGCTGGAAGCATCAGAAAATCTAAATCTATAAAAGAAAGCAAGAAGTGCATTGGAATGGAAATTTAAAACTTCCTAAGACAATGAGCCGACACAATAGCCACATGCTACCTCTGGACCACCCAGTTCCTTTCTTAGAACAAAGTCCTATGGAAATACTCATACATGTTGAATCCCTCACTACACATTTGCCTTCCCAGATTCTCATCACAGCTGCGCCTGTCTCCCAGCCCCAGCTACTGCCTCACCTCCCAGCACTGCTGACTCTCCCAGCTCCCCAGGATGAGCACAGCTCTGACACCCAGACAAGACCCTGTGGCATCCCCTGAGTCCCTGACTCTTCTCAGCACTGGGGATTTGAATGAGGCTCCATCCCTGCAGTGTATGATACTTGGTTCAATGGTTTGAAGCCCAAAGGGCCAGGTGGACACAACTAGGAACTGTGGGACAAACTTAGATTCATCTGAAGCAGAGGGGAGCCAGCCAATGCACTCCTCACTCTTTCTCGCTTGATGGTGTTTTCTGAGGACCGGGGTTCTGCTCAGCCTGAATGGAGCAGGCTCATATACTTAAATGAATGTCTGCAAGGCAAAGGCTGGCTTTGTCCCGTGACATCTTCCCTTTGCTCTCCCTGCTTCTGTACTGTTTCTCCGTTCCCTCACTCGTGGTGCACTGGGATTTTACCTCCTAATAAAGTATCCACATTGAAAGCTTGCCTCCTGTCTGATTCTAGAGAAGCCTGGCTGAGACCAACACACAAGAAGAGGAATGTATGCAGATTCCTTGGGCAAGTTGCATGTGACAGTGAAAACTCAAACATGTCTATCAACAGAAAGACTGGCTCTATATGTTTTGGTGCATTCAAGTTATGGGGTACTACACGTCCTTTAAGAAAATGGAGGTCTGTCTCTGTTGAAGGGTTTCTGAACTATTGTTAAGTGAAATAAAGAGCAATGCATAAAAATATGATTGTTGCCTAGTTTTCAAAAGTGATGTGGGTCTTTGTCTCTCTTCCAATTTTTATCTATATATAAAAAGTTATAGAGGGAAACGTAGGTGTTTCCAGTTTTTACTTTTGGGTTGTGGGATGAAGAAGGACCGGAGAATTAACAGTTATTTTCCATTGTTTACTTTATAAATTTCTATAATGTTTAAACATTTTGTAATAAGCATATGCAATTAGATTAACTGAGTATAAATAAATAAAGAGATTGTGAAATATTGAATATCACTTTTATTCACAATAGTCTTGAAGTCTGTGGTTCTAGTACGTAGGAATACATACTTTACTGTTGTCCATACAAACTGACATGTGTTATGCATTATTTTCATTCTTAAATGTCACATTAATGAACTATAAGATTATTGTAGATTAGGACAATATAAGAGATCACTTTTATACTTTAAAATTCTTAAATCTAGCATTAACTAGTTTTCATAGAAAAAAGAATATAAAAAAGAGAGAATGTATGATAAATTAAAGACCAGCCATAATTAACATTACACAGAAAATAAACAGATGTGTAAGTGGAATATGTTTGCTCTTGTTTTTGCTCTATTCAATGGAATGTTTCATTACTTCATGGATTGGGAGAGCATTTTCAAGATTAATAATCAGAGAAAATGGTGCCCTAATGTTTTTTTAAAAAAATCTATATTAGCAGAAAATATAAGAAATTCATAATTTTTTAAAAAATGTGATCATTAACTAAACTACAACATTTAACACAAAATTGGCTTTTCATAAGAGCCATGCAGTAAAAAAATATAAATAGATACACTATCCTAGATATCAACTATTTTGCATTTAAACTTTTGACTGCATTATATAGTCTGGTCGCAGATACATGCTTTCATTAAAATTTAGTGATTACCAAATATTTGGTAAGTGAAAGTCAAATGAAATTAGAGTGATTAAAATATACAGAGCAGTAACATCAAGGAAAGCGATCCAGTTTCCCTAGAGACACAATTCCTCCACTGTTTCCATCAAATGATAAAACAAGATGGAATTAGCACTATGTTAAATGATAATATGTATGTTCATAGCCATACAGAAGCTTTTCTATGGGAAAATACAGTTCTAAAGTATAGCAGGTGTACAAAATTATTATTGCCATACTTATTAAAAGGTAGATTTATCCTGTGTCACAAATTTGATAACATTTATACATTTATTTAAATAAAAATAATGCAATGAAAAATTATTTCTCTTTTAAAATTCAACTGGAAACTGATGATAATGTTTGGAAATGGTATGTAGTAATACATAACAAAATATAAAATAATGTATATGTATTATCGTCTATTTGTATGTCTCTATGTGTATGTAGGTATATTCCATACCTATAACTACACACATGAGTGATTGTCCTGTTAGAAAATGTGCAAATATTACTTCATTCAATCCTCTCAAAAATCATCTGAAATTGGTTATCAATTTCTGTTTTGTAGAGGAGCTAACTGATACAAGACATGATATTTTTACAACTTTTTTTTACAATTTTAACAAGCTTACATAGCCAGTATTAGACAATCACCAGTTTCTTTTTTTTTTTTTTGGAGACGGAGTCTCGCTCTGTTAGCCAGGATGGTCTCGATCTTCTGACCTTGTGATCTGCCCGTCTCGGCCTCCCAAAGTGCTGGGATTACAGGCTTGAGCCACCGCGCCCCGCTGACAATCACCAGTTTCAAATCTAGTTCTAACTGGTACCACGTGAGCTACGTCAAATACTTTCAACCAAGACACCATACTATTAGCTGTGTTTTTATTCTTAGGTAAGAATTTTCAATTACCTTCAGAATTGAGTAGATCATTGGACAGTTGTTCATTACGCCTCAATTTAGATGAATGAAAATGACTGGCTTTTTAATAATAATGGTAACAACAATGATCCTACTAATATGAAAATAATATGACTGTAATCCCAGCACTTTGGGAGGCCGAGACGGGCAGATCACCTGAGGTCAGGAGTTTGAGACTAGCCTAGCCAACGTGGCGAAACCCTGTCTCTACTAAAAGTACAAACATTAGCCAGGTGTGGTGGTGTGCACCTATTATCTCAGCTTACTGGGGAGGCTGGGGCAGGCGAATTGCTTGAACCCAGGGGGCGGAGGTTGCAGTGAGCTGAGATGGCACCACTGCACTCCAGCCTGGGCGAAAGAGTGAAACTCTATCTTAAAGAAAAGAAAATAATACGACTAACAAAATAACATACGAAGTAGGCTCAGGCATTTTTCTAAACAGTTTGCATATGTAAATTTATTTCATTCTCCCATCAACCCATTATTTCTTAATTTTGCAGCTAAGGCAACTCCAGCAGTTTTGTGAGAGGTCGTTTTAAATTGGTTCTTCCAGGACGTAAGAGACAAAGTAGAGGTCAAGGGAAAGCAGTGATTTTCAAGAACCATTTCCGCATTTACCAGTTTTGCGAACTGAATTTAAAGGATGTACAAACGTGTGTAAATATCTAAGGCACTTGTAGAAACACATACACGTAGACAGTAGGGTCTTATCTCGAAAATTCGATTCCATGTCTTGTAGCAACATATCTAATATATAATACTGTAATGATACAAAATATTGAGAATTTACACCCTGTTAAATTTTGCCGCATGTAGTAAAATGAATGTATTTATTAGAGTGATCAAAACACACTTATCTTTAAGCTACTAAAAACCTAAGTGCATTGAATATTAATATGGCATTTTGTTTGATAATTTACACACACACAAATCAAGGAATTCTAAACATTTAACTTCTCTCAGCACCATCATTCTATT
Source organism: Colobus angolensis palliatus (assembly GCF_000951035.1). Classification (NCBI taxonomy): domain Eukaryota; kingdom Metazoa; phylum Chordata; class Mammalia; order Primates; family Cercopithecidae; genus Colobus; species Colobus angolensis. The sequence continues at coordinate 4,806,986 of NW_012114766.1, read as the reverse complement.
TCCAATCTGGCATATCGATATAATAAAGTTAAGTGCAAGGTGAGCACTTACGAAAAAAAGCGAAATTATGGCTGCTCTGGGACTATCCCTTGCAATTTGCTTATGCAAATGTAAAAAAAAATTATATCAGAGGTTGACTGAGATAGGAAGAGTGTTGGCCTCAGATAATTGCTGCCTATAAATAATTATACTTTATTGGAATGTCTTTATTTACAGGGGATATATTTAAGTTCTGCATCTTAGTAATACCTTTCAAATAATTAAGTGTTGGTCAGCTATTTAAAGAGGAAAGAAATTAATCAAATGCTCTTCAATGACAAGATATAAACAGTGGGGCAATTAATTTTCCAGAAGCACATTGATAAGTAAGGAGTGTTTATCAATTTGCATAGTATTTAACAACCCCCAAACACTCCAGCTTTCTTAGCAAATGATTGGAAAGATGCACCATTTTTTGTTTTTTGCTGTCACAATGGTTAATAAATTATAAATATAAATAATATGTGTGTAATTCATGTATTTCATATCCCAAGGGTCACTTTATTTTCTTAAATTCTAAGCATAATATTACTTTCTGTATGGTTTAATCTGAGCAAAGAACAAAAATGAAAAAGCAGTCAAAGCTTGCTGAGAATTGATTAGTAATATGCTTGGGAACTACAATGTCCATAGTATTTAAGATTGTTCCATATAGGCTGGTGCAAAAGTAATTGTGGTTTTCGCCATTAAAATAATGGCAAATATATAATAATTAAGAAGGTCACAAAATGTAAAAGTTTTATATTAATGGTAAAGTTATAATTTTAAAAAAATCACAAAAAGGTAAGGATCCTGTATCATTAGAATATTTTTGCTTTTCATCCATTACCTTATGGTCATAATAATTTTAAAAAATGAGTTTGAATGATTGAGTTTGAAAATTATTGTTTGTGTTAAATTTGTATCTTATTTTTTATTTATTTCATTGTAAATCTGGTAAAGGGAAAAGAGCATTAGGACCAGCATTTGAATCTCATTTCAGGTTATGACTCAGCTACGTATATGTTGTGTGTCATTGGGAAAATAGCTGAGCTTCTCTGGGCTTCTATTTATTCAGTTGTTAAAAAAGCTAATAATACTTATCTTGTGGGGATTAAAAGTACCTAGCATAAAGTAGATGCTAAAATGCACTTTTTAAAGAA
>NW_012114766.1:4760604-4804195 GCF_000951035.1 Colobus angolensis palliatus | reverse complement strand
CCTACAGAATGGGAGAAAATTTTTGCAATCTACTCATCTGTCAAAGGGCTATTATCCAGAACCTATAAAGAACTCAATCAAATTTACAAGTCAAACTTCTTTTATCAAGATTATCTTAGAGAAACAACTAGAGAGATGTTAACCACAGTCGGTTACTCTTCAAAGACATTAGTTGTTATTTTTGTTTGTCAGTTTGGGAAGAAATCCCTGGAGAAGTCAATAGATCACTAGATAATAAAATATTTGCAAGAGTACTAAGAACCAAGAAAGTGAAGAGCCTTAATGTGAATTTCAAGGGAGCCTGGTAAATTAAGGTTTTATAGAAAGCTTTTCATTTTAAATGAAATGGTGGTCATCCACCTCTTAAACGGATGTCATAAACTTTGCAGCATAGGATGACATAATTCTAGTCACTTTGAATTAGTAGTGCAGTTGGATTACTGTTATTGATGGTTCATAGAGGCACGGAACCATTAAGGTGTCAAAAACTGAGAGAGTTAATATGACATAACACCAGCCTTTTAAATTTAGATGTTGCTATTAGGTTACATCTCAAGGACTTCCTGTGTAAATATATACTGATGAAAATAAATTAAAAAAAATTTTCAAGTATCTACACAGGAAGATGAAAGCTCCTCAATGATTTTTATTTCAAGCCTATGATTAAATTTAGTTAAAATTAAATGGAAACATAGGTCCCAAAATGCACAAAAATGAAGATTAATTTTTAAAGGAGGACCGTTTAAAAACCTGGGCAATGCATAGATTAAAGTTTTGTTTGGGGCTAGCATTGAGCTTCTCTCTCTTATATTAAGTAAACTTGCATACATTTTGTATTAGAGCAAATCTGATTGATGGAAGTACCCCTCTCAATGATTGTAAAAAGAAAAATGCAAAATTGAAGTGCATTGTACTTAGATCTACATAAAAGTGGAAACTGAAAAGGCATATGCAACAGTGGAAATTGGAATCATTGCATTATATGTTGGGGTGATGGGCAACGTTCTTCTCCAAACAATCTTCTAATATATCGTTACATCATGTTTAAGGTGGGAGGAAACCTACTGAGGCTGTGTATTTATTACTCAAAGTCATAAGTTACAGGCAGAAAGAAAATGACAACTGACGTCAGCCGTTGATTTCATCTTGCAGGAAGTTACAAGATTCTTAATGAGATTTTCTCATTATTCAAAACAGAAGCAGTATGTAGTATTTTCTTAAGATCAATAAAATAGAAGTTTTATGTTATTACGAATATTTATTTTTTAAATAAAGGACTCATAATTATGCATGTGAATGATTTTAGAGCATGTCATTAAAATAAAACAAGAAAAAGATTAGTTGTGTAAAATGTTATAAAACTTTGAATTTTATCACTATTACATAATTCATCCAGGTAACAGAAAACCGCATGTACCCCCAAAATCTACTGAAAGAAAAATTTAAAAAATAAATAAACATAAAAATAAAATGTTAAAATTTAAAAAGACTAAATTTTGAAATTATATAATAATTTTATGATATTTAAATATGTCTTTCAGAATACAACTGTAGTAGAACAGTTATATCAAGTGTGTGTATGTGTGTGTGTGTGTGTGTGTGTGTGTAGAAGATAGAATCCAGTATTTCAGTGATATTAGGTCAATTACTTTAAATATTATGTACAATGAAAACATTACAGAGAATACAAAAATTATTTGCTTTAGCTAGTGTGTGAAAATAATCAAATTGTTATTACTCATATGGAAAATATACTTTGAATTTTTTAAAATTCAAAGGTAGTTTCTGCAGAGATCTTTATTTAAACCAGGTTATTAGAACTATTAATATCTGCTTGTGTGTATTCATTGAATGCAATTTTAAAATTAATAAAGCTAGCAACTATAATAACGATATAAAATAAAGATCATTATGAACTCTGGCAAAACATAATTATGATGATGACTCTGCCCATAAAAATATCACATATACAAAAACTAAATAGAAATGAAACAATATTTTAGGGTTTCTGAGCAGTGATTTTTGTCTATTAAAGTAGACAATTAAAGGCAAGTTTGTGGATATAGTACAGTAAAGAAGCAATATTTTTTAAACCATTGAAAGAGAAATACATTTTTGCATAATTACTTGCTTTTTATTTTCATTCTAATTATATGTCATCAATTTGGCATAATCCCTTTTTAGATCTAAATTTGTGTGTGTTGTGTCATTGTGTGTGTAGGTATGTATTTCTCAAAATGCTGAGTATGTTATTTTGGACACTTTACTAGCAGCTTGAAATTCAGTCTGTTTTGGTTGTACTTCATTAGTATTTGAAGGAAAATCCACAGAAGTGATCAATTTAATAAAAAACACTCATAAAGTTTTCAATTATAATTTTATAGAGTGAATTCTAAAATTACACTATTTTATTTGTAGCATGGCAAAAAATGGTCCATGAAATAAAAATGCTATTAATGTAAAGTGTATTACCATATATAGATATGTATTGAATGAAATATAAATCATTTTTGAATAATATCTTGACATTTATTTTAGGATTTATTTATGAAGAAAAATAACATTTCGCATCCTTTTTGCTTTTAATTTAATTTATATAATTTTGGAAAGGCAGAATAAAATCAAGAAAAAGTATAAAATATAATTTCTTTTTCCTAAAGGATTTTTATATTCTATTCAAATGCACTCCAACTAAAGAAAATATACAAATCAACACATTTATCAAAAGCACAAGTTACATTGCATACATTTATCAAAGGATAAGTCTTTTATTTTTGACTAATTAAATTTGAGACATGCACACATTTGGATCCAAATTAGAGATTCTCGCTGTGTCCCCTGCGTGGATCTGGAGAGGTGGGAGTGTTGTTTTTGTGAGAATATGAAGAGATTCTGCAAAATTGTTGCAAAAAAAAATGCAAGAATGAGAATATGGGAAACCAATAGGAGTGAGTTACCCTTTTCACTAAAATATTCAACACTGAATTGAATGTTACTAGAATATGTATAAAATTTAAAAACTAATGTTCTAGAACCTGGATTCAAGCTCTGGTCTATTGAGTCTCCTGGGGAGGGCCATAGGCATTCTCTTTACTTAAGGCTTACATTCATAATAATGTTGGCCAAGAGCTTCTGTGATTTTATGATGGTAATATGACGATAGCTGCCATTTATGGAGGGCTTTTTATATACCACGCGCTGTTCTAAAAATTTGTATTTGTATTCTCGGATAATTCTCAAAACACATGATTATTTTCCCTCATTTTGGAGATGAATAGTAAAAACTGAGGTGAAGAGAAATGAAGGACTTTGTCAATTCATATAGCTAATTATTAATATAAACTCAGTAATTGTTTATTTCATTTTTCACAATCCTAGCCACTGAGCTTTCCGGCTACTATAACGATGTTCACCAGAATCACCAGGGACCTCACATTGTCAAGCCCAAGGGCCACTGTCAGTGTGTGTTCCCGCGATCTACAAGGGTATTTGCTGGTTCCCTCCTGGGCACCCTGACTTGGCTTTGTGGCCATTATCTCTCTTAGTTTCCCTCTAACCTCTCTTGGTACTGTGTCTCCCATGGCCCTCCCAGTCCTTCCTCATGTTCCTGACTTCTGAACATCTTAAGCCCTGGGGTCACACTTGGGAGGTTTTCAACTTTCTAGTTACCACAAATCCCTTTAGGCTGTCACCGGATTTCATGGTTCCAAGCACCTTCTCCAAATTGTCACTACCATGTTTCTATTTCCAGCCCAGATTCCTCGAACAATTACTCCCATGGCCTTGCTCATCTCAGTAAATGGCACTCACAGGTGTTAATTCAAGAAACTTCGTGTCCTCCTTGGTTTCTGTTTTTCTCTAAAACTGTATTCCAATTTTAAAATCTTATTTGAATGGTTCTAACATAAAAATATATCCATGATCTAGTCTCTTCTCACCACCTCCACTACTCTCCTTGGTCCAAACCACGATGATATTTCACTGCTTATCACTGCAGACTTTTAAGCATTCTTTTTACTTTTAATGTAGTCACACACGCCTCTACCCAACACAGAGTTTGTCATCTACTTCTCAGCTATGGTGATTCTTGGAAAGAAGTGCAACTAGCCAAATCGAGTTATTCCTCCATCTGTGCAAAGCCCTCTAATAAGTTTTCATCTCATTCATAAGGTTCTGACGATGAACATCAATACTCTAACTTATAGGCTCCCAGTACCTCTGTGGCCTCATCCTTGTTCACTCTACCTCACTTTCTGTATTCAAGCCACCCAGTCCTCATTGAGGTTCAAGAAACTATAAACCGCTGCCGTCTCAGCTCCCATTCACTCCCTGATGCCTCCTTGTCCCCAGACCCTTAGAGCTGACTCACTCCTTCCTTCCTTCTCGGATCAGAGGGCACCATTCCCAATAGCATTTCCCTGAGCATCCTGTATTAAAACACAACCCCTCCTGTTCAGTAACTCCAAAATCCTACTTTATTTTCATGTTCAATACTAGTTAATGCGTAATATTCTATGTATTTATTTATATTCGTTGCATCGCATTATGAAATGTAAGTATAATAAATGGAAAGTTCTTCATGTTCTCCCTCTCTCTGTCTCTCTTCCTCTGCTTCCTGAGAACTAACCATTGTTTCTCACACATATTATGAAATCAAGAAACAATTCTTTAATAAATTTTGAGCAAAAAATTATTTAGAGCTTTAAATCTTAGACATTGTATTCAAAATGTACATCCTTTGTACATTCTATAATGTATGCCCTATTTAAAGCAAATTAGCCTATTTTTGGAAATCATTATGATGTTATATGGTAGAGAATACCACAGAGTTATAGACGCATATATATTTTAGACAAATTTTAATTATCCATGGCCTCTGTTCGGAGAATTTCAGTTGACAATCCTAAATTGTGTTTGCATTTTTCTTCATAACATCCACTTATGTCATTTTCTCCATACCCCTCACTTGACACCAAATTGCAGACACATCCTACAAACATATATAAAGGATTGCTTAGTTCTCTACGAGCACCTCCGAGAACTCTGATCTCTTTCTTTACATGTGTCTGGATGCTTACAGTGTACTAATAGAGTCAAGTTACCTTCACAAGGAACCGTTGAACAAATAAAGTCTGAAATGTCAAGCTTCGCATTTTTCTTTGATATGGATGTAAGTTCATGATTATGTGCATACTGTACATTTGGTGCTGTAACTTTCTGAATGTATAGCATCAGAGATATATTACTGTCTACAAAAGTAATGAAATAGATTGGAGCAGGTCTCTGAGATAAATGTCAGAATCTATTATCAACTTTCATTGTATGTATTTGTTCAACAAATATTCACTCAATACATACTAAATTCAAGAAAAATTTCTGGACCCTAAAAATAAGATTCTGGAGCTTTAGAACAAAAGGAGCTTGTAGAGCAAAAGACACAGATAAATAAGTACCTAGAATGTGTGTTACAATAGTCATGAGAATGTGAATTTTTGGCAGCACAGGTTCACATTCTTTTTGTTTGTTTGTTTTTGAGACGGAGTCTCGCTCTGTCGCCCAGGCTGGAGTGCGGTGGCTGGATCTCAGCTCACTGCAAGCTCCGCCTCCCGGGTTTACGCCATTCTCCCGCCTCAGCCTCCCGAGTAGCTGGGACTACAGGCGCCTGCCACCTCGCCCGGCTAGTTTTTTGTATTTTTTTTTAGTAGAGACGGGTTTCACCGTGTTAGCCAGGATGGTCTCGATCTCCTGACCTCGAGATCTGCCCGTCTCGGCCTCCCAAACTGCTGGGATTACAGGCTTGAGCCACCACATCCGGCAGGTTCACATACTTGAAACTGAGATTCACTATGTAGAGTCAGAGGAAGGTTTCTCTAGCAGGAGAAGCAGGGATGTGAACGTTTTTATGCAGAAGTAATTATGTTGTGTTGGGGACACTGTAAATGATTACAGGAAGTTGCAATTTGGTATTATCAGGGATGTAGTGATAATACCGGGAACATACCAGGAAGGTATGGCCATATGAAGAGCACCATATGTTACATAAGTTGTATTTGTATTTATTCCAGGGTAAATGAGGAACATTTCAAACATTGTGAGTAGGTGTGTTAGGCTGTTTGGGCATTGCCACAAAGAAATATATCAGAGACTGGGTAATTTATAAAGAAAAGAGTTTTAATTGGCTTATGATTCTGCAGGCTGTACAGAAACCATGGCATGAACATCTGCTCAGATTCCAGTGAGGCCTCAGGGAGCTTTTACTCATGGTAAAAGATGATGAGGGAGCCAGCATATTACATGGCAAGAGCAGGACCAACAGAGCAAGCGTGGAGTGGCATACACTTCCAAACAACCGAATCCTTTGAGAATTCATTCACTACCATGAGAACAGCAGCAAGCCATGCATGAGGGATCTGCCTCGGCAGCCCAACACCTCCCTCCGAGCCCTGCCTCCAACACTGGGGATTACATTTCAACATAAGACTTGTAGAGAACAAATACCCAAATCATATCTTTCCATTTCTGCATCCCCAAATCTCATGTCCTTCTCACATTGCAAAATACAATCATCTCCTGCGAATAGCCCCAAAATCTTAACTCACTTCAGCATTAACTCAAAAGTTCTATGTCCCATGTCCAATGTCCCTTCTGGAGATGAGTTCCTTTCCCCAATGAGACTGTAAAATAAAACCCAAGTTGCATACTTCCAAGATGCATTTGTGTTCCAGGAATTAGGTAAATATTCTCGTACCAAACGAAAAAAAATGGCCAAAAGGAAGGGGTAATAAGCCCTACATAATTCTGAAACCCAGCAGGGCTGTCATTAAATTTTAAATCTCCAAAATAATCTCCTTTGACTCTATGTCCTGCATCCAGGTCACACTGCTGCAAGGAGTGGGCTCCCAAGGCTTTGGGCAGGTCTACTGTGGCTTTGCGGGGTGCAGCCCATGTGGCTGCTCTCATGTGCTGGGGTTGAGTGCCTGTGACTTTTCCATGATGAGGTTGCATGATGCTGTTGGATCTACCATTCTTCAGTCTGGAGGGCAGTGGTCTTCCCACAGCTCCTCTAGGCAGTGTTCCAGTGGGGACATTCCATGGGGTTCCAATGCCACATTTCCCCTTTGCACTGCCCTAGTCGAATATCTGTGTAGGACTCTACCTTTGCGGCAGTCTTCTGCCTAAGCACCCAGGCTTTCTGATACATCTTCTGAAATCTAGCTGGAAGCTGCTAAGCCTCCTGTATTCTTGTATTCTGTGCACTCGCAGACTCAGTACTACACTATGTTGAAGCTGCCAAGCTAGTGGATTGCACCCTCTGAAGCAGCAATGTGAGCTGTACCTGGGGCACTTTGAGCCATGGCTAGCACTGGAGCAGGAGGGATACAGGGAGCAGCCACCTTGCACAGGGCATCAGGGCCCTGAGCCTCACCTATAAAATCATTCTTTCTTTCTAGACCTCTGGGCCTGTCATGGGAGGGGCCACCTCATAGATCTCTGAAACTCATTCCAGGGCTTTATCCCATTGTCTTGGCTAGCAGCACCTGGGTCCCTTTTAGTCATGCAGTTCTCTCTAGAAAGTGTTTGCTCCACAGTCCACTTGGATTCTTCCACTAAAAACATGCTTTTCTTTTCTACTACATGGCTAGGCTGCAAATTTTGCAAATGTTTATGCTCTGCTTCCCTTTTAAGGATAAGTATCAACTTTAAGACATTTAATGCTCCTGCATCCAAGTGTAGGCTGTTATAAGCAGCCAGGCCACATCATCAATGCGTTGCTGCTTAGAAATTTCTTCTGCCACATACCTTCTCATTAGTCTTATGTTCAACCTTCCACAGACTCCTAGGGCCTGAAAACAATGCAACCAAGTTCTTTGCTAGGGCATAACATGGGTGACCTTCACTCCAGTTCCCAGTAAGTTCCTCATTTCCATCTAAGACCTCATCAGCCTGCCCATCACTGTCCACATTTCTATCAGTACTTTGGTTACAACCACTCAACCAGTTTCAAAGGATCTCCAAACTTCCCCTCATCTTCCTGTCTTCTTTTCAAACTCTTCCAACCTCTACCCATTACCCAGTTCCAAAGCCACTTCTCAGGTATCTTTATAACAACATCCCACTCCTGGTACCATTTTTCTGTATTAGGCTGTTTTTGCATTCCTATGTAGAAATACCCAAGGCTAGGCAACTTATAAATAAAAGAGGTTTAACTGGCTCACCTGTAGATGAGGCCTCAACTGGTGAGGCCTCAATAAGCATTCAATCATGTTAAAAGTGAAACGGACAGACAGCGTATCACATAGCAAGAGTGGGAACAAGAGAGAGAGAGGAGAGGTGCCACATACTTTTAAACAACCAGATGCTGCAAGAACTCTGTCACTGTTGCAAGGACAGCACCAAGCCATCTATGAGGCATCAGTTCCCACAACTCCAGCACCTGGGGACTACATTTTAACATGAGATTTGGAGGCAACAAATATCCAGATCATATAACTAACTGAGTAGTATCATGACTATGTTTACTATTATGGAACAATTCTGGCAAAAATAGATTAGAGAAAACAAACATATATAGTGTTGCCAGTTGGGAGAATATAGCAGTTTCACCAGTAAAAGAAAGAAAGAGAGAGGGAATCTGACCCAAGAAGTATACACATTAAGCCCTGCTGAGGAGGTATTACAAGTTAGATCTTAGTGACAGATCAAGTGTCCAGAGAGAGATTATAGGGAAAAAACGTAGACTAGTGGTTTACTCAGCCTGTATACAAGACAGAGGGAGAACGAAGAGTGATAGCAAATGGATATAAATTTTCTCTATGGGGTGAGAGAAATATTCTGAAATTCAATGTTAGTGATGGTGGCTTCACTCTGTAATTATCTTGGGAAACACTTAATTACACAAGTTAAAGGGGAGGGTGACTTAAAAGTATGTTCATCTCCATAGACCTTTTTTTTAAGAAGTCTTAAGGTTCTTGTTAGTCATATGGGTGATTGCTGATGCCACACAATGGTACTCTTAGCGAGGAGAGGGAGAGCGGGAGACATTGAGAAGTCAGGTGATTCCAGAGATTATTACAAAATTCCCACATGGAGGTGGATAGGCTATTGAATGCCATCTGAAGATACAGGTCCTAGGTTCTGAACCTCTGGGGGTAGACTATCTCAATCCTGGGGAATGTATAGAGGAGTGAGAAGAGCCATGGATGAAATACTCGAATAGCAAGAAAGAAAAAAATAGAGGTTGACAGGGGAAGAATTTAAGAAATTGATGAAGATGCAGCCAGGAAAAAAAAAAAAAAAAGGAAAAGCAGGAATTGTTGGGATCATGAAAGCCAGTAAAAGGAGGAGCTTACAAAGGTGCAAGGGAAACAATCTTAAATGCATAAACAATCTTAAATGCACGTTCATGTGACGTGAGGCCTAAACATACTTCATTGAATTCAGCCAAAGGAGGCCACTAGTTGAATTTTTAAGAGCAGTTTGGGTAAAATGATAGGCATGCCACTAGGTTTGGGGTTGAAAGAAAATTGAGGAACTGGAACAATGAGTGCACACAACTGCTTCATGACACTCTATACCTCATCCAGAGAGAGACAAAGCTAAGGGGGTAATGAGCAAAGACTTGGTTCTGAAGGAAGAGTCAGAGAGAGAAAAGAAAGAGACTAAGTGATGAGGATGAGAGGATGAAGGATTTCTACTTCATTGAAATCCTGGGAAAGAGTGCAGGGGGAGGAGTGGTGCAAAGGAAGGAAGAGGAAGATTTTCAAAGTAACCATTGTTTGCAATTGTCATGTGACTGAAGGGAGAGGAAGCTCCCTGAGCAATTAATGAGGAAGGAATACAGACTTTTTTTTTACTAAAGGCAAGAGCAAAAAAAAAAGGTAAATTGGATTTCGTCAAAACTAAAAACATTTATTCTTCAAAGAGACCTTTAAGACAGTAAAAGCACAAGCCATAGAATGGGAGAAAATGTTTGGAAATTGTATATCTGATAAGGGACTTGCATCTAGAATATGGAAGGTACTCTTGGAGCTCAATAATAAAAAGACAAATAACTCAGTTTAAAAATAGGCTAATGATCTTCATATATATTTTTTGAAGGGAAATATACAAATACCAATATTCACATAAAAAGACTGTTGACATTATTAGGCATCAGGGGAATGCAATCCAAAACCACCATGAGATACTACTTCACACCCACTAGGATGGCAAGAATTAAAAAAAGCCAAGTATAGTACGTACATCACAAAGATGTGGAGAGATTAGAACCCTCATCTCTGCTGCCAGTGGGAATGTAAAAAAGTGCAGCCACATTAGCAAATAGTCTTGGTAATTCCCGGAATGTTTAAACATAGCATCATCATAGAATCGAGAAATGCCATTTTTACTTATATACCCATGAGCAAGGAAAACATGTACAGTTACGTGTTGCATAACAATGAGGATCTATTCTGAGAAATGCTTTGTTAGGCAATTTCATCATTGTTTGAACATCATAGACTGCACTTATGAAAACCAAGATGGTTTAGTTTACTAGAGACCTAGGCTGTATGGTATATCCTGCTGCCCTAAGCTTCAAACCTATACAGCCTGTTACTGTACTAAATAATATGGGCAACTGCAACAAAATATTAAGTATTGGTGTATTGGAACATTTTTAAAACTAGAAAAGGTCACTAAAAATATGGTATAAAAGATGAACAATGCTACACCTGTATAGGGTACTTGTCATAAATGGAGTTTGTAGCTGTACTTCCAGCTACACCTGGAAGTAGCTCTGTGTGAGTGAGTGAGTGAGCTGTAATTGAATGTGAAGTCTACAGCATTACTGTTCAGTATTGTGGACTTTATAACCACTGTACACTGAGGGTATAGCAAACTTACAAAAAGTATTTTTTCTTTATAGAATAAAGAAAAAATTAACTTCAGTTTATTAAATTAGCTTCAGCTTATTACTTTTTTCTTTATAAACTTTTAATTTTTTAAACTTGTGACCCTTTTGTAATAACACCTTAAAATATGAAACACATACACCGCTGTACAATAATATTTTCTTTCCTTATAGCTTTATTCTACAAGTTTTTTTCTAGTTTGAAATTTTTATTTTACTTTTTAAAAACATTTTTGTTAAAAGCTAAGACACAAATGCACATTAGCCTAGACTTACACAGGGTCAGAATCATACACACCACTGTCTTCCACCACCATCGTGTCCCACTAGAAGGTCTTCAGGGACAATAACAGGTGTAGAACTGTCATCTCCTAGGATGACAACACTTTTTTCTGTAACACTTCCTGAAGGACCTACCTGAGGCTATTTTACAGTTAATACTTTTGTAAGTAGAACAAGTATATTCTAAAACAACAATAAAAAGTACAATACAGCAAATGTATAAACCAGAAACATAGTTGTTTATTATTATTAAGTATTATGTACTGGGCTGGGCGTGGTGGCTCACACCTGTAATCCCAGCACTTTGGGAGGCTGAGGTGGGTGGATCACCCGAGGTCAGGAGTTTGAGACTAGCCTGGCCAACATGGTGAAACCCAGTCTCTATTATAAAAATTACAAAAATTAGCTGGATGTGGTGCTGGGCGCCTGTAATCCCAGCTACTCGGGAAGCAGAGCCAGGAGAATTGCTTGAACCCAGGAGATGAAGGTTGTAGCGAGCTGACACGGTGCCACAGCTCTCCAGGCCTGGGCGACAGAATGAGACGCCATCTCAAAAAAAACAAAAACAAAAACAGAAAAAAGAAAAAACTATGATGTACTGTACATCGTTTTATGTGCTAGACTTTTAATGACTGGCAGCATGGTAGATTTGTTTGCACCAGCATCACAACAAACCCATGAGTAATGCACTACATTATGATGTTAGAAGACCACAGGCCATCACTAGAACATAGGAATTTTTCAGCTCCACTATACTCTTATGTGATCACCATTGTATAGGTGGCCCATCTTTGACCAAAAGGTTGTTATGCAGCACGTGACTGTATTCACACAAAAACTGGTACAAAATTGTTTATGTCAACATTATTCAAACTAGGCAAAAAGTGGAAACACGCCAATAGTCTATCACTAGATGAAAGGATAGACAAAACGTACCATTTCCATACAATGAAATGTGGTTCAACCGGACCAAGAATGAAGTACTAATACATGCTGCCGCATGGATGAACCTTGACAATGTTCTAAAAAAAACCACAGTTGCAAAACCATACCACGTGTCTATGACTTCATTCATAGGAAATGTCCCCAACAGGGAAATCTACAGAGACAAAAGTAGATGAGTTGTTGTTAGGGCCCTGGAAGGCGAGGGTGGTGGGTGTTTGCCTTGAAGGGATGGGGACGGTGCTTGCCAAAGGGTATAGGGTTTCATTTTGCAGTCATGAAAATATTTAAAATTGTGGTGATGGTTGCACATATCTTGGAATATAATGAAACACTGAAATATACACTTTAAATAGATATATTGTATAGGACTTATATCTAAAGCTGTCAAAAAAAAAAAAAAATCCTGGTAGAGAGGAATTCTATAAAAGACCTGACCAACAGTCCTGAAAACTGTCAAGGTAGGCATGAAAAACCAGAAAAGTCAGGAAACTCTCATGGTCATTGAGGAGCTTAAGGAGAAACCATGTCTAAATGTTACACAGGGTCCTCGGTGGGGTCCTGGAAGAGATAAAGGATATTAGGCAAAAATGGGAAGAATCTGAATAGAGTATGGATCGATAATAAAATAGACCAGTATCGGTCCACTAACCATGACAAATGTATGACACTAATTTAAGATGTTAATAGTGGGGTAGTCAGGTATGAGGTGTATGGAAAGTCTCCATACAATCAACACCATTTTTCTGTAAATCCAAAAGTGTTTGAAAATTTAAAATTTATTGAAAAAGATATATTTTTATTTGGTATCTGAAAATGTGATGTTAGTGTCATTCTTTAGCATTTAAATATGCATGATCTGTGGTGTAAAACTGTTTATGCCAATTAATTCTCTTAGAATCCTCTTTGAGATCTAAAGTGCTAAAGATATGGTACATCGTCAAACCCATTATTACTTTAAGCATTAATTAATTTCATACAGTCAGGGACCTTCGATTTGCATTAAGAAAAGAGAGTGACTTAGGAGAGTGGCATTCAGAAACTAAGAAGTAGCTGTAAGTTCTCTTTTCACATCAAGGCTTGATGTACAAGCAGAGCGTGGTGCCCCATTTTGACAAAGTTCACCAATTATCAGAACAAGTATACTTTTCAAAAACAAATGTTTCTTCTACTGAGAAATCATTAATGCAATGATGGAATGGATCTTGAAAAACAAATCACTACATAATCTTTGAATACCCTCTTGTAGAAGCACATGGTTTTTAGTTTCCAGTAGGGTTCACTATTATTCTATTTCAAGAATATTTGCAGATACAGTTGATATATATGTATATGCATATATATGCCAGATATAGTTTTGCAAACACATTTGCTCTCAAATTTACGTTCTGACTTAGTTAAAAGATAAGATATCCTTGGCCTGGGAAGCAAGATTAAGAATCAGAAGAAGATTTGAATCTAAAATGGGACCAAGTTCAAGAAAGGAGAAATTTTCAGTGGTTGTCCACACGTCCATGTTGTCATCCTTAGCTATTACAATTTCTAGGAGTTGCTGGAGTAGTCACCAAGCCTGAACCTCCTGCGGTGGGTAGAAAAGTACCATGAATTTACAACAGAATCTTACAGGAGCCTGCAGCTGGACCAAAACAGCAAGGTCGGTTGTGGGAGTTGCTGTCAGGATGCTGGTCACAGGCTCAGTTAACCAAGACAGAGAGTGGTGCTGCGAAAACCTCAAGGACAAACCTGGCTGGGGCACTGGTTGAGTTAGTGGTGGCTTTAAGAAAACAGCCACGTCAGCCCTCCATGCAAGGAAACCCATCTATAAACCTGTGTGTACACATCTCCTTACAGGCTGTTAGATAGTAAAGTATAAAGGAAATAACAAGTTAAAGATCTTACTTCACACATTTCCAAATTTGAAAGTAAGAGCTATATTTTTTCGTGCAGGTCAAAGAGGAAAAAAAAGACCCTGGACGTGTGTTGCTACTTTGGTGCATGTGCTAGTTTTCATACACAATAGTATGCAGAACAGGAGAGAGATGAGGTACTCAATGGCCATGTGGAAGTTCTAACTCCTGCAACCATTGGACATAGCACAACAAACAGTGGTTGGCAAAAGTGCTCACTCTGGAAAAACAGATAACTGAGAAGGTGGATGTCCAGTATAATGTTCTGACTAAGCAAATTCATAGCAGATTCTCTATTCTTCTGTAATTGTATGCAGAATAGGCGAAGTTTGCATGCCAGTGGCAACCTTGTCATTTTAGTTAGCCAAGGTGACTAATAAAATCCTCATTAGGTAGTGGGAAAAATTCAGCTACAAATCGTATGTAAATATCAGATGTGAATATCAATTGTCTTTAGTAAAACGCTCCCTTGGGACACTACTCATACGGGTCTTGAGCAGCTACCTGAGCACCGGCTGGTGCTCCCCCTCTGTGCTTTCGGCAAACAGCACATCATTGTCTCCCAGACCTTGTCAAAATTTTACACATCTTCCTTTCCTGACTGTGTTTCTTCAACGCTGAATCAAAAGCTCCTGAAGTAGGGCCTGACACATGGCAGGAACCCAGTAAATATTGGTTGACTATAGAAATTCCAAGGAAACACATAGGCCAAAGTTCAACAGCGGCCAAAATACGTAGTTGAGGAGAACATGAGTTCAAAACTGGTGAATTGTCTTTCAGATGTTTTGATGATTGCACTTGAATGTTATTGGTTGATTCAAGTTCTCAATGAGAGCAATGGACATAACCTGGAAGCAGGCTCATCATGTGTATGGTGTGTGTCGGTGTGGTTATGTAACCCCTGGCTAGCTAGTGTCTACAAGAAAACAACCAGCACATTAATCAGTGTTCATTTTCTAAATTGGAAAATGTTGATGGTTTTGTTTTGTCTTTATCAAATGCAATACTGACAAGTACAATAACCAAAATATGTAGTTAAAAATATTTGTGTAATAATGTGTTATACTTTACTTCTCATGAGAGGTGATTATTGCTAGTGATAATTTTTATATACTAATAATACTGCTTTGTGGAGAATAAAAATACAGATATATAATAAGAAAATTAGATAGTATTTGCTTCATTTGGTAGAACTTAATTTCTAAATATGCATGGAAAATGATAAGTATTATGTGAAAATGATTTTTAAAATGGTATAGGTCTGATTATTAAGCTTCATGAGCTGCCAGGTTGACTCATGTCTATTTGGGAAACACAAAGTTAAGTAAAACCATACTCTTGTATACTGTGGGGGTACTGTTAAGCAGCTATAGTACTGGCATGTCTCTTAGCATGTTAAAGTTTTAAAGGTTGGTTTGGATTGTCCCATGAATGAGAAAACTTTTGTCAGTTAGTGAATTTGCCTGGAGAATTAATTAGGCTTATCACTGAGATGGTTTTGAAATAATAATAATTATCATTCTGATTGGTTGTTTAGACTCGAAGACACTAATGAGTAAATTCTATTTCTTTTTGGTCCTAAAAAATGATATTTTTCCATGGATTGTTTAGAAAAGATGCTTATTAAATGGAGTTACAGAAAAAGCAATCTGTGTCCATTTAATGTTGTGCACCTCTCTTATGGCTGGTTATTGAATCTCAAGCCAGTCGCAGCAGGCAGTCCTGACCTTGACGCAGCCAAGAGTGCTGATTGAGGCAGTAAGGAGCAAAAAGATGGCATTATGCTGAGTAAAGAAAAATCGAAAATTAAAGTAGTGGGTGAAAGCTGTAGCATCCATATTCAGATCTGTTAATTTCCTATGGGAAGGGCACGAGTTTTTCCCAGTGATCTTTTCTGCAAAAAAAAAAAAAAAAAAAGAAAAGTATCAATAACAGCACTATCAACTGATGCTTGAGGACATTTAGGTAAACAAAAACACTGAGTCCCCAAGTACTAGTTTTAGTAGGAAATGTGACCTTACTACTTGAAATTACCAGGTGCCTACAATTAACATCTTTTTTTATTTCAGTGCTACATATAGTAGAACTTGACTCATATTTGTTTGAAAAAATATGATTTGTAAATCAAAACCAGTGTCAGATGTTAGATAAACACTGCCTGGACTATTTTTCCCCCTAAAGGATAGAAAGCTGAGGCATTTAACATGCATGCAGTGACCACAGTCTACAGGCTAAGAGCATCCTTCTCAAATGTCCCACAATCTCATTTTTCCTTGCCGATTCATGAGAAGCACAACTTTCAGTTGCAGCTTTCTCTACCTTAGCTTTTGAACTAACTCCTGTGCACCCGGAAAGGAGCTCACTGGGTGTGGGAGTCACGGTAAGGCTTTGTTAAATTGCAGTTGATTCCAAATACAGGGATCATGTCTCCAATGCTTCCACTAATTCTATTTTATGTTGTATCAGTTTGTTCATTCGACAGATACATTCCAGAGACATCTTGTGCACAACCTCACTGCACTGTGGTAGGCACTGCATGAAACAGAATAATATATTCTGGAAGAGTAGATAAAACACTTACCAAAATAACTATAGTGACATTCCTTTAATAAGATTCAGGTAGAGTTCCCTAGGTCCATAGAAAACAGAACTCCTGGCTTGGACAAAGGAAATGTTTCCTGGAAATGGACGGCACCTTTAGATTGCACCTTTATGATGGGGAAGACTTGGAGGCTCTGCAATGGGGGAGATAGATTGTTTCGTCTTTGCTACTTTCCTTTATACACACTATTTCTCTCTCAGTTTTATTTTTTCTTGTAATCTCTCAAAATGTACTGTAAGGAAAGTCAGGAAGACAGGGAAGAGTTCTTAAGGTCGTAATCATCCCTAAGGTGTATATTTTATTAAGATACTAAGTTTTGAGCCTCAGGAGTGAATCTCTAGTGGTAGAAATACTGGTACAAGTACTGGGCCGTAGATGGGATGTTTCTGGTTAGGGACACATCGTATTCCCCTAGAATCACAAGATGCAGGAAATTGCCCTTTTCCATCTATAACCAATGTCGTGGTTTGGAATGTTCCTACTTGGGAAGAAGACTGGTAGGGTACCCTTGGGCATGTTTGTTCACTTCCTCGACTCTCAATTCACACATCCTAACAAATGAGTCGGGTTATATTTAGCTTTAAGAGAGTAAATTAGCATCTCTTATTTTAACGTGGCTCGATTGATATTGGAGTCCTGGAGTAGCATGTTAGGTGACTATTCAACAACCTCTGAACACAAACGAAAGGAGAATCTGCTGGTTTTCACATACCCTGGTCATCCAGGATTATATAACCTGTAAGATTTATTCCAGTTCTACATTTCCTCTGTTCTATTGATAAGACTTTAAGCATTGAAACAAGATTTAAGAGCTATGCTACTTTGAGAAAGTGACTCGCTGTTTTGAAATTGTGACCATTCTTGTGTAATGTGACTATTAATTTCTACTTTTCAATGCTAGCATAAGAAATAAGTAACATTCAAAAAGTCTTTTGTTCTAGTAGCATCTAGCTCATAAGAATTTTTTTTATTAAAATTCCTGAGCTCTAGATGCTACTGACCAAAAGAGAAGAACACTGCTGAGGGTGGTTTTGCACATAGGTACCCAGCTTCCCTGCAGCAGAGATACATGTGCCCTATGCTGAATATGGCTTCTATATTGTGGTCCTTAGTGCTCACTATAAGTGAACACTTGCTACATTTTTGAGTATGTCATTTCCTCAAATTATCCATTGCATCTGGCAACTCATGAAAGATTACCAAAGTGTAGTATAGAGGATAATAATTATAACTGGGCTTGCATTTGAAGTTTCAAAGATTGCAAAAGGGAAGAAAAACTAAGAAGAATGTTTAATTTAAGCCAAAGTCAGATATTAAAAGTCCATTATAGAATTCTGGTAAATAATTTTTCCAATGGAAGGCCAAAATTAAATGCATCTGGAAGATTCACATTTATATGAAAATAACCTTTGACTTCCCTGGTTCCCTCAATTCCCATACTCAATTCACCTGTTTACAGCTACAGTTCTTTTCATGTGTGTCTGGCTTATGTTTTCAATAATACTGCAAGTTCTAAGGTGGTCTGGCTGGTGCCTTGCATCTTTTTACATCTCTAATAAAGAGTGGTACACATAGGTGATGTTCAGGAAACTTACATGTTGATTTAAAAGCATGTCTCTCAGCTCCCTAGAAGAATTGCTTTTATCTAGGGTTTCCTTATCAATTAGAGGAAGAACAAAATGCATTCAGGCCAGTTATATTCATTGCTTCATAAATACTTTTTTTCATCAACACCTCCAAACGGTACCCAGGAGTAGGGGGGAAATAATAAATGTATTTAAAGCTCATGGTTAAGGTGTTTTCTAGTTTTGATCTTAAAGCTTAGGTTCTGAATTTTTATTTATTTGTTTGTTTGTTTGTTTGTTTTGAGATGGAGTTTCGCTCTTCTTACCCAGGCTGAAGTGCAATGGCACCATCTTGGCTCACTGCAACCTCTGCCTGCCAGGTTCAAGTGATTCTCCTGCCTCAGCCTCCCTAGTAGCTGGAATCACAGGCATGCGTCACCACGTGCAGCTAACTTTTGTATTTTTAGTAGAGACAAGATTCCTCCACATTGGTCAGGCTGCTCTTGAACTCCTGACCTCAGGTGATCCGCCCGCCTCAGCCTCCCAATGTGCTGGGATTACAGGCTTGAGCCACCGCGCCTGGCCGTTTCTGAATTTCTATACGACTATTTTCTTAAATTCCCTATTTATATTTCAGTGTAATGGTTTCATGGTTTGTACCTGACCTTTATTTTATGTACGAAACATTACTTTTTACTTTACTTAAGATAACTTAGTGACTTGCCCAAGGCTATTTCCTTCGTTTGTTTATTCATTTAACACTGAGCACAAAACATGTGGTAGGGATTTGTTATATTTTTAGAATAAAAAAGGCAGAAAAGGTGTTGTCCCTGCCTTCCAGAAGCTCCGTGGTTCCAAACTGTAGAATAAAGTAGTTCGAAAACCAGCGTAAGTCTGTGATTGTTTTCAATATGTTTAAAAATCGTAAGGCTAATCAGTAACCAAAGGCTGCGTTGGTAAAGTGAAACATTCCATTGCACTTATTTTCCTTTTATCTAGATATATCAACATAATGTATAACATTTGCTTTTGCAAGGAGAGGAGAAGCTCTGACCATTGTTGAAATATACATTCAGTAATAAAGATGGTAATACCAATTGTTTCTGCAGTCGACAAAGCTCCTTTAGAACAGGTGCTCTTCTCAAGGCAGGAGTGAATGCAGGAAGAACGCTCGTGCTGCCTGTGTGGAGCCAGGGGCCGACTGCAAAAGCTCAGTTAAGAGGACATGTTCCTTATCAGAGTAACACAGTTGATTTGTTTTTTAAACTTATAGATTAGGGATATTTGTTTTCTCTTTACAGTAGTGGTGTTGATTGCGACAGGCAAATATTAGGTGCTCAATAACAAGAATGTATTTTTATTAACAGTGGTAATGATTACTCATAATTTTATACCTAATCCTACCTGGTATAAAAGTCCTGTGCATAGCGACATGGACATTTTAAGAGTTGTGTCTATTAGTGGGCAAAGACAAACTGAAAAGCCGGTGGTCTTCACAACATAAAAAAGTTGTCTCTCGCAGGCACTGAGAAATAACAGGCGGCTTTTTTGGGACGCATCACTCAGAAAGTAGAGCAGTGCTCATTTGGTGATGTCCTTCTGTTGTGTTAAGCTATATTTTATTACCTTTGTTTTATTTCTTCATATTTTCTTTCTCTTTGAAGTTTATTTTGAAAGCTGCTCCTTCGGCGAGTCTCTTACCACCATAACTTAATTTACTGTTACTTCATTGAATAAAACAAAAGACCTAACGTGTTATATCATGTGTTTTCAGAACTGACTATAATCTTGAACATATAAGTGGTTAACTAAAATGTTTTCAATATACGTTCAACATTAGTAGCAACTAATCTGCTAGTTTCCTACAGTTATCATGATTACGTTACAGATAACAGTTAACAGCTGTGCTGAATAGAAGGTGGAGGAGCAACAGTAACAAAACATCTTAGAGCAGGAATACTTTACCTGAAAGGGCTATCAGCTGGCGATGTGATGGTGGCAGAGGGAAGACTCATAGACCATGGTCAGGGATGAGTGGAGGGGGCCACGACGCAGGTGCAGGTGTTCTGCGTGAGCGGGGCACGACGCAGGTGCAGGTGTTCTGCGTGAGGCGCCACGACGCAGGTGCAGGTGTTCTGTGTGGGTGGGGGGGGGGCACGATGCAGGTGCAGGTTATCTGCGTAACAGCCTTAAAGAGTCCACAGCTGCCAAGCGCCTCCGTGGGGTTTAAGTGAGTGGACATGTCGGCTCTTCCCAAGCCCAGGGATGCGGCACACCGAGGAGACCCGTAGCTGTGAACCCCGAACCGGGCTTTTGTGCATGCAGGATGGAAAGTGCTTGTAAGTACCACGTTCCTATTTTACACTTGAAAACATTGAAGACATTTGGTCTCAGAGTCTCTGTTGTAGAGTTGTATTGAGAAGTGCAGGAGGTAGTTTGTTTTTTCTTCAGAATAGCTAGTACTAAGAATTCAAAGATATGCATTCTAGTATGCAAACATCAACTTGACTAAGATGATTAAGGATATTTAATTTAAAAGGTCTAAATCTGTTGTTTATGCTTTTCTGTTTTAAAAATTTGAGGTTATTAAACTTTGTAAAGTATAATTATTACCAAAACTGTACTTATCTTTGACTTCATGAGAAGTGAGAATTCTGAAATCACATGTCTTAGTTTCATGCCTAACCATGTGTGAGGAGCAAGTTCTTGTTAAGTGAAGTATTAAATAGAAAATAACTATGTTATTTCATCTCTCGGGCTTAACCTTGTTCATTTTAGTGGTCCATTATTCTGGAAGATGAAATTGCTCCCAGAACCCCAGATAAAATTGCAATTCTTAGCTGAGTTAGGATTTTTCAGTGCAAATGTCATTCTAAATGTCTGGCGGTTTTTTTTTTTTTTTCCCCAGAACTAGAAGTATAAAGTAAAATGTGTAAAGTGTTGGGCTAACTGTGATGTGATACTTTGGCAGAATTATGAAGTATATTCGCTTGGTTGTATGCATTCATTGCATATGCTATCTTATTTCTTGTCCCTTCTGTCTGTTATAAACAAATCGATGAATGAACAACCAGACAATTGAGAGACTGAAGTTAGGTGGTTTTATTAAAAGGTTTGCATATTCAGAGTGACTCATGATAGAGCTTCCTTCTTTGAACCCGATGAAGGGAAAGAAGAGTGGTTTTAGTTAAGACACACAGCTCTCGAAGAAGCCGTGGAGTTTGAGGCAGGAAACTGATTAAGAAGAGGAGTGAAATACCAGGTCAAAAATATAAAGCAGACAGGCAAGAAACCAATTCCAAAAAGTTATAACGGCAACCACGGGTTTGAACGTTGAGGGGGCACAAATAGGTAGAAGTAATTGTTAACATTATGAATTGCTTAATTTGTCAAGAATTTGTCTTTCATAAAATATGTCTTATATAAAATAAGTTTATGTAACCTTAGAGCTTAAATTGTGGGCAGTAGAACAAAAGATTGCTACTGGAGATGGAGCAGGAGAAAAGAGTGTCACATTCACATGGAAGCACTTGGTTTGGCAGCCAGTTCTGTCAGTTCTGACTGAACGCTGGGTGGGAGGTCTGCTTCCTTGTGAGTCTTCATTTGAGCCAATGGCTTGCAATAAGGGAGGCTTGGGCAGGTCTCCTCTGCAAATAATGGTCTTTTATAAATGCTTCTCATCCCACCTTGAGTCTACAATAGAGCTACTGTTTCACAATAGCGTGTTTCCATCTGCCAAAGCACAAACTGTTTACGAATATATCCTCAACATGCACCACCACCTAGTCGTGGGCAGGTAAAAGCAGAGTAAATGCTTTGCCACATCAAGGGAAAGTTAGGAGACAGAATCACATTTGTTCGAAGTATCTTCACCAGGAGGGTTTCTTGTTTCCCTTCCCTCTGGTTTGAGCTATGCTTAATTACCATAGAACCAATATCAGGTTGCAATCTTCTATTTATTTTCCTATCTTTAATAATAGATTGTATAGTCTTTGAGGCAGAGCTGCACTGTTAATTTTATTTCCGTGAACACTTATGTTAGCACAGTGACTGGCATCTACTGACACTTTGACACTACTTGCTCAATAAGTGGATAAAACCCAGATGGAATCCCTAAGGAGGCCTCAAAGGATTGAAAAGGGGGGAGAACACTGCGCGCAAGGAAACTTTCCAAAGTTGCAGAAAACTGTGTTTCCGCCTTGCTTTAAAAAACACTTCAATAATTTTTCTTTATTCTCACTAATTTTTATTGACAGCAAAGCCACTGTGTCCCTTTGTGATAACCCATTCACCCTGCCTTGCCTGCAGTTAGCTCCTGGGCCCATAGAACAGAGAATGGAGCTGCTGCCCACTGCTGGCTTCACAGGCAGTGCCTCAGGGAGCATCGCCAGATTGTCTCTATATCTCTTTTAGTTTATTTTTACTTTTTAAAAATTTTGGTGTAATATTGGGGGTATGTATTTATGGGGCACATGAAATGTGTTGATACAGGCATGCTATATCAAATAACTACATCATGCGGACTGATGTATCCATCCCATCCAGCATTTATCCTTTGAGTTACAAACAATCTAATTATACTCTTTAATAACTGTACATTTAAAAATAACACACTATGGTCACCCTGTTGTGATATCAAATAGTCGGTCTTATTCATTCTTTCTAAATTTTTTTGTATCTGTTAACCATACCTACTTCCCCAGCAGCTCCCCACTATCCTTCCCAGCCTCTGGTAACCATCCTTGTATTGTCTGTTCGTGAGCTTAATTGTTTCGATTTTTAGATACCACAAATAAGAACCAAAGCTGCATAAAGCTGTATTTTTGTGTTTGCCTTTCTGTGCCTGGCTTATTTTACTTAACACAGTGTTCTCCAGTTCCATCCATATTGTTGCAAATGATAGGATCTCATTCTTGTTATGGTTGAATAGTAATAGGATGGTTGAATGTATGACCGCATTTTCCTTATCCATTGATGGACACTAAGGTTGCTTCCAAATCTCTGCTATTGTAAGCAGTGCAGCAACAAACGTAGAAGTGGAGACATCTCTTGATGCATGATTTCCTTTTTGGGGGGTATATACCCAGTGGTGGAATTACTGGATGATATGGTAGCTCCATTTTTAGTTTTTTAAGGAACCTCCAAACTGTCGCCCAAAGTGGCTATACCACTTCACATTCCCCTCAACAGTATGTAAGAGTTTTCTTTTCTCCCCATCCTCACCAGCATGTGTTAGTGTCTTTTCAGTTGAGATATAACATCATTTGGCTGTGTTAGAAATGAGATTACTTACTGAAGTTCTCATTAATTACCACTTCTTTCGGTCCCAGAGCCCCGTGTTCTGGGTGGTCTCTTTGGGAAGAAAAAAAAAAAAGCCATCCATGCTACAGAGAGTTTCCTTTTAACAGCTATGGAGGCTTCCCTATTAGAACTCTACACAGTAGCAACCATGGCCTCAGAGTCAGAGGTGCCTCTCAGCTTTGGGCTCATTTCTTTGGAGACAGTGTCTGGTTTTTCTTTTTTTTTACTTGGCTGAGACTAACACAGAGCCCGACGACATCATTGTCTCCACACGAGTCAAGACCCCTGTGGAGACACATACGTTGATATCTGGGGGTTGAGACCTTGTGACTATCTTTCCAAGATAGAAAGGTGGAAGCAAAAAGATGAACCAAAAGCTGTAAAATTTCAAAACATTAAGTAATGACTGCCTTTTAAGAGTAAGAACAAAAGCAGAGTGTACAGCTTGTACTGCATACTAATAAAAATTTATTCATAAAGTTCAAGTTCAAACCTCGCTGTGTCTAAATATTTTCATTATTTATTACAATTAGCATATGCATGATTCATGTTACCTGTCTGCCTTATTCAAGAGCACCAGTCCTGTGGAACAGCACTTAAGGAGAATTTGGACAAATCTCTTTCCCCTGGCTGGTTGTAACAATCCCAGCTAAGGCAGTAGTGTCAGTCAGCAAGACATGGCAGGGCTCCACATAGAAATGTTCGTAAGGCGTGGAAGTGGTGCACTGCTAAAGTGTATTAATTAACATCTTAGAGGCAGAAGGTAGTGAAAATTAGTCTTCACGTTATAATTTGAAAAATGAGTCACGGTAGTTAATTAACCTATCTAATACCTCAAGGTAAATGAATGCCTGAATAAATTCACAATTAACAATTTAAATAACCCCAGTTTTAAAGTAGCCTTATAAAACCTATATTTAAAATTGGAAAGCTGAAGCTCTGACAGTTGATCTTTTCTTGCATTACTTGTGTATGTCCAATATTCTAAACTGAACTTATTTGAAGGCAGGAACCATCTCCTTATTTTTCACATCCTAGTTGGAATCTGGTAGGATATTTTACATCTAGAAGGTGCCTAATTAATTCTCAAAATATAAATTAGATTTCCCTCCTTTGTACTTATAATCTGTACTTACATTTCCAAGAGAAAAAGAGGCAGCATTTAAATCGGCCAACACTTAGTGACCATAGTCGCTGGCTTGATGTACAAGTAATTCCATGTCTGGATACTTGATGAGATATAACACTGTTTTGAATTACTCATTTTTGCAGCTGCAGTACCTAGCATGGTGTCTTCCACCTGAGAGAGATTTGGGTAATTGTTGAACTAAAACATACCACAATCACTGTAGCAAATAAAAGAAAAATGTTTCATGCACACTCACTGTTTATTGTCATTTCATCACCTGAGCAATTCAGGTTACTCATAAGCAAAATATAGATGATAAAATTTGTGTTAGAATAATTTCAAAATCTCTGTGCTAGCTTAACCACCCTCAGATTCCTGATTGTTCACTGGATTTGGTACCTCAGTGTTTCATAGGCATCTCAAATTCAACATATATAAGAATTCACTGTCTCTCCGTTTAGTTCCAAAATAACTGGTTTTACCTCTTGTCTCTTAATTTTTTGCTAACGGTGAATTCATATGCTCAACTTTCTAAATTACTAACTCAGAATCTTCCTGGAATATTAGCTCTTTGCATAGACCCTCGTGGTCAACCTGGCTCCACTCTTCTCAAACCCAGTCTCCAAAGATGTTTCTATTGTAACCTCTCCTTAGTGTGCCCACTGCCATTGTTGCAATTCAGTCCTTTATCTCCTCTCTGACACTGATAAATAAATGCCTAGTGATTGTCCCTGACTTCCTTTCCAACCTTCTTGGGTCCATCTTGCTCACTGTGTCTAGAATTGCCTTCTTAATAATAAAGGATTCCCAGGTTTCTAGTATCTACAGGGCAGTGACCAAATGTTTTTTGTCATGTGAGAAATTTCATCATTTGTTACCCCAATACTTTTTTTTTTTTAATACTTCTTTTTCACTACCTAGCTACTTCCTCTGCCATTGTTTATCCCGGGACCATGTTGTTCTTATTCTTTTTGAACTCATATTATTTTCTCCTTCCCTTCTATTGTTTGTTTTCATAAAGCTCACCCTTATCTTCATGTGTTGATCCCTTACAAGGCAGCTCAAACTTCACTGCCTATGTAAAAGTTCCTGTGGATACATAAACATGTGCCCACTCCATCCTCTTTGCATGTTTTCATAATACTGTTGGCACTTACACCTATATTGCTTATATCTCTCCTAATTTACTTGTATCTTCCCACAGGTGATTCGTTCTTACAACCAAGTAAATCTTACCTGTTTTTCTGTTCCCAGTACCTAACATGCAGCACATAAATGGTATTTGGTAGATATTTGACGTGGTACCTTCTAAACACGTTTTTCTTCCCTCTTTACCACATTCAAATATGTCTTGTCTTCTAAAATTACAGATTTAAATCTGACATAACACATCCTTGTTTTATCTGTGTGGATTCGATGTTTAAAAACTTTGACATTGTTCTATTTCAATTATGTAACAAACAAAAGGAATTCATTTGAACATCTCTAGGAGTCCAGTATTAAAATTACGTTGCTGATGGTGGCACCTACTGGCCACCTACGATATTGCATCCTGGATCCATTTTTATAAAAATTGGGTCCCGTGACAGACTCTTCAGGGCGCTAAGGTAGTAAAGAATAGTCAGGGGCCACTATGGAATAAAGGACGTGGGTGGTGTATTGGCGGTGGGGGGCACTCCAGAGTTCTTTTACTGAACACCAATCCAAGTGACATTTACTGTTATTTACAGCCTTCACTAGAGTACAGAGCTACCCAACCTAGCCAACTTACAGTCAATTGCAAGTTCCCATTTTAGTCAGCTAATCTATCCTTCCATGGGATCATATCCGAAGACAACCAGTAGAAGTCAATGTAAATCAGGACTTTCTTTAAATAGGTTTGAGGAGTCACCCTCCTTCTGTTAGATATTGATCCAGCACTTGCTGTGCAGTCAACACTCTGCATAGTGTTGTCCACTCTGCTGCAGAGATACAGTATCGGCAGAGAAAGTCCTTGCTTTCAAAGATCGTGTGCTCCATTTGGAATATCACAATTAGTTATAATAACTTACCTACTTCACAGCAGCAGTTAGTGGGTGATATGGTTTGGCTCTGAGTCCCCACCCAAATCTCATGTTGAATTGTAATCCCCAATGTTGAGGGAGGGTCCTGGTGAGAGGCGATTGGATCATGGGGGCATATTTTCCCCTTGCTATTCTCATGACAGTGAGTTCTCATGAGAGTTGGTTGGTTGAAAGAGTATAACACTTCCCCCTTGACCGTCATCTTCTGCTGCCACATGAAGACATGCTTGCTTCCCTTTCATCCTTCTGCCATGGTTGTAAGTTTCCTGAAACCTCCCAGCCATGCTCCTATAGAGCCTGGTGAATTGTGAGTCAATTAATCTCCTTTTCTTTATAAATTACCCAGTCTCATAGTTTTTTATAGAAGTGTGAGAATGGACTGATATAGTAGGTATCAATTTTACTCTTAGAATGAGGAATACATGAAAACTGAAATACAGATTTACATCCAAGTTAGAATTGGAAAGTGGTATATACTTTCCACCTAAGATACTCTCACGTAAGCTATTGAAGTGATGGTCAGTTCATTTATTTTAAATCGGAAATGGTGACCAGGGCAGGCCAGGAATTTCCTTGATGAAATTAGACCAAGAGCTTTTAGAATCAAGGGAACTAAACTTAGAGTGCTCGAGGTAGTTCTGAGCTTTCTGATATCTAGCAAGTCTCACACACCCCCACATACATGCACCTGCTTTTATCTCAGGGTTCGAGAGGACTGACCCTGAGGACCAAATGTCTGGGTTCTCTGGGTTCACTTTTTAATAGTTAGAAGAGTTGGTACAATCAGTAATCTCTCTCCATTTTAATTTCTTAATTAAATGGAAATAATTGTCACATTTACCTGAGTTTTCTTTATTAGAAATATCAGAATATGCATTTAAAGCATTTATCAGATATATTTGACACTTACTAGAATCTCAATAAGTGTCAGCTAGTAATAATTTTAACTACAAGCAGACAACTGATCATTTCCATAAAACCCTGCATAGCTCATGCCTCCATGTTCTAGCTCACACGGTTCCTTCTGCCTAGAGAAGTCCCTATATTTACATGAACAATTTCTAATTTTTTCCCTGGCCACAGTGCCTCTTCTCCAAAGTCTTCCTGATGCTCTTAGCAGACGTCGATGTTCACTGTATATCTTGCAGTCTTGTCAAGCTCGTTGCCACTGTAGCATACTACTCAGGTATTGCAGCTCCCTAAGAATCTGTCCATCTCCTCATGTGCCCTAAGGAGTGAACATCTCAGGAAGAACTAGAACCACAACCTTCCGTTACTGGCTAATAACTACTTTCTCCTGTCACCATCCTAATCCCAGCCCCTCACCTCCCAAACCCTCCCACACTCAAGACGTTCCATGCATGTTTGTTGATGTACATGAGTATAATCAAAATACCAGGAAAGCAGAGGCACGTGCCAGTTCAGTGAGCAGGACACAAAAGGTTCTTGAAGAGTAAGGGTAGTCAGAAGCTTTGGTTGGTTCTGGTTTGGTTGTTAGGTAACATCTGGCATTGCTTGGAGGAAGCTCCTTCTGAAAGTGACTATGCGTGCGGTGGGAATTTGGAGTTCCCCTCACTTTTTCTCCCAGACAAGCAGTTTAAATCTTGAAGGTTCTGGCTTTCAGGGGAGTATGTCTGCTTGTTTCAGCTGCTTCCTCTTCATCCTCATCCTTGCACCTTCTGGATGTGGCACACAGTGTGCTTTGTGAGTGTCTGCAGTGGGCGCAGGAGATGCTGGTCCCTGAAGGGCACCTGCTGCAGTCATCTCCCTAAAGTTGTAGAGATGGGACTAGAACCCCAAGACCAGGTACAGGCATGTGTTACTGAATGTCTAGTAAATATTTATTGACCATTTCACTGAAGTATAAACAAAAATCGGAGCATCCTCATTCCATGACCTTTCCAATGCAAAAGAAAGTATCACCAGGTGGCTGTGGAATTGGGCAAACCTTGGCATGACATTTTGTAAAAGTTCCTTAAACCCTTGGAGACCTATTTTCTTCTGACATTAAAAAACATGTACAATGCAATGAGCAGCATCTTGGCAAAACTCAAATAAGATGATAGTGTAAATTGCTTGGCAGATAGTAGGTACTCCATATTGCGTATTAACATTTGTAGATATTCAATAAATGACAGCAATTTTGTCCTTTGTTATTGTTTTATTAATAAGAATAAGGATGCTAATTATAAGGTATTGCAGTAATTGCTGAAGCACTAGAAAGAAGATGTGAACCAAAGACTGCCAGTGGAGTTCTAATTTCCCAGTCAAACCCGCAATCTGCTCTTGTAATGCTCCCTGTCTTTGTCAGGTGTGGAAAATGAAAGGACATCTGCCAATAGTTGCATTTTTCAGATTCTAGATTCTTTGTCCATTGAATAACAGATGATTTAATGAAGTTTTTACAGTTTCTTTTTTCCTAAGGCATAGGAAATGGAAAAAACACCCCTCCCACTTTCTGACTTCGCATGGTTGGAGTTGAAGTAAAGGGCAGATCATCCTGTTATTCACCAACTGCTTTGTGCAGCCCTTAAAACGAAGGGCCTCTAAATGCTTCGTTGATTAGCTGCTCTTTTTCTTCAGGCAGCAAATAATTTCTGGGTAACATAAGGAAGTTCACTGAAAGTTCATTAGACTCTCTTCTAGAAGCATCATCTTGATTTTCTTTTTTCCCAGAATTTCTTCAGTTACCTGATTTCTTTCTTTCCCCGCTCATTCCACATTAACCTCACAGTAGGCTGCACTTGACTCTGGAATGACCCATGCTTATATTTGAGAATCCAATGGTTCCAATTAGGCTAAGATACAAGGACACAAGGTTGCAATACAATGTTGCCCTGGCATTAGTTGGCATGCATTAAGTGGATTTTTCTCTGTGACCTCTTAGCAATATAAAACTACCACAATCAAGTCATAGTTTGTTCTATGTATCTATGTATTTGTCACCTATCTAATTTGTAATGGCTTTATGATGTCCCCTCTTTACACAGAGGCTGCAATCTGCTTGTAATCCACTGTCGGAGGCAGTAGCTTCTCAATTCTTCTGTGACGAGAATCTAGCAAAAAGGTCCTAAGTCATTATCTGAAAACATAAATGTTCCTCCAAACATATAAATTCAGTTGTCAATTATTGCACAGATAAGTGTTATTCTTTCACAGCCATCAATTATCTCTAATGTGTCGAGTCTTGGTAGATGCTGGCAGTGAGAAATGTAGGAAAAAGAACGGAAATAGCAACCTCATGGTTCCTTTCTTTACCAAGTTTGAATTCATCTGGGTGCTGTGGCATAGGGTTGAGGTGAGGCTGCAAATTAGAAGCACTTTGTCTGTTTCACAATCCTGTTGGTGTAAACAAGACTTCTTGTACTGCCAGATTTCTCAGGACTGATTCAGGGCCTTTGCAGAACTGAGGTTCCCAGAACGTAGCTCTTCCGTACCTGGGTATCCCTGGGCTAGGCAGGACATGCACAGGTATAAGTCCTTGTGATCACTGCCTGAGAGAAAGACAGGTGGTTCATCAGGGGAGCATGAAAAGACAAGCTATCTGATATGTTTGTAAGCAAAATTCTTGTGTATGTTTTCTTTCTACATCAGAAGGCCTCTAAACAGGGCAATGTTGGCATTACCTATAAGGACCCATTCAAGGTAAACTTTTTACCACTCTGACCAGACCCTTGTCCCCAAGGTAAAGCCATCATTGTCTGCTTCTTGCTGTTCTTTAGACCATCCACTGGGTGTGAAACAGGTGCTTAAATGTGAGGTGTGGTTTTTTTATTTTATTTTATTTTTTTTGAGACAGGGTCTTACTCTGCCATCCAAGCTTGAGTGCAGAGGTGCAAACATGTCACTGAAGCCTCCACATCCTGGATTTAAGCGATTCCCCCACCTCAGCCTCCTGAGTAGTTGGGACCACAGGCATCACCACTGTGCCCAGCTAATTGTGTAAATTTTCTGTAAAGATGGGGTTGCCGTGTTGCCCAGACTGCTCTTGAACTCCTGGGCTCATGAGACCCCCCGCCTCAGCCTCCCAAAGTGGTGGGATTACAGGCATTAGCCACTGCACCTGGCTTTACACGTTAATTTCTACTGCTGAGTTGAGATGTTCAGCAGTGAAATGTACGACTAAGCCGTCTTTATATCTCTCACTTGTTGGCTTTTAGCGGAGTGTTGCCCATTATAGATATGTAATGTAATATGTGTGTTGGTTAAATGAAGAAATGGAATGATATACTGGTTTGATGGGATAAAGCTTCTGATTGAATATTGTCAAACTCTTTAACTGAAAAACAAATATTAAAATCATCATTAATGTTTTAAATTTCTGATCAAAAGTTGAGCAATCTTTGTTAGAAGATTGAAAGGAGAAATTGTATTGGCTTTGGAATTGCAACAGGCAGGATCAGCCATAAACCAAAAGGATGGAAAGATGTATTTTAACCATTAGCTATCTTTGTTAAATGCAAAACCTTAGTGGAGAAAGGTAGCCTATTAAGTTATGAATTTTTAATATGTATCTCTAATAATAGTGCAGTTTTGATAAATCATGTGTCAGGTTACTATTGGAATTACTAGCTCTGGTTTGAGGATGGTTAATTGACCTTTATGATCACATTGACTACTGGGTTTTGGATGTGGAATGCATATCGTGATTATTCTAATAAAAGTACTCTGGGCAGTTTTGAGCTATAATCTGTAATTCTTCACAACAGTACTTCTGGGTTCATCTCATTTTAAGGGTAAGGAAACTGAGGCATGAGGAGCGTAGGTAACTTACCCCCAAATGGTAAAAGTAGTAGTTAGGATTTTAAGTCATGCCAACTTGACTTTTATACACCTGGGCTCTGGTCAATGTATATTGCCAAACCCATGCCAAGTAACGTTCTCAGTTTTAAAGAAAAGGGTTCCAGATGAGAGGTTTTGATGAAAAGGGGGTAGACAGAACAGTCTGGAGATTGTGAAATTACACAGGAAGGCACAAGATTGCTCAGGCAATAAAAGGCCAACAGGTGCTTGTGGATCTTACCCCAAGACACTCAGAAAACAGCAGAAGCTCCCTGAGTTTGAGAGAAGATGACGTGTCAACTCCTCTGCTTTGCATGATTATGTCATCAAATAACTACAGCAAAGTCACTGT
Organism: Colobus angolensis palliatus; assembly: GCF_000951035.1. NCBI lineage: Eukaryota > Metazoa > Chordata > Mammalia > Primates > Cercopithecidae > Colobus > Colobus angolensis. The sequence continues at coordinate 4,772,379 of NW_012114766.1, read as the reverse complement.
GTTCTTACATATTCAGGTCAACCATTGGGCTTATACTACCTTATTGTGGCTATAAGAAAAGCCAGCACATTTGTTGACATAATTTTCATTGAAGTTAACAAAAGTACTAAGTGCATGGAATATATCTTTTCACCTAATGATATTGGCTTAGCATGTAGAATATTAAGTGACAACAGTCCTGCTTTGAAAACACGTAAATGAGCTCTGTATTCATGGATGGAAATGACCTACCTCATGGGATAAGTTGTAGTGATGGAGAATCAACTTTGTATACCTTTAAAAAGACTGAAGAATATTTGACTCATACAAAAAAAAAAAATCCCACTACACTTCTTTTGATTGTAACTGGATTAAATATATAACATGTATTTTACAATACAAAGTTCATTATGTGACTATTAAAATTCTGTTTTAGTCACCATACTTTTGAAACTCATGAATTAATATTGGATTTGACATTTTTCATTGTGTTTCAAGCAGTTACTTGAGGAAGAGAAAGATTAAATAGTAAAGGGCAAGTAAACTAAGAATTGAAACAGTCTGTACCTGTAGATTACAATAATTTTTCCAGGGGTTTAAGCAGGAGCTGATTTTTAATCTTTAATGAAATTCTTTGGGGGGGGGGAATAACAGGGGAGTAAAACACATTCTGTTGGGATCTACAGACAATTAAAACCAACCTACTCAATGGATGTTTTTCACTAAATCAGAGTAAACATTTTGAGAAGCTGGGAATTCCTAAAGACTTATCTATTCAATCTTTCTGAGATACAAACTCCTCAAAGAAAATGCAGGCTATATTTTCACTGATAAATAAAGCCTTGTTTGAAAAAGTGTTCCCAAGAAACTTGGTGGAAAATTTTAGAATATTTTGAAAAATATTCAGTTCATCTTAAGTGCACTTTATTTTGACTTGCTGAAGAGGTTTCTGAAAGAAAAGGGTTTCTGTCAAGCTTTCCTCTTCCACCAGACAACTTTGAAGTTGAGGAAGGTACCTTGAGCAGCAGCTGGGCTTTGTGTGTATTGGTCTGCTCTTCTAGCCTTAGTTAAGATAAAATGAAAAGCATTCTGGTCTTTTCTGCTTGAAACATAGATGATGAAGTAAATATTAGTCCTTAAAATCATCTGGATTACAAAAATACCTGTGAAAAATAATACAAGCAGATACATTCTAAGGTCTTTCAATTATATTAATTGCATGGCAACGAAAGCTTCGCTAGTATACCTATTTTCTTTGTCTTAATTATTCTAGCTAATTGATTCTGCTTCACACCTGAGGACAAGGGCATTGCCAGAACATGGATTTAATTTTTTTTCCTGTTCTTAGTCTACTAGGAATGCATGCATACAAACATAAATGTGGTTAATGGAAGATAGCCAAGCAATTTGATTTCCTTACTGTCATATTCAGCATGGAGAGAGCACAAACTTACAATCAAGGGTGAGTACTAAGCCAGCACTGGTTAAGTGCTCAGATTTTGAGGCAAGTTAAATAAACCCTCGAAGTCTTGTTTTTCTTATGTCAGCTGGCACTAATAACATGAAGGTCATAGAGTCGTAAGATTTGGCAAAAGGACGTTAAGCCTGTACTTCCATATGGCAGAGTCAGCCCCTATGTTTAAAACAGAATCGTCTCTCCAGTTAGGTTATGGGGCATATGAGGGTCAGTGAAAGGTAGAGAGGAGTGAAAGGAGCTTGGAATTAGTGGGAAGGAAAGCTACACCAGAGAGAGTAAGGAGCAGGTACCTGCAGCAATTTCTCCCAAGTTACCTCCTTTTGCTCGGCCATCAGTGGTTTAAGATGGACATCCCAACTCCCCTAACTTGATCACTACACATTATAGACATGTAACAAAATTTCCATGTACCCCATAATTTTGTATAAATAAAAACAATATAAAGCAAAACCAAAGAAACTAAAAATATCCCTGCTTCTGTGACTAGCTTATTTCAATTAGCGCAATGCCCTCCAGATTCATCCATGCTGTTGCATGTGTAGGATTGCTTCCTTTAAAAAGTGGAAAAAGCTGTCATCATATGTGTGTGTGTATATATACACACACACACACACATATATATACATATGTGTTTGTCACATTTTCTTTATCTGTTCATCTGTCAGTGGACATTTGGGTTCTTTCATGTCTTGGCAATTGCGAATAAGGCAACCGTGAACACTGGAGTACTCGCATCTCTACAGGATCCTGATTGAATTCTGTTGGATATATACCCCGAACTGACATTTCTGAATCATGGTAATTCAATTTTTAATTTTTTGAGGAACCTCCATATTTTCCATAATGGCTGCACTGTTTCATATTCCAATGGACAGTGCAAAAGGGTTGTGATTTTTCCACATCCTCCCCAACACTTGTTCTTTTTTTAAAAAAGTCATCCTAAAAGATGTAAGGTGGTATCTCACTATGTTTTTGATCTGCATTTCTCAGTGATTTTGAGCACCTTTTCATGTGCTTATTGGCCAGTTGTATCTCTTCTTTAGAGAAATGTCTATTCAAGTTTTTTGCCCATTTTTTAATTTGTGGGATTTCTTTTTTTCCTTTATTGCATTTGATTTGTAAAAGCTTGTATAGCTTGGATATTAACCCCTTACCCACGTGCGTGGTTTGCAAATATTTTCTCCCATTCTGTAGGTTGTCTTTTCACTGGATTGTTTCCTTCGCTGTGCAGAAGCTTTTTTGTTTGAGGGAGTCTCACATGTCTCTTTCTTTTGTTGTCTGTGCTTTTTGATTCCACTCATATGAAGTATCTAAAACAGCCACACACATCTAAGCAGAGAGTAGAATTGTGGTTGCCAGGAGCCAGGGGAAGGAAAAATGGGGAGATGTTTCAAGGGGTATAAAGTTTCAATCATGCAAACTGAGTGAGTTCTAGAGAACTACTGGTCTACACTGTGCCTAGAGTCACCATCACTGCATTATATGCTGAATAACTGGTGAAAATAATAGATGTCAAGGTCAGTGTTCTTACCACACAGAAGAAAAGGTCTGTGCAGGATAAAACACTGACAGCTAGTAGTTGTTTATATCCTTGAGTGGTGTGATTGTATCATGGGTGTATGCATATTTCAAATGCCTACAAGTATGTATATTAAACATGTGCAGCATTTTACATATTGATTACATCTCTTTAAAAATGTCAAGTCACATCCCACTTTTTCAGGTAGAAAATGTTGAAATCTAAAATTACACACCTTGATTGATGTTTTTCATCAATTTATAAATGTATGCAAAATTTAAAACGGGAGAGAATAAACTGCCGAGAAACTTGATGTCAAAAAGGATGGAGACCTAAGTGTCATAAACATGGCAGTGCATTCAGCTTCGCTCCCTTTCGAAAGAAATTCTTTGATTGCTTCTACTTTCATTCCCCAGAAATGTCTTGGCTTTACAATAGCATTTATGTTGCAGTAACAGCCATTACCCTGTGGCCATGTTCTATTACAGTAACATTATTTCACTTGGAGATACTGATTGTTTCTTAAATATAGGCTATATACCTGGTCATTTCCTCGAAGTACATTAAAATACTAATTATTACTCTTGTTAGCTTTTGTCTTTGAGTGACAAGTTCCAGCAGTGTTATTCCAAGTAATTTCATGATGTCTGCAGTTGTTTCAGTGGATAGAAATGTGTATGCAGAAACTGTCACTTTTATTATGAGATTCCTTTTACTGGGTGTGTTCGTGCACACATACACAGACCTCATCAACTAAATCCTTTGAAATTCAAAGACTGCTTTGTTTGAGACTTTCCATGGTGTAATTATTAGAAATTTCTTTTATTCCCAAAATATTTTAATTGAGACTACTCTATTTAAAAACCATTCTATCCCTTTAAACAAGAAAAATATTCTCCTTTAATTACACACTTTTTCTACCCTGAACCACATGCTAGCTTAGGGGTCTTGGGGACTTAATCACTTTTCACATTAAATTAAAACTCAGCATAGCATTCAGACTTTCATCCACTATCTACTTCCCAACCAAATAACAAGAAGTATTATTTCAAATTGATATGTACCCAAGAAAACCTTGGGTATTTCATCTATATTCTCGTTGAGATCTCTAGCCCTCTTTCTTGGCTCATCTAGATACCATTAGATGTTAGAGGTAGAGAATGAATTAAAATCCTTTGTCTAAAAATACATATAGGCATCCATTGTATTTCCCCATTTCCTTACATGTGTGTATGGATGTTCATGTGTGTGCATGGATGTTTGCACGTATGTGTGTCCATGCTTGTTTGTAAGTGCATGCATGGGTGTGTATGCGTACACTTAGATTTGTGCTATATTCTCTGCTTACAATGCTCTTTTGGTAAGAGTCTGTCTTTCAAAGTTTAATACTAAGCCTTCCTTTTATTCTCAAGCCTCATTTATCTTCAACCTCTGCAAGCTTCTTCTCGCTTACCCACCACTCCATGAGACACGTATGCACACACTGCCACCAACACCACACTGGCTAAGTTTTTCAACTCCTTTCACTTCTGTAGTATCCATTTTGCATTGTATTCTCATCAGAGAATCATTTGTTTATAGGTCAGTGCTGTGATTATTGCTGTTTCTAAGGGCTATGTGTAGTAGGAGATCGATGTGTGTTTGGACAAATGCTCGTCTTTGCTGTGGCTCCTGGGCTCACACTACAAGGGCGAAGACTGAGCCTTCACTATGGACCAGGTACATTGTGAGTGAGTTCATACGCATTAATCTGTGGGCTCCTCAGTTACTCTAAGTGCCCCATTTTACCAGAGTGAGGAAACTAAGGTTATGTAGCTGAAAAGTAAGAAAACTTAAGGAACTACTTTGATTTTTTTTTTTCAAAGTCATACTTGTAGAGTGTAGTTGTAAATGTAACACATCTTAAAAACTCAGTCATCACAAAACTAAAATTTGGAAAAAATAATTGTATTTAACTTAAAGAGTTTCAACATCAGAAAACACAAGCCTAAGAATTAGACAATTAAAGAGTTTAGACATTTAGATTAAACCTAATAAGAACCTAGGATTAAACAGATCTGACAGGAACCAGCAGTTGTTATGATTGCTGCATTAAGCATCCAGTAGCTTCAGTTTGACACAAGTATATTCATACTCTATCAAGACATCACTTAAATTTAGTGGACAGAGTGGCAAAAATGCATTTCACAGACACAGTGTTGGAATGAGAACTGGAAATTGTGAAATACAATTAATTACTGGATTTCCCAAATGGTTGCTAGATGGGATCGTCAAATTCAAAGTCAGAATGAATTAATCATCAAAACAAAGTATGAGGCACAGAAGGTGCACAGTGCGCTTCTCAAGTTACGCAAAATATTATGAAAAAGACAATCTGATGAAGGAGAAAATTATAGAAGGGACGAAATACATATGGTTTCATCAAACCAAGGAATATTTTCTAAAAAGGTTTGATTGCCAAATCCAGAGGTTAATAACAATATTATATATAAAAATAGTGAATCATTCTTATGAAAGCTTACGTGTAGGAGAGAGAACATTGTATATGGCTAATTATATTTTAAATGCTGTGGACAAAGTATCTCAAGTATCTGTTTTCTGTAAATTGCTAAAAATGTAATCTTAACCTATTTTTCCTACACATAGTTTAAGTCACAGGCAGGATAGTTGCCTGGTTATCCTGTGGCCTAAGTAAATGAGAAATGTCTCCATTCAGTTATAATCCACTTAAATTGACAGTTAACATTTTTTTGAATGCCTTTAAAGGCATATAGATCACCTTTTTAAAAAACAATTCATCAAACTAGGCCAGTTGAGCTCAAAGCAATGAACACATTTTTCTCCTCTAAACACAAACCTAGATTTCAATAACTTGAAATGGGCAAAGCTTCAGTGGTATCCGGCGTTGTAAGACAGCAAGACCCATAACAGGATCCTCTAGTTAGCAAGTGGTACGACGAAAATAAGTCACAAACCCCCACAAATCACACACAACTTGATTTTACTCTCCTGGAATGCATAGTCACAGAAGTAAATTCAGAGGCTTATAACATTTTATGAAAAGGGAAGATAGGAAGCATGCGAATGTTTTGGTAATTCTTTACTGAACCCGAAAAGAACGAGCGAATGAGGGAATGTACTAATTCCCATAGTAGTGATGACATCAGAAGTCATTATATTACAGAGAAACTTTATTTTACATAGTATTCTGAGAAGCTTTATTCAATTAGATTATTTTAAAATACCTGAAGCAGGCAAGCAAATGTGATTACCCACGTTTTACAGCTGAAGACGCCCACACCGCTGGGCTGCAGCAGAAGCTACAGCAGAAGCATGTGGAGGCAGTGGGAACAGGCTCAGCTTTTCTGATCTGCGTTTGTTGCCTTTTATTTATGTTGCATGTACCCTATTGCTAGAGAGTTGTAACATCAATATAGTGTTAGGAAAGGTAACATCACTTACAACACAAGAACATCCATTTTGCTTGGAATTCAACCAAAATGAATAGGGCTCACTCTTCAAAGGAATCAGTCATCATTTCCTTTCAAAATTCCCATTAGGTGAAGCACACTTCCCTGTTTTTCTGAATAGCAAGGGCTGCATGAGACTCTGTAGAAAGAGTCCTGATTACTAGGGAATTTCAATGATGCTTTAAGTTCTCTTTGTGTTTTGCTCTGAGATCTTTCATAATTCATGAATGCACATGAAATAGGAGAAAAGCATATTCCCTGTACTATCTTACTGCGTAGCATGAGATTTTTACCTTAATTTTCTATGAAAACACTGAAGAAGAGTCTAGGTTTGCTTGTTGGGGAGACATGCACCTCTGTGGAGCTATTTTACTTTTTACATAGTTTCTATGACTAATGGATTCTTAAACAGATTGGATTATATTGGCACATGTTCCCAACCTATTCATATTTGCCTCAATTCGAACTAGTCTGCGTAATAATCCTTTATATTTGTAAAAATGTTTTTGCTTCTGTAACATGACCTGAATGTCACAGTGACCTGATTACAGAGAAGGAGAAGATTCTATGACTCAGAGAAGGTTCAGCATCTTGCCTGATACAACCGAGATCTTAAGTATCAATCTGGTATCCTTTTACACTTAAGGAAGATCTCTTTCCTCTCCACATGGTTCTTCTTGGTGTGGAGCAATCTAAGGTGTACTATCTGAGAAAGATCCTAATGATTATGTGCAGATTGACTCTTACCATTTTTGAGTGCTATGAAAATAAAGCTTGAGGAAAGATGGAAGCAACATGAAGATATACACATCTGCAAGTTAAGAGAAATCTCAAATCACCTACATATAAAAGTAGTAACAATAATTATTCTTGCATTAATATTCAGCATGCAACAAGTATTATAGTTATTCATCTTATTGTCTTGTCTCATATTAATAAAGGTGGAAAAAACGGGAATAAATGTCTTTATGCCTGAACACAAAGTTAGATACTTATTAGTCCATGAGCTATGTAGCCTTCTTAAGGAAATGATACAGCCATTTGAATGATTGCAAAGCACGACTTGAATCATTCTGAGTTTTCCACTCAATCACTTTAGTGATTTCAGAAAGCTATCCCATTCGTTTTCATGCATTTCTTTGCTTACTTTTTTTCTTCACTTAGAACATTCCCTTATTATTTTCCTGTCATTCTGAAAGGATGTTGGCCATTTCATTATGGCTCTTTGGTGGGCTTTTCTTTACCATTGACAGGAAAACCATTGCAGAAATAGCTACAATTTAATCTTGCTCACATGTATATTTTAATTGCTAACCAAGCTCTATTAAAAATACAGATCATAGAAGTGCATATTAGTCGTTATTTTTATAATGCTTCTGAATTACCAGGCTTCTGTGGTGCACTAACTGTGCCCAGCCCTGTGTTCCTGGCAGCCTGTAGTGTTTATTTTTTATGAAGTCAGGTCACCGCTGCAATTCAATAATGCATATGATTCTCTGTCTAGGCCAAGAGAGGATGCTGCCTAAATGCAACTTGATGAGTAGCTCTCCCCTCACAGAGAGGTGGTGCAAGAATGCTAGCCTCTGTCCCTGCTCAGATTTGCCTTAGGTGGCTTCCTTGGACCAGAGGTACAAGGCAGGTGGATAAACTGCTGTGCTTTCAAGAAAAGCATCGAGTTGGAGACCTACGTGTTGATGAATAGAACAATTGTATAGGTTAACCAATTAGTTGGTTGAATAGATATTTCGAGAATTATGATAACATAAATGGTTCTCCCAACCCCTGAAGTCTACAGGGCAGATAGCTCTTCCCTTAGAGAAGGGTTCCCTACACTTGTTTGCTCTTCTGATTGGAGGAATGGAACCTCCACACCCAAACAGCCCCACCCTTAGCATTGACTCCTCTTTCATGGAAAAGCAGCCAAGTCTCTCTACGTGAGCATTTTCCATTCAACGGTTTTATCTGTAAGAACTCTACAGAAACACTGGGACAGAATTTACAAAAGACAGATACGGGAGATGACAGATGATATTTGTTGATGGAGTATTTGATATTCTAATCTTACAAAGAGAACATTTGAAAATGCTTCAGATACACACTTACGACACAGACATCAAAATTTGAGATTCGAACACAAAGGAAAATCAGAATATAGGATAATATATAGCATATATGTATTATGTTGGACATGAATTTGGCAGTATTTCTATAAGTCAATTGGGAAATCTTATTTGCTCTGTGAACCTTGCAGAATAACGATGTAAAATGAAACAAATTGGAGGCCTATTTCCATATCAAGTAAATGGACACATATTCCCTATTTGAACATGAGCTATGTTGTCCAGTACAATTGGTAAGTCATATGAATACGTTTTTAATGATGGGGTTTTGTTTTTGTTAATGGTATAACGCCAAATAAATTCTAGTTAATATTGTAATAGTCATTTCTGTCAAAAAAAAAGTGCATGTGTCTTCACTGGGAGTGGAAGGACACCAGTAGAGCAGGAAGCCACATGATCTACCTGCTGCTGTTGCTTTTCAATAGAATAACAGCAAGTGACATGCAAGTGCAGTTGCTGCTGGGCAGCTGTTCCAGGTGTTTCTGTGTCTTCCAAGTCGTTTATTCCTCACCAGCTGTGAAACATAGCTAATATGGTTTTTTTTCATTTTGCAAACGAAGAAATCAAGTCACAGGTTTAATATAAATTACAGGGCTTGGAATCGGAAGCCCAGTTCCAAATCTTGTTCTCAACGCTTAAACTGAACTTTCTTTAGTAACCAGTGTAACGTTTCTTATCTGTAAAGTGGGAAAAATAATAATGCATAATTCCATGGTGAGTTGCGAATGAAATGAAAATCCTTCTGTTTTACAGAGTACCAAGCGATGCGTAGCTGTTATAATCAGCTATGAGTTACGCTTGCATTTGTACTTTATCTGCTATATGATTGTTTTTTCATCTAAATGTTTATTAATTTACTCATACCTTTGCCCTTTCTCTAAAGATACTATTTCCTTTTACTGGCACTTTCCCTCAAGCGTGTGACAAGTAGCCTGACACATGATTTATCAGGGAAATAGATACGCATATGTGTGTGTGTCTCTGAATTCATGCCTACGTCATATTCTTAACATATATGTATTTAACATATGCTAAACTAAACCAAAATTGTTGCTGAGATTGAATCTAAGTTTAGATTTACTGAGCTCTCTGGTAATCAGAATATTGAGAAAAGAAAACAATGTTATATTGTTCAAGGGGAACTTTCCGTGGCACTTATTGAAGGGACATTAAACTCTGTGGCAGGCAGTGCTCAAATTTATACTTGTATAATCTAGCTTTGGTCAATTTCATCAAGCTTTTTCTAGAATAAATTGGGGTGTTCTACAAGAAAATCATTAGAATGATTTTTCTGTTGCTATACATTTTAAAACATTGGCTCAAGAGAACTCATGGTGATATGATATATTGAGAATATATAAATCTCATTTGTCAAATTATACAATTTTATCAATAGGCTTCCAGACTTTTAGTTCTGTATTATGTGTGTTCAGTTCAATGCATCCCTCTGAATTGGTTACATTGCAATTCATATATAAAAAGTGCTGGTCACTGTGATGCTGACTGAACATTATGATAATGATGCATAATACCTCAATGTGAAATTTAACTTTTTAACTGTATGTATTGCTAGGGTAGACAGATTCAAATATAATGTGTGAGAAGATAATATTTGTGGCTGATTGTTCTAATGTTCTTTGCTAAAACTATCGTATCGTTAACTATTTTCAATTTTCACCAAATGATCCTGTAGTTATAAGCTCCCTGCACTTACATATCACTCATGATGATGGATTTCTAATCATATTGAGAGTACCTATTCAGCATGATAGCTACACTATATTAATTCGACTACAAACAAAATTATGCAATTTAAAGTATTGATTGTGACAGCATTATCTTTTAGTACATCTGCCTTGTAATCCCATTGATTTTATGCATGTGATTAAATTGTTTGCTTTGATTCAGAAATTGTAGTTTGATTGTATGAGCAAACTCAAAATGTGGGAAATTATAATTTTACATTGAAAAAGAAACCATGCAATGGTGTCTAGCCTGTGGCCTGTGGCTGGAATAAGAACTGGATCATTGGACGTGCCCTTTGGACCTCCTGCCTAGAGAAGGTACATCTCACTCCTATGAAAACACTGTGCTGTGCCAGAGACATGAGGTAGGTTCCCAAGCAGGCCTCATTTTTTTAACTTGTTGTAGATGTTTTATCTTAGTATATAAAACATGTGAGCATAAAGAAAATAATAACCACCTTAATATATAACTTGATTGGGCAGCCCTGGCATGTATTAGTGGGTAAATCTTCATGTTTTTTCACTCACTGCAAATCTAGGTTAAAATCATATACATGTAGGAGCACAGTAATATTTGTATATGGGTATACTGTGTATATGTGTTTATATATTATAGGTATTTGTATACAGATATATGCAGGCATGTATATACACACAATGAAGTTGTATATACATGGTCTAATTCTTTATATATGTCCATAAATCTTAACATACATTTCTCTGCTGGGAACCTCTGAGCCCTCTGCTCTGGTCTGTGTTTGGTGCAGCTTGCTTTACTGTTAAATGGTGCTGTCCTTCACATGCAATTCACTTTCTGGCAGTAGATGGGAGCGATTGTTACGCTGCAAACCTCAGAGGGCATGTGACTGTTTCCGAGACCCCCATACAACTTGCTGCTTGTATGCTATCAATTGCCAAGTCTCTGAGTTCTGACTCTGCGGCATCTCTCCCGTGTTTTCCTGCTCCTTCATCCCCATCCTCGGTCCCAGTTGAGTCCTGCAACAGCCTCCTAGTTGATTGGTTTTGCATCTGGAAATCACTTTGTAGAAGTTTGAGTCCTGCTTTCTGATGAGCTTTCACCAGTGGGAACCGTCGAGCCACACGGTCGGGGACACACGTTCAAACAGTTCGCCTAGTTCCTCGACTGTGCGTGACACTCAGAAGGTTCTTGATGAACATCTGCTGAATGAAAATGAGAAAGAAACCATGATTTGGCTGGGCATGGTGGCTCACACCTGTAATCACATTATGGGAGCCCGAGGAGGGCAAATCACTTGAGGTCAGGAGTTCGGGACCAGCCTGACCAACATGGTGAACCGCCCCCCACTCCACCACTCCATGATTCCCCCCTCCCCCTTCTCCCTCTTTCTATTAAAGATTCAAAAATTTACCCAGGTGTGGTGATGCATGCCTGTAGTCCCAGCTACTTGGGAGGCTGAGGCAGGAGAATCCCTTGAACCTGGGA
>NW_012114766.1:4744499-4760554 GCF_000951035.1 Colobus angolensis palliatus | reverse complement strand
CCTAGGCGGGCGGATCACCTGAGGTGAGGAGTTCGAGACCAGCCTGGCCAACATGGTGAAACTCCGTCTCTACTAAAGATTCAAAAATTTACCCAGGTGTGGTGATGCATGCCTGTAGTCCCAGCTACTTGGGAGGCTGAGGCAGGAGAATCCCTTGAACCTGGGAGACGGAGGTTGCAGTGAGCCAAGATTGCACTACTGCCCTCCAGCCTAGGCAACAGAGCAAGACTCTGTCTCAAAAAACAAAAACAGCTGATTTAGTGACCAACCTGAGTCAAAGCATGAAAAGCCTCAGACAAGCTTAAAGCCTCGTGCTCTATGATCAGCCTTCCCCACATTCCACCCAGTTCTGCTCCCTAAACCGAGTCCTGCTGTGTTTATCTGTGTACCTGGTAAACCTCTGCACCTGCTTTCCTTAATAGCATGACATTTTTGTCCTTTTTATTTCTGGAGTGCCCTTCTAATTTTTCCATATTCAAATATTAATCACCTTTCAAGATCTGGTTCAAAATCTTCCTAGAAAGCCTAGATGAGATCATAACCAATTAACACAAAGCAATCCCACTCTTTAAAACAACCACAGCCCTTCCTGGGAGCCAGCATTTAGGCACTGAGTAATTGAATAATTTATAGTATAAATTACTAATATCTATAAAATGTGCCTTTATAATATCGCCTTTTAAAAAGATTTAAAGCTTTCCTTTTTTTTTTTCTTTTTTTCTTTTTTTGAGATAGGGTTTTGTTCTTGTTGCCCAGGCTGGAATGCAACGGTGCAGCCTCAGCTCACTGCAACCTCCATCTCCAGGGTTCAAGCAATTCTCTTGCCTCAGCCTCCCAAGTAGCTAGGATTACAGGCATGTGCCACCATGCCTGGCTAATTTTTGTATTTTCAGTAGAGATGGGGTTTCACCATGTTGGTCAAGCTGGTCTTGAACTCCTGACCTCACGTGCTCCTCCCAAAGTGCTGGCATTATAGGCATGAGCCACTGAGCCCAATTCCTTTAATACATTGCAGTACAGTAGCCCCACACGGCCACGTGTCCACAAGCTGGCTCTGTCCACAGCGGGGGACTGTGATGTCATGCCTTTTGCCTAACTCGGAAGGCTGAGCGGGGAAGGACACAACTGCAGATTGGTTTGAAGCCAATTCAAATAAATTGTTAATTGTGGTTTCATTAAATGATGAAACCACAAAGCTTTGTTCTAACATGTTCAAATCTATTGATCTGCAGACATTTATTATGACACAATCCAATTCTTTGTGATATTGACCTACGTGTCACTGATTGAGTCAGACCTGTCATTTGAAATTTAGGTCACCCAGTGAGATACTACATAATTTCCTCCAGTCAAGTCATAATTCAGAAGGAAATTTAAACTAATTCTATACAATTAATAAATTTTTAAAATGGAAAATGATTAATGTGAGGATCCATCAGTCTCTATAAGAGACTGTTTGGGCTTGTTTTGGGCTTAGGAATATATTCAAGAAGAAAATGTGCTTAGAAACATCAAACATGGAATGCTAGTAACGATCTTTCTGTTAAAAAATAAATCACACCCCACCCCCACAGTTGAAGCTGTGACGAGAAATAAAATTTGCTAAGATTCTGAAAAAATAATAGAGTTGGTGGCAGTTTTATGTTCTATCTTAAAAGTTTAATTTTATGGAACTCAGCCTACCTTTTATGCCTTGTTTTCTGTATTCTTCCTAGATACAATGGGACATATCTAAAAATAAATATCAAAAATAAATCAATAAAATAAATCAAAATGAATCAAATACTGAAAGTTTATTCAACCAAATAGTTTTATGACTAGTTTTTATCAGTTAAATATGAGCTACCATTATCTAACAAATGATTAAGAGTCCCCAGTTTTATAATTTTGAGGTACCTTATTACAATAAGCTAAAATTAAAGACAGATTTTGACATTTTAGAACATTTCCTTGCCAATGATCGATCTCCGTGTTGGGACAAAGATACTGAAAATGTGTGTTGCAGGATGCACCTGCATGAGCTGGAATTTTCTGTTGTGTTCACCCATACACACCAAGTCTCCTAGTAGTATGCAGCACATGAAGACCCTTGATCAATACGAGTTAAAATAATGCTTTATTATTTGCCTAATTAAAGCATTGAATAAGTTGTCATTCTGGGTTATAATAAATCTATTTTAGCTCATGCCTGTTATCCCAGCACTTTGGGAGGCTGAGGTGGGTGGATTGCGTGAGGTTAGGAGTTTGAGACCAGCCTGGCCAACATGGTGAAACCCTGTTTCTAATAAAATACAAATTTAGCCAGGCTTGGTGGTACATGCTTGTAATCCCAGCTACTTGGGAGACTGAGGCAGGAGATTCGCTTGAACCTGTGAGGCAGAGGTTGCAGTGAGCTGAGATTGTGCTATTGTTCTCCAGCCTGGGCATTAAGAGCGAAACTCCATCCCCCACCACACGCACACACACAATCATTCTGAAGATGGAAGAAATCTAATTTGCTTGCAGTTTTCACTGAATTCATTGTATATTCCAAGAAATAGGCTGAGGCCATAATGTACGGGATTAAATGTTTTGTCTGAAATTATTTTCTAAAGGTTATTGCCATCAAAACTGTACATCACTTTCTTATTGAAATATGAAGCTCAAAAAGGGTGTTAATTATACAACCATTATTGATTAATTATGAATCGCTAATTGCTGTTTAAATATTTAATCAAAAATGTGTAATTAAGTAGATTGACCTACTTGTAAATATTCTCTAATGGAAAACACACACAACCTGAGAAGACTACTACGCGCTCTAGAATTACCGCCTTGTATTTGATGAAATTTGGTGACAACTGTAGACATTCTCAAGCAAGAGTACAATTACTCCAAAATGCATTTTCTAAAAGTCTGTATGCTGGCAGTTTATCCTGTTTTCATCTTGAATTACTGAGGATTCTTGAATCTCTTAATAATGTGTCATTCTCTCTTGCAACGTATAAATTGAAGTTATTATGGCTCTGGAGACCCTTTTTAGAAACACGGCAAAGATGTTTGCCAGAGATTTGAACTTTGATGAACGTGTTTCTCTAGGGCTTCTGGGAACAGCTAACATGTTCACTGGTGTTTGCTCATTATGCTTAGGATAAAAAGCAAGTCAGACAACTTCTGATACTTATTTTTAGATATGTTCCATTGTATCTAGGAAGAATACAGAAAACAAGGCATAAAGGTAGGCTAAGTTCCATAAAATTAAACTTTTAAGATAGGGTTGGTGGTAGTTTTATGTTCTATTTTTTCCCCCCCCCCCCAGAATCTTAGCAAATTTTATTTCCCATCACAGCTTCGGCTTTGGGTGGGGGAGTGATTTGTTGATTTTTTAACAGAAAGATCATTACTAGCATTTCATGTTTGATGTTTCTAAGCACATTTCCTTCTTGAACGTATTCCTAAGCCCAAAACAATGCAGTATTTCATTTATTGAATGCATTAGTCACTGAGGCTTTTGTCAGTGATTTAGCAAAAGCAATAAACATATTTTTAGAAATAATTTTTCTCAACTATGTAAATCACGCATAAATAACTACATCTGCCAGAGGGATCTTAAAAATGGGTTTGTATTTTGTCTCTTGTGGAGTCCAATATTGGTGTGAGTTTTAACAGATAAACAAGGACAAGGCTATCTTTGTGTGTGGAATTGTTCTTAGTTTTGTCAGGAAATGCATGGTTTAGTGTTGCTGTAAACTGATATAAGCAATATTACCTAGTTCTCAAGGGTGTAATGAAACATAGTGATAACATATCAATGATAATAGCTTCCCTATGAAAAGTGGAGTATTATAAATGTTTTCCTCCATAAAAGCATCTACAGAAATGCGTGAGAGCACAAACTCAAGGTCTTTCCCAGTTGCTTTGTGAGAAAAGGCAATGTCTTTTTATAGTATTTTCTACATGTTTCTTTCATATTTTATTTGCTTACTGGACTAAATTATAGAGAATAAATTAAGAATCTTTGTTTAAATGATCTATGGAAATACTATATATAGTTTTTTTGGAAGAAGCTTGCTTGGATTGACTTTTTAGTACTAAATGACATATTCATGTGGTGCATGTGATATTTTGTTGTAAACATAGAATGTATAATGATCAAATTGGGGTATCTGGGATATCCGTCAACATAAGTATCATTTCTGTGTTGGGAACATCTCAAGTACTCTTCCTACCTACTTTGAAATTTACAAAGTCACTACACTGTGCTATAGAGCAGTAGAATTTATACCTTCTATATAACTGAATGCTTGTACCAAAAAGACTGGAAGCATCTGTCTTTGATGGGAAGCAGCCACTATCCCAAACTGGGAGAAAAACCCCCACCTCCCTGACAAACTTAGAACTGTTCATCTGTGAAATACAGACTTCGACTGGTTGTGTCTCACTTAGAGACGCAGGCAAGGCAGTGAACAGACAGCTGTGTTTATCTCGGTGCACACGGAGCAGCCAGTGAGCTTCACAGAAGGACATAATTGGTTGTGTTCTCATTCCTGAGACTCCTGTCCAGCTGCGTAGGAATTTTCGATGATGTCAAAGCCAAAGTTGTATAAATGACGGGACCTTGTCTTTTCTTGGACTGGACTCCTGCTGTAATTGGAAGCTGTTACTTTCTTTCATTTATTAATTTAAAGAACCAGCATGTATTTCCATGACTTATTCTAATGTGCCTATCAGAAAATTCTATACGGAGAAACAGTCAATTCATTAGGGAACAGTTCTGATTTGAGGCAGCTGTGGCACTGATTTCACTGTCTTACAGAAGAAAAAAAAAATCACATCTTTTCCTATGTCTATGCAAAACTTGATATTTTAAACCATATTCCTAAAATAAACTGAGTGTTTGAAAGAGACTAAAAGATTTAAAGGAAGCAAAATGAATCAGTATAGATTTTTTTTTTTCTTATTTCTGTGACTCAATGAGCCAACAAATCATTTCAACTTAGTCCGGTTATGAGAGCCCCATCAAAATTTTTAATTAAATGTGTTATAAGACATTTTAATTATTGCCAAAGGATGAGCCTCACATGTATTTATTTTTCCATGTCAATATTGGCAAATACCTCTTGTTTCTATGGCAGCAATATATTGTCACCAATCCCGTAAGTTTGATAAAATTGTATTTTTTTGAAGTTGTACTCTTCTGGAACAAAAATAACAATTTTATATGATTCAACATAATACATTATTTTAAAAAACTAATTCTAATGGTTAAAAATACAGGGGGGCAATACTCAAGGTAGTTTGAAAGAAGAAACTTCTCTATCCAAGTCAATATTCCCAATTGATAGTAGGTTTTACATTCCTAATTTAAGCAGATTAAATTGAAATTCAATAAAATTGAATTGTATTCAGTTCTCCTGTTCAACCTTGTGTGATTCACCATTTTCCAGACATGAGGAGAAATTAATGAAGCAGTGATTGTTGATGCCAGTAGAGTCTTATTTTTCTGTATCTTTTATGTGTTGCCATAAAAATGCTTTCCATTTACAGAATACCTTTCTCTGACATGGTCAAATCACTTTACTGATTAATCATTTAAGTGTGATGCTCATTTCACTTGGTGGAATAGTACAGAAAATGAAACTCTTAGAACAAATATCTCTTTATTTTCTTCTAATATCATCACTATTTTATCCCATTCTTTAATCTCATATTTCAAGAGAGGTAGCAGTTAATTTTACCAGATTCAGACACAAGGATGTTACAATTTTCTTATAAATCATTTGATCTCTTTGAACTAATTTATAAAGTTCTCATCTTCGTTCTTTATACAATTTATTATATTGGTGATATGTGAGACACTTTCTTCGGCCTTTTCAATTATTTCAGAGCAAATATATTACATATAAATAATGAAAATTTCCAGATGACTGAATCTCATTGACTCATTGGAACATTATAAAGTTTCCATTAAATTTTCTGTGTAATACAAAATCATATTATCTGCATATTTTCCTGGAACCCCTATGGGAAAGATGCAATTATACACATACCAACACACATATTCTACGAAGTGTTACAATTGTCAAATAATAACATCAAACATGGCTCAGGCAGTACTAAGTGGTAAAGCAAGAAAAGGCTTTTAGTTTCCCTGTGTAGTGAGTTTGAAGGTACAATCAAGTTACAAATGGCTATGGAATAAATTACCAAGAGTCAAAAACAAAAATTCAAGTTCTTCCTTTATAAAAGAAAAATAAGTTGAGGAACATATTAAATTTGACTATGAGAAAAGCAATTTGAAGTTTATAAGATAAATCATTTCATGTAAATGAAAAATCTGAATATCCATTTGTCTTTAATACACGACAGGGAATGGATGTGAGTTAATATTACTCAGTTCTTGAAGTTTACATAAAATATTTTAAAATTACGTAAAATGGTAGGCTTGAATCCTTAACTAAGGTTTTGTGTTTCTAAAGGCTAAGGAAATAGTTACCAAATGAGCTAACTTTAACTTCTATTTTTATATAACATTTATATTGAGCTAACCCTCATTCTCAGCATTTGGTACATATTCACTTGATATTCCCAACAATACTGTAATTATCCCATTTGCAGGAGAAGAAGCAGGTGAAGAAACTGATTTAGGTTAATACACTTGGTAAGTGGCTGGACTTGGATTTTGAATGGCACTGTTTAATATGGCAACCACTTGCCCCGTGTGGCCATTGAGTTTTAGATATCCAGGTGGTCAACAACGATATGTACTAGAAGCATAACATACACACTAGATTTCAGATATTTAGTGTAAAAAACAAGAATTATCTCAATAATTGTCATACTCATTACATGTTGAAATGACATATTTTGGATATGCTAGGCTAAATGTTAAACTCAATTTTAGCTTTTAAAATATGGCCCCTAGAAAAGTTAAAATTATGTATGTGGCTTGCATATCATTTCTACTGGAGAGCACAGCTTTACCTTTTGGTCTAGCTGTAGGGACTAGAGCTCATGGTCTAGGCTTTTAAACCTAAGGCCTCTTTACTGAAGAGTAGAACTTAGAGATTCTTGTTCATGTCTAGTGGCAATCCTCTAGAAGTCTCTTGTTAGTTGATACATACAGTACTCTTAGATTGCAGGTAATGTTTGGAAATTTAACTTACACTCCTTACTGCTCAGAATGTTGAGTATCAGATGGGAGATTTTGGAAGCAGTTGTTTCATTCCAAGGTTGTATACCGGAAACTCTTGCTATAGATGTATATTATTAATATGTACAACACATTTAATGATTTTCTCATTGCTCTTCATTAGAGGTATTTTTTCCTAATTCATAAACACTCTATCTTTTCTCCTAAAGAATAATATCGATGAATTCAGATCATATCAGGGCGTGTGTTTGTCATGAATGGACGTAACAGTTGTCCCTGAATTAATAGCTATGGCTCCTTTGATCGGTAATAAGGTCCATCTGTTTCGTTTAGTTTTATTCTGCAGCCAGTTGGCATTAAAGCCGTGCTCATCTCTCTCGGACTGCAAAGTAAAACTCGGAAAGACAATAAGAGCAAGAGCAAAATGTCCTCCAATTTTATAAACAAGATTTTCTGGATGTCTCATGTTCTTGAATGATTTCTATCTCTGACCCAAAATAATCCAGCTCAGTTTTTGTAAACATAGAAAAAGAATACTGGACTCAAACTTGTTGGAGAGACGTGGAGAGATAACTTTTAAATCATGAAAGCACTATCACTTTATTATATGCCTGTCGGCCTGGGGAATATGAAAAATGATACCATGGTTCTAAATAAGTTTGTGTTTTAATATTCTCCCAATATGCAATCTTTCTGAGTGGTCATGTTGAAGCTAGAGTAGTTTTTAAAACCAATATGTTCTAAATGGTTGAAACCAATTGGTCAAAGGCTGTTTATATGATTGCTGGCTGTGTTCTATTTAATTTTTGGGTGAAACCATTAGTATCACATCCATTATGATATAAGTGTCTAGGAACGTATTAAATTTTTTCACTGAAAGCCTTTTTCCTACCACAAAGGATCCAAGAGGATGTGCTTTATTCACTATGATTATTTGAGAGTAAAGAACAAGCTTCAAGTAAGTTACATGAGCTTAATTCTTTAGATTGTGTGTTTTTCTTTTTCCTTTGAATTCCTAGAATTTAGCAACAGGGTCTTATAATAATCTAGAAAGTGCCCTACCAATGTTTGTCGCAGGAAGGGGCGATGGAAAGATAGACACTTTAAGAGCAAAGAAGTAGCACCCTTTTTCAACCAGCATCTGTAGTAAATGCTCTGATCATCGTTCGTAATACAGCAACACTATACCACTGCTGACAGACTGGTGCTGGCAATTAAACCAGTCTGCCTGCCGCCCTCTGTGACTCCATGCTGCCTGAATCATGGCAGTGGATTCCTCATTTGTGTAGCACCCAGGAAACTTAATTGTGAGTGAGCATGCTAATAAGGACATTGGGCCCACACGAGTATTATTTACAAAAGTCAACCAGATGTGCTATCCATGGGTGAGAGCAACGGGACACACAATGGATTTGTATTCCACTGTTTGGGAAGTTTTTCCAAGTGAACTCCTACTGAGGGTGGGATTTATTGAATTCAGAAAAGCAGTAGAAAGGGAGCTTGTACTTCCCCTCATGGAGACCTTTGAGAATGAATATATTCCTCCTCTTACTAGTAATGTTAACAGTAGCATGGCTTGCTATTATTATTAATATCATGACTGGCTTCTATGGATCCATTTTATGTCAGATATAGAGCTGATAGTTTAAGTACGATGATTTGATGCTTAATAAGAATACAGGTAGTATTTTTATTCAATTTAAAATGTAAGAAAACATAGTGTATCTATACATGTTTGTCCATGTGCATATATAGTATGTATATTGTTCATAGGTATTAGCATTTTTACTGTCACTTACTGCAAAACTGCTGGGTAACAATCCATTCTAAAGCTTGAGCCCATGGAACAATAAGTGGATACTGGTGTCCTCTCTGGTTTGTCTGGGGTTTGGGCGATTCAGGATGGGCTGTTCTCAGCTCGGCTATAAGACAAGGTTTCAGCTCAAGCATGTACCCTGAGTCTTTCGTTCTTGTCAGAATATTTGGCTGCCTGGAGGACATTTCCCTCCTGGGTGTGAGGGAGGCTCAGGAGAGAGCTGCCCTGGATAGGTTTTCAGTCGGTGCTGTCGCCCTACCGTTGGAAATTAGCCGAGGCCTGTCATAGGGCCATGTCCAAAGTCAGTGTGGCTGGGAAACATGGTCTGCTTTCTGTGGGAGAAGCTTCAGAACTCCCTGGTGAGGGGCGGAGAGGCAGATGGCAATGAAAAGTTGGGTGCAATAATGCCATCCACTTTGATCACAGACCTGAATTATTAGAGCAGTCTGCGGTATCTCCCATGAATTTTCTATGAGAATGTATTACGTCTGTGATTAAAAGGAATAAAAATAATTCTTTTTCTATTTTAAGATCAGTCTATTTTGAGATGATGAGGTAGTCCAGATAACATTTGAAGTTAGTCTTTGTATGTGATTCTTTTGAAAAATCAAAATGCCACATAGGATTGAACATAAATAACAGCATAAGAGTGCGGGCATGCGTCTGTACTTGCTCATTCAACTCCTAGGAAGGGTAAGATCATCTTTCAGGCTGCAGTTTTATTATTTTTTATGACACCTTCATCTTTCACTGCTTCCCTCAAATTCATAGCCTCAGAATTTAAGGTTATCACATGACTGGATTTTTGTGATCAAATGGGTGGTTTTCAAATGAAGTTCATTGTTCAATGAATGGTCTTATCAAAGCGTACTTGACATCAAACTCACAGGCACTGCGACCATGGTTCACGCGCTTCCTTTCTTTGTATGGCTTCAGAATTATTTTAATTACTATTTCTGGATGAAAAAATTAATTACCTTTTAAAAAAGTACGATGTTTATCTTCAAGATTTCTTTGTTAATATGCCAGTAGCACGGTGTCAGGAAAAGAGCTCCAAAAGAAAGAAGTAAATTCAATGTAACCTAAATGGATGGCCTGCAGATGGGAGGCAGGGAGGGTGTTGATGGCACTAACATCAACCAGGGGCCTTTTATGGCAAAGAACTTTGCTTCATCCACAGGCTGGAGGGTGAGACACAAGTTCAAGACAGCAACGCTGAAAACTGACAGAGCCAACCGCACATCTGGGGTGGAACTAGGCCACCTTCCTAGGGGGTAGCGGGGCTTGGGTCAGGTCACTGAGCATGTGCAAGCTGCATGATCCTCAGTAAGCTGTAGGTTTGAAATTGCATCTGGAGAGCTGGTGGTTGTCTAGAGTGTGGCTGTCTGGGTACTTCACATGCAATTGAGTTATCACTTCCTAGAAACTTTTGAAAATTAGGTAACTGAACATTTTTATTGGGTTCATTTTAAAATTAGAGATGGTAGGTCTGTAAATGGCACCAAAAGTCCAAGTTTCTATTATCTTACTGTCAGTTTCAAGGGAGGACCCAGATAATTCTTTCATTAAGTATTTAGTTGGTGTGAGAAAGAAAAGCCCTTGGTGATTAAAAAATCATCTAGCAAAGGCTCAGGTTTACTGGTCTGAGGTCCACAAGCCACTGCATTTGAGTCACCGTGAATGGTTAAGTTCATAATAATTTGTTAGAGTATCTGTGCTGCATCCTACAGTGAGCTTGCACTCTCCAGTTTTCCGTGTTCCAGGACTGCATTTCATCTCAACGTGTTCACCTTGAATTTTCCTGTATTCATCAATGGAGTATGACAGGGTCTGAAATTTGAACAAATTATAATATGCCTTATGAGATCTGTTCTGTCATCTGCATGCAAACTATTTTATTTTAAAATAATTTATGTGTTTAAAGACGGTTCACAAGCACTAAGTAATATAATGTACATAGCACTTCCTCAGTTTTGGCTCAGCGTCTTCCTCTCCATTTCAAATGTAGAGCAAGTGTGAGAGGGAAAGGTTAAGGGATGTGATGAGGGAGTGTGGCAGAGTGACAATGCAGAGTGGTGGCGTGGCACTCGCAGACTTCTCAACCCACTAAGCGTCCTGCCTGTGGTAGGCAAGGACTCAGTCTCATGAAGACCAAGAAATAACTTATCGCAGTAGATCACCATAAGAATAAGACCACAGGTTGGCAGAGTGCTTCAAAATTTTCAGAGGACATTGAAGTGTTCTGTAACATAAAGCATATTGCATAGAATAAAAAGGTATATTAAATGTATACATGAAAGAGATGGACAGGTGTAATACATATATTCTTGAAATATAATTTTAGGACTATGGTTATCTCAGATATTATCTCTCTTATACAAACGAGTAAACTAACATCCAGGGGAAAAAACAATCATCCCTGCAGAAATCAGGTCTATATCTCAATTTATATGCCAATATTATATTCTCAGTTGGATAGTCAGGTACTTTAAACAATCTCCAAATTTGACTCCATTGCAAAGTCTGTTTTCTTTATAATTCTACCTTCTATTAGATTCAAATTTATCCCACGTGTTCACCAGGAAGTGGAAATTAATTTCAAGTTTCTATCTCTTTTTGTTATTAAGTAAACCACTTTGAGTGTTTTTTCTTTTTTCTTAGGGAAGCATATGTAGAGAAAGATTGGGTACAGGCTGTTAGCCAATGAGCCATCTCTGGATTTGTTAAATATATCAGGTATCATATTCTTGTACTGGGTCCCCTAGAAACAAATTGTATCATGTAAATAGAAATACTAAGATACTTTTCTTGGAGGCTTCCAGACATTTCATAAAGCAGTCATAAGAAGATAATATATGGACATATTATTGGTTTTACATTTTGATCAGTAAAAGTCAGTAGAAATTCTTTGTAATATTATCTCTCTGCCTTCTATGTCCCCCATCTTCCTTCCTTCCTTCCTTCCTTCCTCCCTCCCTCCCTCTCTCCCTCCCTAACTCTCCCTCCCTCCCTCCCTCCCTAACTCTCCCTCCCATTGTTCCTCCCTCCTTCCCTCTCTCACGTCCATCCTTTTGTCTGGTGGTAATATGAAGTCAATCAGGAATCCCTTTTTAAATTAAAAAAAACATCTATACCAAAGTCTGTATATGACTGGCAATTTATTCAGTAATGGCATAGAAAGCTTTGTAATTTGGCTTCTTAAAAAACTTGAATCAAAATCGATGATTCTCTATTATATTTAAAATTTCTGAACATTCTATAGCATGAGTTTTTCTATTAGTAATTTCTTCTGCTCTGTTGGTTTTCCAGCTTCAATAATTAGAGGCTCATTTTCCTGGAGCTTTGAAAGATGTATTTTAACTCATCTAGTTAAATATGGTTTAAATTTCCTGGAAATTAATTCATTATTTACTTCCATTCAGAATACAAGGGCATCTAGTTTTGATGTATAAAGGAAATAGTTTCTCGTTATCGTGGAAATAATTTTAATGGTTGAACAAATAACCAAATAACCATGAAATACAACACACCCCTAATACTATTTTGTTGGCATTTAAAAGATGTGGATTTCCAATATGTGAGTATAGTTATGGCTCCTGCATGAGCTGTACTGCCTTTGACGTAGGATACAGCTGTAAAGACTTGTCTTGCATGAATGCCCTTCTTATTTATGAAGGCTGTGTGGGCTAGCTACTTTCTCAAGCAGTTAACACTTTGCTCTCATTTAATTCTTAAAAAAAAAAAAAAAAAACCTGCAACACAAACATTACTGTATCAAGGATATTTTATGAGCTCAAATGTAGAGCACCAACAAAGACAAAGATTAAGTAAATACCAATAATGTTGTTTGAAAAAAATTATGTTAGTATT
This sequence comes from Colobus angolensis palliatus, assembly GCF_000951035.1. Classification (NCBI taxonomy): domain Eukaryota; kingdom Metazoa; phylum Chordata; class Mammalia; order Primates; family Cercopithecidae; genus Colobus; species Colobus angolensis. The sequence continues at coordinate 4,747,736 of NW_012114766.1, read as the reverse complement.
TGAAAAGGTTACTAGAATAGACATTAGTGGAAAAAAGCAGAAATGAGCTTAACTTTATTTCACTGGTATGTTTTCATTTTGAATTCTATTGGGTGGGGGACAGAAGACATAGATCTTTTCAGTAAGATCTACAAAACAACAGTAGAATTATAGGCTTTTAATTTTATAAATAAAACCACTTAGATTTACAGTCAAATTTGTTTTGGTAGTTCTGGTCTATTGAATGTAAGGGGCAAATCCCAACCTAGGGCTGCTGGCCCCTAACCCTACTCTCCTTCTATCGCGCAAAACCCCCTCCTATAAAAGAGACAAGAGACGAATCTAGATTAAGTATCTAATAACTATGTTGAGTACATCACTGGCAGTTAATAGTAACTGAAACCTTTTTTTATATTTCAAAGGCTTATTTCCGTGAATTCTGCACTGAATACTTTGGAAGACATTTCTGAGTAAACCAGAAATTTAGATTCAAAAGTTTGGAATTTATCCTCACTTTGGAAAGTGGCCAGGATCAACTTAAAGGATATTAACAATTAGCTTATATTCTTGAATTGTCCATTGTATGGGCAAAAAAAATCACATACATGATCTTTTCGGTAAGACTAAGTAATTGTACTTCTCTGTAACATCATATCAAGATCCCTTTTTATTGAATTAGAGCTGGCACCAGAGAAAACCAAATGACATCTGGTGACTTTAGTGCTGGCTCTAATAACATAAGGATTCTGAAAATAGAATTTCTTGCATAAGCCAGTACTAAGATCACTTGATTCTGCCTCTCTCCAGTGGTTAATGTCACACAATTTGAAAACAATATGGATCTGATACAATTTTTGCATCTGTAAGGACATACTGTATTTTTCAAAAACTAAGTATTACTGGAGTCTTTCCTATGACATCGCAGATTTTCTATGTCAGGAAGCGAGAATGAGTATAACAATAAATGATTGTTCACATATTTCAACTTTCTCTTTGGAAGATAATATCAAAACAAAAAAAAGCCTTTCACAATATTAATGAGGTTATTACAAAGTTATCAGAAGCATGGGAATCCATGCCTAGAAACATACAGGATACCTAGAATCATTGTGAATTAAGTGTAACAAAATACATTGTGATCTCTTTATAAACTACACTTTGAAATTATACATTTTCAAGTTGCTTGGAAATTCACTTTTTTCTTAAGTGGTGTCTTGTTTCTATTGTTTGATTTTGTGGTTTGTTTCCTTTTCAAGTCCACTGTGAGATGGCACACATGAGAAAGGTTAATTCCCAAAGTTCAGTTAACCACGGGGATGCTTCTCACTATCCCTACACACACACACACACAAACATGCACTCACTTTGCTGGTTCCTAGTTGGGGGACCAGTCATAGGTCAAGATGAGGCTGCAACCATGAAGCCTTGGCTGAGGCAGGCAGAGGAAAAGGGAGAAGGACAAACACCACTAGTTTAAGCCAACTCTTCTTTGATGCAAAATGAGCATCCTATAGATAGCATAACTAATCTAAATGAGCTCCTCTGTCCAACTGCTCTTCGATTTTGAGATCCCTCCAGATATCCTTAAAACTGCGGACACTTAGTATTTTCTAAATGTCATCAACTGCAATGAGGCTATATACCTACGTACATTAGTGCCCTTTGCAAATGGTCTGTCTACACCAGGGAAACAAAATGCTGAGCCTTGCTTCAATGATGGATGCAGTAAATATGAAAGGAAGAGATGATCAAAATGTGCAAGTTACCTTGAATCACAGCATGAATGCTGTCTTGCAATAGTACTTCTCCATGAAATACATTGGGCTTGCCAAGTCTTGATAGTCTGAAAGAATCAATCCTTTGTCATTTTAGAAAAGAGTAGCTGTATTTCTCATTTTATTCTCCGTTGTATTTTTTTTTTTTTTTTTGCCTCACCAAGTTTGTGTTTTTCCTATGTTTAATGTGGGGTGGTGAGTAGTTCAGGCTGCCTTGTGTAGAAGGACAGGCCTCTCATATTGGACAGGCTGAGGACGCTGGTATCGATAAAGATGGTTTCAGAATCCAGAGTGTGTCAAAGCGGCATAGAGGTGCTCACTGACTGGGATGATTGAGATATGCAAAGAGGTAAATCAACAGAAAAGATTTGTTTCTATCCTAGTAACTGCTCCCCTTCAGAATTACATTAAGGACTTCTACCCTCTCAATTAAAAAAAAAAAAAGCCATCTGAGGCTGTCAAGTCCACTAAGAGTAGCTGAGTGGCCGAAACAGAACCCAGAGGGAGAGGGTGGCAATTTCTCTGAATCTGCTCAGTACTGGGTTTTGGCAGCAGTAGCAGTTTACAGCTTGCTGCTTCTGCTTCCACCCTCCTTATCTGTGATATTCACACTCCATTTTGCAATTAAAGATGACCTGAAAATGCTGACAAAGTCATAGATCAGTCCTCAAGGTGGCTGCATTGAGATTTAGCTAAGAAATGACCAGAAGTAGGAAAAGGGCACAGACAGTCTGAAGCAAGACATTGATTTAAGGTAGGATAAAAAAATGTAAAATGGCACCAATTTTTCTTTTTCTTTTTTTTTGGCTCATGAATTTACAGACTTTGTAAGTTTATTCCTTTTACTATTTACGTATCTGTCAAATGGTGAATCCAAGACATTGAAGACATCAGGCAAGCAGCTGTACTTCTCCTTAACAACTTGGGATAAAACTAAGGAAAGGAGGCTGCTTTTCTTCTTCTTTTGAGAGAGTCTTGCCCTGTCTCCCAGGCTGGAGTGCAGGAGGCTGCTTTTAAAAATTCACATTCAGGAGATTTATTTCCGATATTATAGAATCTGTGATGAGTACAGACGTAAGTTCCATGTGTGAATGGTAAGAACTAAAATTGAGGTTTCATGACTTGGACTTTGTGCCCTGCACTGACCACTCAGGTGCCCTCCCCAGGCCCCGAAACCCCCCTTCTGGGTGGTGCCCCACCCAAAAGCCCTTCCCACCTGAGTGGCCAGAGGCCTTAAGCGATGCAGGTCAGGAATGAGGGTTGCTGCAGAACTTAGCCCAGCGTAGCTGACCTGGACAACTCTGAGACTCCGGCGACCCCTGGGGGATTGCACCAAAGCTGCCTCTGTGACTCTGACCCTTTGCTAGGCGTCCTTCCCTGCTCGGCCTCTGAGGGTCTAAGGTCTTCCTCAGAAAACTTCTTAAAAATCACTTTGACATGAATACTTGTCTCAGCATCTATTTTCCAGGAATTGAACCTAAGG
>NW_012114766.1:4727331-4744091 GCF_000951035.1 Colobus angolensis palliatus | reverse complement strand
TTTATTACAAACTTTCTTAGTAAAAAATGAGAAGCATCAGTGTAGTCTGCATGTTTGAACATGCATGCATCACTTTTGAAAGCTGGGTGCATAGCTCACTTTACCAATCCAGGTCTTTTGAATATTTCAGTTCTTTCTTATACAGATTAAAGTATTTAATGCTGGAAAGAGCATTCTAACACTTATCTTTTTGCATATTGTCACATTGTTTTTTTTAAACAGACATTCCTTGAAATGAAATTTCCAGGTCAAATGTAAAGCTTTTGACACATAATGCCAATTTTGTTTTTAATAAATGTTATACTGATAATCTCCAAAGCAGTGAAAACAAAATCCCAATCTTTCAATCTTTCAGATAGTTGTGTGAGTGCCCCAGGGACTACTTTTTTTTTTTTTTTTTGAGACACTCTTGCTCTGTCGCCCAGGCTGCAGTGCTAGTGGTGCAATCTCAGCTCACTGCAACCTCTGCCTCCTGGGTTCAAGCAATTCTCCTGCCTCAGACTCTAGAGTAGCAATTCTCCTGTCTCCAGACAAACCCACTGCCTGGGTTTGTCTCATTTCTTCCATGGCCTCTGCAATCACGTCTGTATTCATCTCTGATTCTACTCTCACTCCATTCCAGAACACGTGGACAGAATCTGTTGCTTCTCTTTTAAGAATTACCTGACGGTCTCCCTTCCTTTATGGAATAAGATGTACCTCACTTTGGGTGGCATTACAAAATTACCCCCTCCCTCTGGGTTCTATTTCGGCCACTCAGCTACTCTTAGTGGACTTGACAGCCTCAGATGGCTTTTTGTTTTGTTTTGTTTTGTTTTAATTGAGGGGGTAGAAGTCCTTAATGTAATTCTGAAGGGGAGCAGTTACTAGGATAGAAACAAATATTTTCTATTGATTTACCTCTTTGCAGACTCTGGAGTAGCTGGAACTGCAGGCACATACCACTGCGCACCCAGCTAATTTTTGTATTTTTAGTAGAGAGGGGCCAATCCCCATGTTGGCCAGGCTGGGGATTGCTATTTTAAAACACTTATATAATCTAGGGCTAAAATTACTCCTCATTGTATTACTACTTATGTCTTTGGTGATAAATTAAATTGAACATCTTTAAACTTCTTTATCAATTGATCATTCCTTTTATGAACTGGTCAGCTACATCAGTGTTATCCCTTACCATTTCACTGTTACATTTTTCAAAACATGTTTTTGTATTGATTTGTTGAGTGCCTATCACATAGTGACTTTGTTACACCGCATCTCTCATGTATTGAGTTGATTAGGATCCCAGGGGACGTGACCCATGGCCTGGAAGGCAAGATGGGCAGAGTCTGCTGAGGCACGCCCTGACCTCTGACCTCACCAGCCCATGCTCCTGCTGGACATCAGAGGAAGGAGGATGTGGGCGTGCAGAAGCATGGAGAGTGGATTTGGAGGGCAGATCAAGAATGGCCCAGGCAAACACTTGCAGAATTTTTACTTTGGTCTGAGGTCTTACGTTATCTTTTCATTTATTTATTGCATCTGTGATATAGAGTTTATATAAAATTTTAGGCAGCCAAAATGATTATTTTTCTTCTCCCAGTTTCTAGTTTTGAAGTTTCAATGAAGTCTTTATCAGCATGATATAATATACATATTAATATATCTAAGATTCTTCTTTTTTTTGAACAAATTGATATTTTTCTGAAAATTAGTTTGGTGTATGATGGAAAACTGATACAGTTTTCTTGAAAAATTTGACCAGTTTTTAGACTCATTTTTATTGAAAAAGCATTCCAACACACATAATCTGGTAACTTTTTCAGAGTTTATTTGCGCCTTAGCTTGCCTGTGACTAGTTGTCAGATACTAACTTATCTGTTCACATACCAGACTAAGCTATTTTCAGTTCTGTACATTTTAACAGACATTTTGTATATTGTAAAATCTCATCCCCTTTTGAAAAATATCTCCCTTAAAAATTAGAATATTTTTAGTCATTCAGAATGCTTTGAGATTTTGGCTGGAATAACTGTAGATGCATTTGGGAAAACTGTAGTCGAGGTACATATGTATGTCTTCATTTATGGAGATCTTTCATGCCCTTCTGTGTAATTTTATAAGTATTTAAGATGATTTTTCTTAAAATCAATGAGGAAAGGTCTTCACATGGTTTCTCTTGATATTTACATATTTTTGTTACATGAATACAAGTATGTTTACGTTTCTCTGAATGATTAGTCTCAGCATTTATAAAAGTTATTTATCTTACACATTTGTTTGTACCTATATCAGTTAAGGATGTATTTTGGTGCCTGTCAACCTTAAGGAAAGTATTCCTATTAGCTTCAGATTATTTTGTCATGATTTCTGTATCTTCTCTTTATATTCTTTCAATCTCTGTTTCTCTCTCCCTCCACACCCTGGAGTAATTTGGTACTTTATATTGGACTTATTTTTGCTATTAGTTCAGGTTGGCGCAAAAGGAATTGTGGTTTTTGCATTAAAAGTGTTGGCAAAGACCACAGTGACTTTTGCGCCAACATGATAAAAACATGACCTGTATTTGGTACTTGGGTGTTCTGGTTTTGCTGTTTTCAGCTTTTGAAGTGGCAGCTTGATCCCTGGATTCAGGCGGAACACTATTTAATAGATGCTCCCTTTCTCCTCCTTCGTTCCAGGTGCACTCTCAGCTGCCACAAAAGCAAGAGCAGCATCATTGTTTCAAAACATAATTTTCAAAACAGTTAAAACTCACTATGCATAGTAAGGGATGAAATCTCATCTCCCTCCTTGGAAACCTGTCCTAACTGTGTGGGTTTCAGTCAGCTGCCTGCCTGCAGCCTGAGATGCCGCTGCCTGGGTTTGTCTCCTTTCTTCCATGGCCTCTGCAATCACGTCTGTCTTCATCTCTGATTCTACTCTCACTCCATTCCAGAACACATGGACAGAATCTGTTGCTCCTTTTAAGAATTATCTGACGGTCTCCCTTCCTTTAGGGAATAAGATGCACCTCACTTTGGGTGGCATTACAAAGGCCTGATGACCAGGCAATCAGGGCCACTCTGTCCTGCCCCTCCATGCAGCCACCCTCAGAGATAGCGTTTCAGTGGCCTGGACCTGCCCGGCTCACCTGCCCCCTGACCTTTGCAATTGTCTAAGAGAAATTGAACTGCACAAGATAAACATGTGAGGGAGAATTTACTCACCATGACTACAAGAGGGGAAAGGGACTGAAATAGGAAAAGATGGGAGGGATTTTGAGCCCTGGGATTAGCAGGGAAGTGGTCATTGGATAAGTCCAGCACAGTGAGTTGGTTGCTCATTTGTTTCCCATTGTTTTTTTCCCATGGTTACACCTGTGTTTGCTAATCAGTGCTCTTGGAGCCGAGGTCTCCAGCCTCCTACAGTGAGTGGGACATAGGGGTGCTCTCCAGTTTGATGAGAGCCTATCTGAGGGATGGCTCCCAGGTCTTTCAGAAAGACCATTCTCGGTGGTAAAACTGATAAGAAGCTCTCAAAAACATGTACATACATCACAAAGGGGCAGAGAAAACAATTGCAAATGCAAGTGTCCTGAAGTAAATACTCTTAGAAAGGGAGGTCAGGAATAAACCTGGGTGAGGCTGGGTCTGGCTGAGGACATGTGAAGATCACGTTGGTTGCTTGTCATCTTGTCTGCCTGGAATACCCTCTGCCAAATCCTCTGGCCAGCCCGTTCTTCCAGCCTCACACCAAAGAAAGCATTTTCATGCAGGCTTCTGGAGCAACTGGACGCAGGCGGAACCAGTCTCCCTGCATTTTCTTCCCTTCATTATGGAAACCACCTTGATGAGGCTTAAGTTTTTCGGGCCTCTCTCTCTCCACAGACAGTAAACTCCTTGTGGAGTAAGAACACGTACTTGTCTTTGTAATCCCAGTGGCTCTCCTGGTGAGTGTTACATTTTAAATACCTGAAGCCTTGCCCTTAGCTGTATGTGTTTCTTTGCTTTATGACACATCGGAGAGGCTTAAAAGAAATAACATAATATCAAGTAGTGATTGCTTAAAAAGCCTTGAGTGTTTCTCTTAGTGGCCATATTTTCAGTCTACCTTAACATAAGAACAACACCCCCTGGTTCCATTTATAGCTCATTTGTGTTTAATTTGAAGAATGGCTGCCTCAGTGCAGTACTTAGTGTGATTTATGAATCACACTCAGAGTACCTGAAGGCGTGCACAGGTACGGAGGTAACTGCCAGAGCACTTGAGGACATGTCAGGATGCCTCCTCGCCTGGAACTGCGGATCCCAGTTCACAGAAGATAATTATTTTCCATATTCATATTCAAGAAATTCCAGTCTGAGGAGCAAGTGTTTGTTGTTATGGCCAAAGAAGAAAAAATTTGAAACATAGAAAGCTGGCTGGGTGTGGTGGCTCACACCTGTAATCCCAGCACTTTGGGAGGCCGAGGTGGGTGGATCACGAGGTCAGGAGATGGAGACCATCCTGGCTAATATGGTGAAATTCCGTCTCTACTGAAAATACAATTAGGCAGGCATGCTGGCAGGCACCTATAGTCCCAGCTACTCGGGAGACTGAGGCAGGAGAATGGCATGAACCCAGGAGGTGGAGGTTGCAGTAAACTGAGATAGCGCCACTGCACTCCAGCCTGGGTGACAGTGCGAGACTCTGTGTTTAGAAGGAAAAAAAAAAAAAAGCTATGACCTCAGTAGACCTAGAAATGTGTTCTCATTGCACCTCAATATGTGAGCTGGTTAAGCTTCTTTCTACCTAAAAATGTCGCTACTACATCCTTACACGTCTTTTCCAGTTTTTATCTACTGTTGGTATTTTTTTCCTGTATGTATTCCACCTGATTCTTCATTGTTACCTTCAATATATTAAAGACAGCAGAAACTGAAATACACACCCACCCACCTCCCACATCGTTTTTTGATCTTTCCACCTAACTTCCTAAGGCACCATTCTTGCTCTTCTCTGGCTTCACTACACCATGGACGTAATAGTAGGACTCCCTTCCCAGCGTTCTAAGTGACCAACTCCTGATTTAATGTCTTGCTGTCTGCAATCTGCAGTCACCATCACTTCACTCCAGTTCTTGTCTTGGAGGTCAGTGTTCCTAAATTGTAACTTAGACCATTGAGTGCTTCTGTTCAAACTACTTCAAAGTCCCCCAGCTTGGGTATGGAACTCAAATGGTTCAGTAATCTGTTCGGAGCTCTTTTCCTGAGAAAATACTCTGCTACATGGCCTTAAGGGAGACGGGCCAGTAGCAGTCAGCAGAAGAAAGAAAGTATGGGGACACTGGGGAGGTTCCTGACTACGGAGCACATCCGCCTTGCAGCCCAGAGGAGTGTGAGGGGTGAGAGGAGGGAGAAGAATCTCTCAGCACATAGATGGACATGTGAGAGGGAGAGGAGGCAGAGATGGAGAGGAGAGCAGGGGACAGAACACAGTGACTTACTGCCCATTTTGTACTGGATTTTAAGAGCAATGAGGAACCATTTTGTTTGAAATGCTGTCATAAATAATTAAATGTAATACTGTCTTGATTTTCTAATGGGGATGTTAGAAAAGAAGTCCCTCATATATGAGAAATAGTCACGCATTTCTAAGGAAATGCAGACACCTTCTTTTAACAAAAATTGCAAGAATATCAAGATGGTAGGCCTTTTATATACAATGTGGGGTTTTTCAAAATGTTACAAAAAGTGATCAAAAGTATCCAAGTGACCTGTTAAAATATAAAATAATATCTAACAATTGAAGAGAACAATATTGAGTTTGACTATCTATTAGAGAATAAAGCATGATGTGAGGGAATAGTACTTACTGACTTATCTCCAGAAGTTTTGAGAAAAATACAAATCCAACCTTAAGCAAATTATTTCAAGAGTACTAAGATAGTTTCATATGAAACTGCTTTTAAAATCTATGCAAAATACTCCTCTAAGCCTTTGTGGTCAACTTTTCCTAACATTAGTGCCAGTTCATTTTCACACAAACCTCAACTTGAATCACGTTTTTATGCATCAGACATGCTAACTTGATCATTCCTAACAAACTTTTAATCAGAGGAGGTCCCCCCCATTTCTGGGACTGTTGCATGCTTTCTAGATCACTGGCCATGATTTGTCACAGATTTCTTTCGAGATGGTAAAATCAATGTCTCCATCTCAGTGAATGTCCTTTTCCCTGTAAAAGAAGCTTTTAGTTTCCAACCTCTCCATGCACACTTCCTTCTCCTGAGCAGAGGCGTCAACATTGCTATTGACAGCAGTAATTAGTGCTGTATGTTTTTTGAAAAGTGATTGTGAGCAATGCTTCAAACTAAAAACTTTGTATCAGTAAATGATAGAAATATTTTCTGCAAGCAGAACAGCTATGACTGTGCCCTGGTGTACGTGTCTAGGAACCAGGGAGATGGCGTTGGAGATGGTGGGGAGGAGAGAGCAGATGGAGCTGGAGCAGGGAGTGACAAAGAGCTGGGGGAGGAGGGAAAAGGTGAAATTTTACCATATTTTGAAACTAAATTTATTCTATCTTTCAAAATGGTATCAGTGTAGTAGTTATTACTATAATAAAAAATGCCTCTTCTGTGTTATTTGAGAGAATAGGTTCTATTTTTTTCCAGCCTAAAACAGATAGATAGATTAGGCCCAAGGAAAACTAAATCATGATCATCTATTGTGCTGCAATTAATTTTTAGTTACTCATAATTATTCCATGATGAAGGACATTTAAGGTTAAAGAAATGGGTAACTGCCTGACCTGTTATGCTATATTTCTAAGATAAAATAAAAAATTGTATATGCCAGTGCCTATATTATATTTTCCTCTTAGATGTTTGAATGCCAAATTATGCAATGGCTTAATGGCATGCATATATATATATATGTATGTGTGTGTGTGAGATACATATATATGCATGATATATATATGCATGATATATAAATGCATACACACATATGTATATATACACATATTCCATATAGATAAGTAATTTGCATCCCTTTTTAATCATACTGCACTCTGTATGAACTTAAATGTGCTGGCAGAGAGCACAAAACAAGTGAGTGGAAAGGTTTGCTGGAGAGCCCTGTTAAAATTTAGCTTTGGAAGCACTTGGTTACTTTAAATATGGCAAGTGTGCCTGGAATTCATGGTACAGAGTGACAAACACCCTATACTAATGGGCGTCGGTGTAATTGAATGCAGCTTCTTGGCAGCGCTTCCTAGAATTGTTCCTTTTGGTTCTGGACCCATTGATTATAAATTGTCCCATATAATTACAAAAGATTAGAAAACAGTCTAAAAGAGTGCTGTAAGAGACTCTATTCAACAGTTTCTTGCATGGAGCTGCTGACAACTTGTTGAGTATGGTGTATGGCTGAATGGGTGCGTGATCACCCAAAGCACAGACAGCAACCACCACTGCCGAAGAAACAGGAATAGAAAATTAAGGATATTCAAAACAGCTGATGAGTTCAAAGATAGACTGATTTGCTGTACCACTGCTGAATATTGAGTAGACATGAAAAGACTAAATGTCTCTGGAATTGAAACTGAGTTTTATTTTTTAAAGCAAATTACTTCTTGCTACTGGACTATTTTAAGAATTTTAGAACTCTTAGGGACCATGCACCTTTCTAGGGGTGTAGTTAGGACATGTTTGCTTGTTTTATCACTGTATTATTTTCAGTTCTATACACTTAGTCTCTAGTTTTGTGTCTGGCTAACTGTGTTTATTTCATAAATACCTATGGGATAGAAAGATAGGAAGGAAAGAATAAAATAAGGAAGGAGATTCTGTTACAAAATACAGAGGAAGCGATCTCTAGAAAGAAAGAATTAAAGTTAAAATTAAAACCAGGCAGTCAATCTTAGCTAAGAATGTCACCACTTTTCTAGTGAGATAGGATTTAGGATTAACCTTTGAGACACACACTGTAAAGGACACTTGTATAAACAATCTTGTATTTAAAAAATAAATAAATAAACTAAATTAATCTACCCTTTCAAATAAGATGAACCAAGTCCTGCTAAATGCAAGCTAAAATGTTTTTTCCAAAAAAGAAAAGTATATCTGTTAGAATTTTGTAGGTCGATGTCGGAGAATGCCACCCAAACTGGATTAAATTCAAAGTGAAATGTTGAGCACAGGGTGCTAATGAAGGAAATTGAAGTTCTGCGTCAGAAAATACTTGAGCTATTGGCTTCCACACTGGTACCAGATCCTGGCCTCTCTCTCGATGTCTTCACTAGCCTTCTGTGTTGGTCCCATTTTTAAGTGAGCTCCACCCTCATGTTGGTAATATTGCTGCTTATTCCTGCTTCAGATTTCCTCAGGTTAGTTTCTAGCCAAAAAGAGACAAAACATTTTTCCGGTGGCTCCTACACAAGTTGAGGGGATTGGATTGTTTGTTATTCCTTGAGCGGGGCACTGTGGCGAGAAAATTAGGTTCACTTTTCAAGATCACAAGCTTTATAGACCAAGGGATGGGGTCCCACCCGCAACACACGAACTTCCAGGGAGTCAAAGGGCAGAATTGGAAAGAAAATCGGAAAACATTCTCAAAGAAGGGAGTGAAAACAAGTCCACACCAAGAAGTAGTAAGAAAGCCTGGTGGGGAAAGAAGCCCACCTTCGTGAATGTCTGTGGCCATGACAGGGAAAGCCACTGCGATCCCAGGCACGTGCCTTCTGCCTCCTCCTCCTTCCACCCACCTCTCTCCTCAAGACCAGTGTTCTGTTTTCTTGGCTTATCTCCATGTGTGTATTTCTTCTCTCACTTAAAAGTTTCTCTCTCTACTTCTCTCTCTGCTTCTCTGTGTACTTACTAGCCTGTGTTTCCCATTTTCTGACTTCACATAAAACATTGGCATACAGTTTCTCATTGCCAGTTTCTAATTTATGTAAAGTTAATTGTAGATGGAGTAGAAGACTGCAAATGTTGCAAAGATATACCAGTCATCTGGAAGAATTTCTTAGGAAACAAGTTGATCTTAATGGGATGTAGAGATAAACCCATGTGTGTGTATGTTTAGGAAGAACTTATCTCCTTCTGGTTGTAAAGAACTGATTATTGATCTTAGATTGACCCAAACTAACATGGGCAATATCTTGAGTGTTGATTAAATTTAATCCTGCTGCGGCTAGAGAGGTTATTGACCTTTAACTGAACATGTCATTGGGTTGATCATTTCAGATGGTAAAACTCTTCAAGTTTAGACTAAAAGTAGATACTCTTTTTATTTGTTTGTAAGTTTAATTTTTCTTTTCAACTCTTTAGGTTCAAGAGGGTCATATGCAGGTTTGTTACATGGGTAAATTGGGTGACATGGGTTGTTATATAGATTTTTTACTCAGGTAATCAGCATGATATCCAATAGGCAGTTTCTTGTTCCACACCCTCCTCCTGCCCTCCACCTTCAAGTAGGCCCCAGTGTCTGCTGTTCCCTTCTTTGTCTCCATGTGTACTCAGTGTTTGACTCCCACTTATAAGTGAGAATGTGCAGTGTTTGGTTTTCTGTTCCTGTGTTAATCTGGTTACGATAGTGGTCTCCAGCTTCATTCATGTTGTTGTAAAGGACAAGATTTTGTTCTTTTTCATGGCTGTGCAGTAATCCATGGTGTATATGTACCACATTTTCTTTATCCAGTGCACCACTGATGGGTATCTAGATTGATTCCATGTCTTTGCTATTGTGAATAATGCTGCAGTGAACATACATATGCATGTGCATTTATGGTAGAATGAGTTATACACCTTTGGGTATAGTTCCAACAACAGGATTGCTGTGTTGAATGGTAGGTCAATCTTATGTTCTTTGAGAAGTTGCCAAACTGCTTTCCACAGTGGCTGAACTGATTTACATTCCTACCAGTAGTGTGTAAGTGTTCCCTTTTCTCTGCAACCTTACCAGCATATTTTTTGACTCTTTAATAATAATCATTTGGACTGGTGTAAGATGGTATCTCATTGTGGTTTTGATTTGCCTTTCCCTAATGATTAGTGATACTGAGTATTTTTTTCATATGCTTGTTGGCCATGTGTGTGTCCTCTTTTGAGAAGTATCTGTTCATGTCCTTTGCCCATTTTTGAAGGGTGTTCTTTGCTTTTTGCTTGTTGATTTGAGTCCCTTATAGATTATGGATTTTAGAACTTTGTCTAATGCATAGTTTGCAAATATATTTTACCATCCTTTAGGTTGTCTGTTTACTCTCTTGATAGTTTATTTTGCAGTGTAGAAGTTTTTAGTCTAATTAGGTCTCACTTGTCAATTTTTACTTTTGTCTCAGTTGCTTTTGGAGTCTTTGCCGGGCCCTAGATCCAAAACGGTATTTCTTATGTTTCTTCTAGTGTTTTTATAGTTTAGGTTTTCCATTTAAGTCTTTAATTCATGTTGTATTGATTTTCTTACGTGGCAAAAGGTAAGAATTTAGTTTCAGTCTTCTGCATATGGCTAACCATTTATTCTAGCACCATTTATTGAATAGGGGAGTCCTCTGCTTGCTTGTTTTGGCTGGCTTTGTAAAATATCAGATGGCTATAGAAATGTGGCTCTATTTCTGGGTTCTCTAACTTGTTCCATTGGTCTATGTGTCTGTTTTTGTACCAGTACTATTCTGTTTTAGTTACTATAGCTTGGTTGTATAGTTTAAAGTCTGATTATGTGAATGCTTCAAGCTTTGTTATTCTTGCTTAGGACTGCCTTAGCTGTTCAGTCTCTTCTTTGGTTCCAAATAAATTTTAGAATAGTTTTTTTCTAGTTCTGTGAAAAATGTTATTGGTAGTTTGAAAGAAATAGCATTGAATCTATAAATTGCTTTGGGAAGTATGGCTATTTATTTTAACAATATTGATTCTTCCTGTACATGAGCATGGAATATTTTTCCATTTTGTGATATCTCTGATTTCTTTCAGCAGTGTTTTGTAATTCTCATGGTAGAGATATTTCACCTTCCTGTTTAGCTGTATTCCTAGTTATCTTACTCTTTTTATGGTTATTTTGAATGTGTTGTGCTCTCAGATTTGGCTCTCAGCTTGGATGTGCTAGAAGATTCTTACTATGTTGAACTGTATGTGTTTGTCTTGTTTGTCCAAAAGAACTGAATATTGGATATCACAAGTGATAGAGCTTAGTATTTTCCCACAAAACTCATCGAATGTTTTCTTCCTAGAATTCTCTGAAGATTCACATATAATCCTGGATTTCTTTTCATCACTATAACTTGGCCTCCATTGAGTTGGACATGAAGGGAACAGAAATAGCACCTTTAAGATACATTTTTAGGGTACATTTTTCTCTGGCAGAACAGATCTGATGGCTACTACTAAATTCTATTACTTACGCATGTCTGTAAAATAAAAGAGTACTAAACAAAATTAGACTTATTTTCCATAAACAAAAAAGCAAGAACCAAAATGGCATCTCTTCTGAAATTACACAGTAATAACTTGAAACATTTACTACATGAACTATGTTGGGAGCATAGCTATACAATCAACCTTTATCTTTTACAGGATCATAAATAAGTGCATTCTGGGACGTGGTGAATTCTGACATACAGCTAGTATGCCAGCATTCAACAATGCAACACAAACTTCTCCACACTGGAGTGAGGAAAAGAGTTTATTCCCAAATAAAGAAATAAACCCAAATAAATAGGGTGGCAGATTATGAGCAAAAGCTTTGGTGGTAGATCCAGGTAGACGCACAGTCAAAATTATATAGGTGGGATGGCGTTAGCATTTATTCAGTGCAAACCAGGTGCCAGGCATTTAAATGTGTTATTTTGTAAACTCTGTGGATACACAACACTATCAATATTCAATATGAGAGCACGGGTAAAAATCACCCAGAGCCAGACAGCTACGTAGACAGAGAGCTGAAATTCACACTTGACTGTCTATAGTTTACTGCTTTTAAACCACAAATTTTGTTGTATATGTTTGGTATTAGAAAGACTAGGGAAAAACAGCGTTATAATTTAGATCATCTTCATATATGAAAAACAGTGGCAGGATAGCTTTGTAACTTCTTTACATTAACTACAAATAATATTAATTGAATATGTTCTAAGTACCAACCATTCATCTGAACATACAACACTGTATATCGTTTTCAATTAACTCTTACAAGAATCCTGAGAGGTAGCTTTCTCATGATGACCTTTTCCGGATGGTGATTCTGAGGTCCCAAGAAGTTACATAATTTGTGGAGCAAGGACTGAGACCCCAGTAGTCTGATTTCAAGGCCAGGAGTCCTAACCATGCATTTAAGTGCTATCTGATCTCAGTTAATATCAGGACCCTCCATCTACAGTCTGTCCTTCTTATATGCTGCCAACCTCCAACACTTGAAAACTCTGGGTATGTGCCTGCCCTGGATTCGGGACGGAGCAGGGAGAATTTATATGTCACAAATTTAAAATGTATAAAGTGTTTCAAATGCAGATGTCATGTTTAAACATGATAGTTTCTCTTTTAAAGTTGAGCAAGTGGAGTCCCCAGTATCACCCTGCTATCAATAATTAGATCTAATATTAGAAATTACCAGTAATTAGAAGTGGTGACTGCTCTCTCTACTTCCTTCCACATTGCCACACACGGAGGGCTATCCAGCCTTCAGTAGTATACCAACAACGTTGCCTTAAAAACATTAAGATTTAAAAAGTGCCTTTCAAATGAAGTACTAGCTAAACTATTTTTCTTATTTCTTAGCATTTCACTTAAATAATTACTATTTTCTTGGAATTATTCATAATCTGAATTATGTAGACCTCAGTCTTTTAGGATTAATTGCCAAATCTATACATGCTTGAAGTTTGAGGCAAAAGGAAACATACGCTAAGAAAAAACTAAAGCATACTGGGCTATTTTCAAAAATTTTTCTTGCGTGTTGAAAACCAGATAGAGCAGAATTTTGTAAGAACTTATTTAGATTGGATTCAGGCTCAGATCAAAGAGAGACTCAAACATCATCTTACGAATGTTGATGCCTCAAATGCTACACTGCTGTATTTTAAATGCTCTCTAAATATAAGCATCTTGTCTGAAAGCAGAAAACTACCAAGCACCCATTTACATCTCATTGCCAATAAAATAAAATGAGGTGTCTGTGGTGTTCAACAGAGAATCAGCAGGATACATGATGAATGCTGGAGATGCCACGTTAGAAGTGATTATTCATTTATTGATTTACTTGACCAATGTGTTTTCTGCACCTGCCATTGTAATCTCAACTGTTTTAAAATATGGCCAAATTCACATTTTCAAAATAAACCTCGTTGTTGTAGGAGTGTTTACTTCTAGAACAAAGAAGAAGAAAAAATCGTCCTAAATGGGTATTTTTTAACCCCTTAGTGAATTGAATTGCTGAAATAAGATTCTTGTTTAAGCTAAGATGGTAGAGCAGGTGGGTTGTCAGGGCTCATAAGTGGTTGTTAAAATCCATTTTTAGAAGCAAACAGGATATTTATTTTTTTCTGTCTTGCACATCTGCGCAATAGCCATTTTATTAGTATTTTTATAATTTATATATAAATGTTGGCTATTCTATTCCTCGGGAATCTCCTGCCACTGCTGGGTAAGCTGCATTAACATGGCTACGATGTAGGATGTCTTTCCTATAATGTTGAAAGCTTTAGTTCAGGGGCATGACTGAGAAGGGTTCAGTCTTTGATGCTGTCACTGTTTGGGTTAAAATCTAGGCTGTTTTCTGTTTTAGAATCATGAAGAAGAACTTTAATCATTTCCGAGAGACAGTTTCCCCATTTAAAGAGTCAGGGCAACACTTCTATCTTCTAAGGTTCCCGGGAGAATAAAAATGCTATTATTTGTATGATGAACTGATAGCAAGATGTGCTCTATTATAAAGGATGATCCTCCCTTCCTTTCTCCTTTCTTCATTATGTCAGTTTGTATTTTTCTCTGAAAGCAAAATCTGGGACTCTGAGTCTCTGTGTGAGCTGAGGTTCTCAGAGCCCCCTGAAGCCAGATGACTTCTCAAAGTGGCACAGGACTGTGGAGATGGATGTGAATCACAGCATATCAGGCAACCAAGCTCTCTGGTGCTATCTGGGGTAGTCAGCTTTCTAAGTCTCTGCTGGTCTCAAGCTCCAAAGCTTAACAAAGGGCTGCATGAGCTAATGGTGATCTAACCAAGTGTGGGGGCCTTTTGGTATCTAAGAGATTCTGAACTGAGGTACCTCTTCCACACCAGCTCTGAGACCATCTCCAGACCATCAGCCTAAGAGCAAAGTCTTCCACCCATGCTTTGCACCCCGGTAACTAGCCCATTGTGCCCTATTATGAAAATTGCCTGTGCCAATGTTGACCTCCTCATGACTACTCTAGACTAACAGACATGAGCTGGTATGATCTTCCAGGAGCAGCAGAATGGATGAGGCTAGGAGTCATATTCAACAAAGCTATGGACACAAGTTATCTTTTCCACATGGTTTACAAATTCTCCTGAAAGAAGTAAGAAGGCACTCATGACCCAGAGAGATTCCTTCTTGCCTGATAGGTATATAAATATCCACTTCTAATAATTCAGTGCCCAGAACTGATTTCAGAGTTTCCAATGTCAGTTAAAACTTGAGGACTTCCATTTCAGTATTGCATATTTTACCACTTATGAGCCTAATTTAATCATCTTGACAAACATAAATTTTCAGTGCTGTCAGTATGAGATTCGCTCAAGCTGGAGTAGACCTCGGCAATTTTAATTTTAATGGCATCATATCCTTCTGGTCTCCCTGCCAACCCACAATGCTATGCTGAGATTCTTCTTTTCATGTTATATGAAGAGAGAATTGTGTTTAAGATCTTTGCAGATATGACTTCATTTAAATCTCTTATTAACATTCCAAGACATTACCTATATTCTATTCTGCTAGGTCCTTCTGAATTTGCAAAAATCTTTGCTTTTCTTTTAATAGAGGCATAATGGATATTTAGGACCAATGGCGAAAAAGGAAATGTGACAATAAGTGAAATAATTATAAAGGAAACAAATTGTGTCAAGTAGAAAAAACTAAAGACATTAAAGGGTATGCCTCCTCTCATCTAGTGAAGATATTTGGTCTATGTAAAACAGCCATTAAAATTTCAATGCAAGTGTTATTTTAATCATGGGTTCAAATTTTTAAAAAATCCATATAAGTTCGTTCTTCCTTTTGTAATTGCTTCGGTTGCAAGGTAGCACAGTTCATTAAATGACCCTGCAGGGAGAATTTTCCTGGACAGAATGCTACATGATTTTCTATTTGAGTTGGGAGCTGAACCTTTAGTTATAGAAGTATAGGAAGGTAAAGTCAGTTTATTTGGGCTTGACTTTTCCAGTTACAGTAAGCCACAATGTTCAAGTCAAAGAAAATACTCATTTTGTAAAAACTTTTACTTGAGTACACAAATATGAATCAGGCAACTGATTTATTCCATGTATCCTTGACTATCTTATAATAAATGTCAAGACATAGAGAACCAAATCCTATGACAATCCCTCAAAAATACATTAAAGTTTACAAATTATCTTATACACTTTTTTTTTTTTTTTTTGGAGATGTAGTTTCGCTCTGTCGCCCAGACTGGAGTGCAGTGGTGCAATCTTTGCTCACTGCAAACTCTGCCTCCTGGGTTCAAGCCATTCTTCTGCCTCAGCCTCCTGAGTAGCTGGGACTACAGGCTCGCGCCACCACGCCCAGCTAATTATTTTTGCATTTTTAATAGAGACATGGTTTCACCATATTGGCCAGGCTGGTCTCAAACTCCTGACCTCGTGATCCACCTGCCTCATCCTCCCAAAATGCTGGGATTACAGGTGTGAGCCACTGCCCCGGCCAAAAATATGTATTTCTATTGTTATTTTTCTGATCTTACCACATGGGCCAGGATCACATTTCCTACGTTGTAAAATAGCACTGATACCAGACATTCTCCCCAAGATTATTCAGAAATGTAACATAATCCCAATAAAAATACGCAAAGTTTTTTCTGGAGTTAAGTACATTGATACTAAAGTTTATGTGGAGGAACAAACATCTAATAATAACCAAGAAAACAAAAACAAGAGCAATGATGAGCAGCAGATAAAACATACTATTGACAGTTTTTATGCAAGGCAAATAATTAAATTATTTTAAAATAAAAATAAAAGCCAGGCACGGTGCCTTACGCCTGTAATCCCAGCAATTTGGGAGGCCAAGGTGGGCAAATTACCTGAGGTCAGGAGTTTGAGACCAGCCTGGCTAATATGGTGAAACCCCATCTCTACTAGAAGTACAAAAATTAGCCAGACGTGGTGGCATATGCTGTAATCCCAGCTACTTGGGAGGCTGAGGCAGAAGAGTTGCTTGAGCCTGGGAGACGAAGGTTACAGTGAGCCGAGATTGTGCCACTGAACTCCAGCCTGGCTGACAGAGTGAGACTCCATCTAAAAAATTAATTAATTAATTAAAACATACTATGAAGCCTCTATAATTAAAACTATGTGGTACTAGCACATGAAGCAGAAACAGACTAATAAAATATCTAAAAATAGACCCAAGAACATGTAGAAATTTGGTTCATAAATGTATTTTGCCAGGCGCGGTGGCTCATGCTTGTAATCCTAGCAGTTTGGGAGACCAGGGCGGAAGGATCACTTGAGGTCAGGAGTTCAAATCCAGCTTGCCCAACATGGTGAAATGCCATCTCTATTTAAAATACAAAAAAACTGGCCGGGCGCGGTGGCTCAAGCCTGTAATCCCAGCACTTTGGGAGGCCGAGA
>NW_012114766.1:4667998-4727281 GCF_000951035.1 Colobus angolensis palliatus | reverse complement strand
CCACTCAAGTTTGGAGGCTGAATAACTGACACCCTTCTGAGTGCAGGCTTCGGGCTGGCTTCGGGCTGGCTTCAGCCTGTTCATGACAAGAGCTCCCTGGAGCAAGAGGCCAAGTGAAAAGAGGCACAGCACTGTGAAACTGCAAGCACACACATTTGAACAGTTCATAGCTGGGTTTTACTTAGAACCAGGGAAAGCCATGTAATTTGCATAAACATTTTAATGTTTTTCTTTACTATTTAATGACAACACTCATAGTTTAATCTTGGTTACATTGTTCTGAACAGGGCAGCAGATTACCAAAGCCAAGGCACTGAATTAAGAGTGCAGGAGTCAGAATGTAGTTCCAGCTGGAACAGCCACTGTGCAGCTCCGTCCCAGCCTCTGATTAGGAGGCTCTGGCACTGAGGGTCTTGGGCCACTCTGGCTGGAGGACACTTTAACGTTGTGTTGTTCTGAGTGCATTAATTACCATCTTGATTTCCTCTTCTGTCAATGGGCATCATTATTTTTCCACCAAATGCAATTCTTATTACATAATGCCTAATGTTAAGTGTATTTCAACTATCTATAAAACTTCAGGTGGGTTGGGGAGATGAATTTGCTGATTACATATGACATGTTAACTCTGACTCAGTATCTATGGACTGAATTCATTTTACACTCACTTATTGAAGTTTATGAAAGAGGTCAGTGTTTATAGGGTTAATGCTACAATTTCCAGACATGACCATCTGGCTCTCACATTTGACCCAATTCTTTATAAACTGAAGCCACCTTTTTTTTTTTTTTGAGTGTCTTTAAAAACATTGTTTTATAAGAATCCAAATATGGTGCTTTTCTGCCTCTAAAAAACATGTACATTATTCCTCACATATTAACTGCTTTTAGCATTTATTTAAAAAATAGCTTGAGTTGTGCTTTCTAAGTTTAAATTGGTGGACCATGTGAAAATACATATAATCAGGAATCTTGGAAACTGCTATTAACTAGAAAATAATAAAGCCAAAATTCATGTATTTTCATTTTTTGGATTCAAATTCAAGAGACAAAGATAAAATACTCATCTGCAGAAGTATGAGTCACAGTAGAGCTATATTGTACGAAAATATACAGTAAAAAATAGCTGTGCATGCACAGTTTATTTTCAATACCTACAAAGAATGTGAAATGTAGGTGTTTCTAAGCTCAGTGGTACAGAACTAGAATATCCTGGAAGCATATTTATGGTTTTGCTATGGATAGACCAAAATCTACAATTCTGATCCTTAAAAAAGATTTCTTTAAATCTAAAGTGTTCAAATTCTATATGTAATGAAAATACAACTGTGGTGTATTTTACAAAGTTTTATTTTTTAATTGACCTACATAATTGTACATATTTATGGAGTAAAATCTGTAGTTTTAATACTTAGATACATTGTGTTATGATCAAATCAAGGTAACTAGCATATCCATCATCTCAAAGATTTATCTTTTATTATTGGTAAGGATATTCAAAACCCTCTCTTCTAGCTATTTTGAGATATACAATCCATTCTTAAGTGTAGTCACCCTACTGTGCAGAACGGAAGAACTCTTTCTTATGTAACTGCAACTTTGTACCCATTGAGCAACGTCTCTCCCCTTCCTCCTCCCTACTGTAATGCCTTTTTAAAAGGTATAGCCTAGCTGCTTGTGCCATTGTAATTTGAAATAATTGGTGTTTAGTGGGCTATAATTTTGCACTGAGAAAGGTACACAAATAGAGGCAAGAGAGGAAATTCTGGAGAAATGAAATCAGTGTATTTTATTGTCATTTGTATTTTTGTTTTGTTTTGTTGTTTTTTACAAAGAGCTTTTTGTAAGTCTTGATTTTTATTCACTAGCTGGGTATCTGGTATAAGTCACTCCGTATTCCTGACCCTCGATATGTAAACTGAAATATGGAACCGTTATTGTGAAACATGTTTTACTGGCCTAGGTGAGAAGCTGTATGAGCATTATTCCTCACATATTAATTGCCGTGATTAAGAATGGTTACCATATAGTAAGCATTTCTAGGATGCCCAGAAATGTGCATATATACTCCATCACCTGAATTCTCCATGACCAATACCATTTTATGGTTGAATACGTTGAAGACACTTGATTAAGCACAGGACCACAAATTAAAGTACAACAATAGACCAAAGATGAGATTTGAAATAAGATCTGATTGACCCACAAAACTGAAACTTTTGTTGTCCTATTGGCCTTATGATTTTTAAGTCTCTATTGTATGTGATCTGTTTCTAAAAGCCTGGCTTCTGAGATGATGTTGCCTCATGCTAAACATCAGATAAGGTGACAGTGAGTTATTTATAAATCTAACAATAAGCATTCTGGGATGGGGGGAAGATAAATGGCTCTAGAGAAGACAAGGATCTAGAAAGAGATCTCTCTATTTCGTGCATGGTTGTAAACCAAGTGTGATCCCGTGTGTTTTGTGCGGGAGAGGTTTTGTTCTCACTGATGCTGATCTACTGCAGGAGGGCGTTCCCTCATCATGCTCAGCCGTTGCGCCTCACCACATACTGCCCTTCAGCCTTGCCTTTCTTGCGGAGACATAGTGGCTGGGTTGGGCGCAAAGCACAGGCGCTGTGTGGGATTGCAGGTGACACCTGCGCTCATCCCTGAAAGAAAAGTCCCCACCAGAAGACGAGAGTGCGTTTTAACAAGACGGCGGGACACAGAAAGGAAAATCAGATTCAGCAGCAGGGAAGCCTGTTTGCAGGTGCTAATTACCCTATTTAGGGTAAGACACTGACCTTTGATAGAAAATGACAAAAACAGGTCATTGCTTAAGCCTTGTGATGACTTATGCTTTTAAAAACTAATTACAATAAGGAATGAATTAAGAGCATTTGCAGTGACCTGGATGAGATTGGAGACTATTAAGTGAAGTAACTCAGGAATGGAAAACGAAACATTGTATGTTCTCACTGATATGTGCGAGCTAAGCTGTGAGGAGCAAAGGCCTAAGAATGATGCAGTGGATTTGGGGGACTTGGTGGGGAAGAGTGGGAAGGGGTTGAGTGGTAAAGGACCACATAGGTGGTGCGGTGTATACTGCTCGGGTGATGGGTGCACCAGGATCTCACAAATCACTGCTGAGGAACTTGTTCATGTAACCAAATACCACCTGTACCCCAATAACTTATGGAGAAAATAAATAATAATTACAATAGGATCTTGGGCACAAGTCAAGGCAGGTTCATTTCTCTTTTCTTCAGATAAGAGGTTAAAAGGGCTATATAAAGAGCCAGAGAGAGAGAGATGGTAGGTAGGTAGGTGGTTCGATCGATGGATCAGAGTGAACTGCCTTGAGTTCCACTGATTTTTAAATCACCCCTGCTTAATGTCACAATTAGTTCTAGATAATGCAGTAGAGCCAAGAGCCAAAGCCCTATTATATTGCTCAGGAAAGGAGACAGAGGCTGGGCTCGGAAAGCATGCCGATCTGCACACCTTCAGGGCAGTCATAAATAAAGGTTTTGTTTGTTTGCATTTTTTACACATAATTCCCTATCGTAAGTGCACTAAGTTCTCAAAGACGCCGAAGGTCTGGCCAGTGATGCTACAAGTCTATGACTGTAATAAATGTTCATAAAATACAAAACGCGGGTGTATCACATTCAACAGACATCCTGAAGTAAGTGTCCCATGAGGGTCTCAGAATCGGATGGCTTGTCGCTTCCGTTGTTTGTGAAAGAGTAGAGAAAAGAATGTTTGCTGAAAAGCTAAGAATTTATTTAACAGTCGGTTGGCAGAAGTAAGATGTATTTATTTTCTTATTGGAGAAAACAACAACAACAACAACAAAAAACAAAAACAAAGCCCCAAAGCAGTAAGCCTGGGGAGCAGTGGCTCTTGCTGTTTGGAAGTGGAAGATGCTGCTTTGTGGACTTCCAGGCCCAGGAATCCCCTGGGTCGTCACTGCCAAAAGGGCTCTGGCATCGGCAAACCTCAATTAGCAGGATTTATTTCTTATTTACACTTTCCTTTGGTTTTATACATTCATGTCTGGATGTTTCGGTGACGAAATGTTGCAATAGAGACTATTTATAAAAATGCTAGACCCAGCTTGCCAGGGAAGCCTGAGAAATGCTGGAGGCGTACAGCTAATGCTTTCTGTGTTCCTTTGAACTAAACATGATATCCGTTTGGTTCTTGACATTTATAACCCTTTGGTTAATGTTCCTTTTCTCGAACTGCATTGGGTTGAGGACTCTGCATAGGGAAATAAGAAAAAATAAATTAATGAGTTTCATTAAATATACATGGTGGTGAGTTTTCTCTTTCACAGTGGTAATGTTGCTGCTAGTAATAAAAGTTTTAAAGGGCTTATGAACTCTTCTGTAAAAAATTATCCTTTGAGCCCGTTCGAGTTAGTTTCCCTTGAGTTTTTAAAAATAAACATAACGTGAAAATGTTGGTAAACTCCTCATACCTGTAAGGGATTCAGAAGTAATGTCAATTTCTACAGGAGGCTGTGCAGTGTTAACGATATTAATCAGACCAGTTAGCATATGCTTGCCACCACTGGAAAATATTTTAAACCGAAGACTTCAGTTAATTCCCAAGGAGGAGTTCTAAAATTGTAAACAATAATAGCAGTTTTAAGATGAGTATGCGGCCCCATCGTAAGGACTCTGTACGTATAGGTGTCGATTCCTTGAAATGTTGATTAAGATACATCAGTCTGGTCACTGCATACCTATACTGTTACACACCCACCTATCAATTCTTTCCAAACAGTCTTAGCATTATGGTCATTTAAAACCCACAGGAAAAGCAGGTTGCTTCCATATATTGTAAATGTTAATAATTTACTTTCTCCTAACTACATTGTATAGCAGTTCCTGAAAGTAAATACTATCTGACTTTTGATCATTGCATCTCATCTGCTATTCTAAATAGCCCTAATGAAGTGTCTATTATGTTCTCCTGCACAGACCACTATGAGAGCTTTTAATCCTAAAGATTAACACTGTCAAACTAGCATAATCCCATGGAAAGCATTTCTGATTGGACAATGCTAGTCAGGTTTATTTGACTCAGATCTAGACCACTCCCATGAAGGTCAGAGGGTCAATAGTAGTGATAGAAGTAGGACCTGCACGTGACCTCCCTCTCATGGAATTTGCAGGTTGATCTTCCTAGCAGGAAATATTATTGATCTATAAAGTTATGATTTCTTGTATGCTTATACCGTGTCACTTACAGTGCAAACTACTTCTTGTGCATTATCTCATATGATGCAGAAAATACATTAGAATTCCTGGAAAAAGTCCAGGCACTTCAAATTGCCACAGGAGCTCTAGAATCGATAAATTGAAATGAGTGCAAAGAAAACTAAGTTGTGTGGAAAAATTATCAAAACAATGGAGATATTATAGGCCACAGATGGTATCATCAGATAGCTCTGACCTTTTTATTTGCAAAATTAGATGACCAGCCCATGTTGCCACAGTTTGCTGATGCCTGATATAGATTATTCATTAATAATTGCAAATCTGAATATTTTCATAAGTAATATTAATGAATGGAAATTTTTACGATATTTACATGTTATATTTAATGTATATTCATTTATACATAAACTATATATGTATATACTGACCCTAATTTTAAAATATTGCCCACATATGCCTGTGTGTTTGTGTGCCTGAATTTTAACTCTCCACTACCATCTAGAACAAGAATATATTTAAGAAGTTGCCATCATGAAACCAAAAGCTTAACTATGTGTAAAATGAATTTGCCACACATCTCAACAACAACCGTATTATAGGAAGTAGCCCTTTGACATGGGATAGGTAGTTATTTGAGGATTTATTTCAGTGTGTCAGAAGTCAAGTGCATAAAAGTCTGAAACACCACATGCTTCCCTGGTCATCTTTACTCTTTGACTTCTTTTTTGTGTAGATACATAGGCGTGTATTGCATTTTGAAACACACATGTATTGGGCTGGTGCAAAAGTAACTGGTTTCACCATTGAAAACAATGGCAAAACTGCAATCCCTTCTGTTCCAACCTAATACAGTGTTTTAAAAGCAAATCCTCTAAAAACAATCAGACAAAGGATATGTACGTTCTTACTACACATTTAGGATTAGTTGATAAGGAACAACAACTCTGTACTGCTTTTAAAAAATGCTATGTTTCAGGGATATACTGGGATGATTGTTTTATTTTTAAATCTGATCTTGTAGGAGTCCTAGGCACACATCTGTCCCTAACAATTGTGACCTAATAGAGAGTGTTCTTTTGAGACATCCCCCTGCCACATCTCTCTCTCTCTCCATCATCCCCAAGCTTAAAACCAGACATCTCATCTACCAAAGGCACTCTCTCATTTACTAGTCCCAGTTTTCCGGTTTCGTCCACCTGCTGAGTCAATTAGACTTAATCGTTTCTCTCACTGCCTTGCCTCCTGCTTCAGAGAGGATGCTCTGCTTCTCAGTATGGTTTAGCTCTCTTTGGTAAAACAACAACCACAAGGTAAAACAGGAAGTTTGAATGGACTCTTTTTAATTATCCGTCTCAATGTGGAGCTCACTGTGAATACATCGTCTGGCAGCATCATTATCAAGGACTGATCTAAATAGAGTGTTTTCAGTAGGATACAGGCTGGAGTTAACTGTGCACCACACAGGAACTTCACCAGGTAGAAATCAGTCACCTGTTTTATAAGGGTAGGCTAAATTGAGATTGACAAATAATTGCTAGCTTATAATTTGACAAACACTAGTGCCTTTAATCTTCTCAGTAACTTTGTGGAAGTGTTATGATCTCATTTTAAAGATGGAGATAAGCAGAAAACAGTAAAATCATTTACAGAAGCTCCAGAGTCAGAAATCAGTAAGAATTAAAATTTAAATTGTCTGGCTCTAAAATATTCCTTGTATTTTCACAACTTTTTCTAAAATATAACTGAATGTAATATGTGGCATTTTGCAACAAAATTAAAATTGGAATCAAGCCAGTGTTCTGAATCTCCACCTGGTTTGCCTCCCTGTGGTAAGGAATCCTGACTTGTGTCTGTTCACAACCACCCTATTTAAATATTTTCTATGTGATAGTACCTGGGGGTATCATTGAACGTGCAGCTTTATGCAGAAGTGCAGAACAATGCAGTCCACAGTGGAATTTTGCAGAAATACGGTGCCACCACTCCTATGGGGCCCTGCGACCCTGTTGGTTCCTAATCACAACTCTGCTTCTTGTTCTCTGAGCCCTAGTGCTGCCTGATACAACAGGAGGATCATAAGAATTCTCTAGAGGCACCATAAGCATAATCTGAGTTAACGTACAATAGATAAAGTAATAGCACTGTGCAATTCCTCAAAACTTAGTGGCAATATTATATTTTCATATTAATATTAAAGCTAGCCTCAAGTAATATTATATACATGCTGCTAGTTTAAGTTTTCAGAAGGGTATTGAAATAAACTCCATGTTTCTCTATATTTAGGCCTTTGTGAAAATACTCCTCAAGTGACTATGGCAATGGGTTCTCTTCTAAGCTCATGTGGTCACCTCGTCTCTTCTTCACCTTGGTGTTGTGGATCATCTGTGATTGTCCTGGCAATCTGGGCTGGTACCTGCTTCTTAGAATCTGAGATGCAAACACTTATTTCATAGAATCATCATATCTGTAGTTGGTCAAACTGTCCTCATGTCCTGAATTTTTGTCCTGCCATTTCTGAAGATGGTGTTCCCTCCATCTCATTTAACGTTGGTCATGGACTCCAACTGCCTTGACTAACTCAGGATGGCTCCTGCGTGCCGCTCCCTAACCTGTCCTCTCTCTGCCTTTTCTGTCCCATGGTACATTACGTTGAAGAAATACTTCCTACCAATATTAAGGGGAGCTTTTTGATTGGGTTTAATGCGTAAGAAGACCCTTGCCCAGCACATCCACACGAGGGAGCAGACTTTTGGATGGTAGGGACACATTCTGGAGATGTCCCATCACCACATGGGCCATGACACACACTGCCTTGGTCCAGCAGTCTTTCCTCTTAAACAGCGTAAGTTGATAGTTTTTAAAACAGTGTCATCTCAAGTTGTCTTTTATTTAACATTGATCAGTTGCTTAAAATATCTTTTTTATTCTGTCTTTCATAAAGAAATCATATTTGTTATCCTTTGTCCTTCTGATAGGAACCCCTGAATTCTTACAAGGAAAATGATTATGTGCTTATTTTGTACCCTTCCAATATCTTAATTTCTAACTGAAGTCAATAAGCACAGGCTTTATTTAGATTGTTTATTTTATTCTGTGCTTCATAGAAGTTTATAAACTCTAAATACGATCTTTGAGTAACACTTTTCTATTAAAAGATTGTAGTGGTCCTTCCATCTATTCACTGCTATATATCACTTGGATTCCTCTGAAGACTTTATACTCGATCTGATTTAATCATTCCAGTTTTTCTATGATCCTCACATTCTTTCCTATTTTAGTGATATGTCCTACAATCAGAAAAAAATAATCAGATTCTAGTTGGTGTTGAGAATAGGAGAATTACTGCATGGTTTCCTGGGGAAAATTCTGTTTACACATATTAAATTTTTCCTTCTGTTGCTCTTTAGTACATTTAAAATTTTTCCTTCTGTTGATCTTGTATATCTCGATTTACTATTGTTGATATTAGTCCATTCTCACACTGCTATAAAGAAATACCTGAGGCTGGGTTATTTATAAGGAAAAGGGGTTTAACTGGCTCAAGGTTTTGCAGGCTGTACAGAGAACATCATGCTGGAAGCTGCCTGGCTTCTGCGGAGGCCTCAGGTGACTTTTAGTCATGGCACAAGGTGAAGAGGGAATCAACGCTTCACATGCCTGGAGTAGGAGGAAGAGAAGCAGTGAGTGAGGGTTGGGGAGTAGGTGCTGCATCCTTTTTAAACAAGATCTCCTAGGAAGTCTATTATGAGAGCAGCCAACAAAAGCATGGCGCTAAACCATTCATGAAGGATTCACCCCCATGAGCCAATACTTCCACCACCTCTGACATTGGAGATTACAATTGAACATGAGGTTTGGGTGGGGAAACAGATCCAAACCACATCAGTTGATTAACTCCCAAATTTATTGTTGGTATTAATTCTGTATTATCAGAATGTCTCTGTGTCTTCCTGGACATAATGATATTCTTTTTTATAAAGTAGTTTAAGTTCATCTATATAAGTAAATATCAAGCATATTACCCTAAATGGCATTGTGTGAGGACTATACTTATTACCATAATTTACATTTATGTGCTGATGTTTCCACCTGGAGGTGGGATTCAATTATATGGTTCTCCGATCTTACTCATGGCTTTCCTTCAGTTTGCCCTCAATTTCTATGACTCGCTCAGGAAAGCAAGATTCAAACTACACTGTTAATTTAACATTGCCCCATTCACAAATGCTGTCTATTTAAAAAGAATTTTTTTTTTTTTTTTTTAGACAGAGTCTCACTCTGTCATCCAGGCTGGTATGCAGTGGCACGATATTGGCTCACAGCCACCTCCACCTCCTGGGTTCAAGTGAACCCTCTACTATCTAAGCTCCTGAGTAGCTGGGATTTACAGGTATCTACCACTATGCCCAGCTAATTTTTTGTATTTTTAGTAGAAACGGAGTTTTGCCATGTTGGGCAGGCTGGTCTTGAACTCCTGACCTCAGGTGAACGACCCACCTCGGCCTCAAAGTGCTGGGATTGCAGGCGTGTGAGCCACTGCACTCAGCCAAGAGTAGGACTTTTGTGTTAGAAAACATATTTAACAGTTTGAGTGGGCACTGGTGAGTTTCAAAAGTAATTCACACAATTTTTTAATCATTTTTTATAACTTTTCTGTGTTGGGAGTTTATGACATGGCATGCAGAATGATAATATTGTTTCCTTAATATGATTATATCAGTATTTAAGAGAAAGGGGTAATGTTCATCATAAGAGTGGTGCGTATATACTAGCGTGGCGTGCAAATGCTGACTATAAAGGTTACACAAACACAGTGCAATGCTCATTCAATAACACAAAAGCAAATGACAAAGATTCCTAATGAACCCTTAGTATCTCCTGCTACAGACGAGAAAGGAGGATTGAATGTGAAAGTAAAAGTAAATTTCTTTCAATAGAATCATAAAAAATGGTTGAAGAAGCAATCCAAGAGGATTCTTTATCCATGAACACAAAGAATCTCTGTGCTGTTCTGGGCTGCACAGGCCTCCCCCAAACAGCAACACATTAGTGAACCAACTATTCCAGAAACAAGGAGCTATTGGGATATTCTGGTCAGTTTCTGCTTTCCTGAAACCAAAAAGCCATCAGTTAGCTTAGAAGGCAGAACTGCAAGTTTATAAAAATCAAAATGTTAGCTTGGTGCACAGATTGAGTAGCCCTAATCTATAATTCCACAATCTGAATGCTCCAAAGTTGGAAACTCTTTGAGCGCTGACATGTCATTCAAAGGAAAGACTGGAAGGAAATGCTCACGGAACTTCCAGATTTCTGATGTTTTATTTTTAATGAGGGACACTCAACTGGTTATGTATGTGCAAATATTCCCAAATCTGAAAAACATCTGAAATCTAAAATACTTCTGGTGGCAAACATTTCAGATAAGAGATATTCAACCTGTATGAGCATTTCTTGTTAATTGGTTCTAGAAGTAATACTCACACATGTATCTTTAAATGCCCCATGTTTTATGTTCCAGCAATGTTGTAGGGATAAAGTATTTTAAGAATCCCAATTTCTTATATTATCATTAATAACAGGATTAAATCTACATTTTATGGACTGATTCAGAAACAGACACACATATCAAACTTACAAAATGTTATTATCCAAAATCAGATGAGGACCCCAACCCTGGAAGACTGATCTGTTAACCAAGAGATTCTTCCAGGATCTGAATCCACTTCACCTGAATTCAAGCCTCAAACTTAATCAACTTAATGCACGTACTTTCACAGATACGTTTTTATGACTTCTTTTCTATACGTTCAGATTCCACATCTTTACATTTGCCTTTATGATAAAAACACTAAGAAAAATTTTTAAGTATAAAAATTCTTTGATATTTTTTCAATAGACCTTAAGATATATGTAACTGCTAAAAAGTTTTCTCAACCATGCTGTAATACCAGATCCTGTGAATATGTTATACTATGTTTTGCTGCATGACCAGATGACTCTGAGGATATAATTAAAGCTATAGGCCTTAAAATAGGGAGATCATCCTGGATTATCAGGATGGACCCAACCTAACCACTCAAATCTTCAAAGGCAGAGAACTTTCTTGGAATGGGGTCAGAAAAACATCAAGGATAGAAGAAGCAGAAAGGTGACCTGAAGGAGAGATTTGATGTATAAAGGACTGGATCACTGTTGCTGGCTTCTAGGATGGAGGAGTGTGAGGATTTAAGGAACCCAGGTTGCTTCTGGGAACAGGGAATGATACATGGACATTAGCCGGAAAGAAAACAGGACTTCAGCCCTCTACCACCACAAGGAACTGAATTCCACTCTCAGTGGACCCAAATGAGCCTCGAAGCCTGTTCTCCGCCAAGCCTCCAGGAAGAAATGCAGCCGGTGGATACCTGGTTTTAGCCCAGTGAGACCGACGTAGGTCTTTTAACCTGCAGAGCAGTGAAATGAGACATGGGTCTTGTTTTAAGCCAGTATGTTTGTGATCATTGTTGCAGCAATTATCACAAGATCCTTGGGATGGGCTAGCGTAGCAGCTCAGGGATGGAGTCTGGAGGCTCCCTTCATGCCCACTGCATTGAGGACAGACTCCTTCGTGGATTAAAACCACAGTGGAAAAGGTATTGTTGATGGAAATAAAAACAAAGTTTGGGAACATTAGGGATGTGGAAAATCAACAGCTTCCTCTATGAAATGAAAGCCATCCAATCTCTCATTCAGACTTCTTCCTCTAGCCTGATATGCTGGACACAGGGGACACGGGTAAAGTTTTTACTTGGCGTATGTTTTAATTTGACTGCGTAGAAATCATGTCAATCAGGAATTTATGGATGTTTCAACATTTAATTACTCAATACTTTAACATTCCAAGTCTTTTCAGGATTTCTTTCCTTAGGGTGGAAAATGCCTAGCAGCAAACTAATAACTTCTAAATGAATCACTAATGCAGCATCACTGGGCACTCTTAAAATGGAGCTTTGCACAGAGGATGTGTGTTTAAACTAATGTTTTGATTTGGATTTGAGATTTTTAAAATGGAATGCAAGCTTCTCTGTAGTAGCAATGCAATTTCCCTGAAGAGGGCCCAAATCCTGGTGTTTTTTTAATCGACTTATTTATTGTCAGCTGGGAAAAACTTTAATAGAATTAGATGTGGTACAGAACATTGGTATTAGAACCTTGGAATTACAGAAAGTAGACTGATTTCCTCATCCAGCTCTGCCTCTTGAAAATTGCTGATTTTAGGCAAAGCAGCCTCCATTTCTGGCCCTCAGTCTTCTCTCTGTAATGTGTGTTTACACTGACTCGTATCTTTACCAATTTTAAAATGAGGTTGTATGTTCTGTTGTTGAGTGCTCTGAGTTACTTACAAATCTTGAATATTAACTCCTTATCTGATATACGGTTTGCAAATATTGCTTTCTTAATCTGTAAGTTGCCTTTTCATTTTATTGATTATTTCCTTTGCTGTTCAGAATCTTTTTAGTGTGATGTAGTCTCATTTATTTATTGTTTCTTTTGTAGCCTGAATTTTTGGCGTGACATGGGAAATCATTGTCAAGGCCAGTGTTAAGGAGCGTTTCCCCTGTATATTCTTCTGGGAGTTTCATGGTTTCAGGTCTTATGTTTAGGTTTCTTATTCATTTTGAGTTGATTTATGTATGGTATAAAGGACCAATTTCATTCTTTTACATGTGAAAATCTAGTTTTCCTAGCACCATTTTTTGACAAGATTATTCTTTCCCCATTGTGTCCTTGTTGAAAATTAGTTGACCATATATGCTTGG
Organism: Colobus angolensis palliatus; assembly: GCF_000951035.1. NCBI lineage: Eukaryota > Metazoa > Chordata > Mammalia > Primates > Cercopithecidae > Colobus > Colobus angolensis. Next base: position 4,714,266 of record NW_012114766.1, on the reverse strand, counting down.
ATTTATTTCAGTTATCTGTTCTGTTCCACTGGTCCGTGTGCCTTTTCTTATGCCAATGCCATAGTGTTTTGATTACTATAACTTTGTCCTAGAACTTTAAATCAAGAAGTGTAATGCCTTCAACTTTTGATTTTTTTCTCAGAATTGCTTTGGCTATTTGAGGTCTTTTATGGTTCCAAACACATTTTAGAAATTAAAAAAAAAAAATTCTGTGAAGAGAATGCCATTGGGATTTTGCTAAGAATTAGGAACTGTGTATATATATATGTATATGAATATATATTACTTCATTACATATTGTATATGCTATATATTTATATATATAGTTCATAATTACATATATATTCCCATATACATATATATTTCCTAATTTTATATATAAGGAATACATATGTGAATATGTATATATGAATATATATAGTAATTTATAAGTATGTAGGAATATAAATATATAGGAATATGTATTCAATCTATATGTTGCTTCTAGTACTATGGGTATTGTAACAATGTTAAGTATTTTGATCCATGAGCATGAAGTATCTTTTCACGCATTTGTGTCCTCTTTGATTTATTCCCTCAATGGGAAAAAGGAACTAGAGTAACAGAATACTGTCTTTCTGCAAAAAGGGAGGGAGAGTTTCTGTCCGGCTTTTGCTTTTGAGAGTAAAATAGCTTGTTATTGTTCTTATTTTTAATCCCAATTGTCGATCATGAGAATTCATGATTTTTATTAAAGGAAAAAATGATATTAGCGGTGGGACGCATATATTCTTTTTTATTATTACTTTTTTTTGGGACGGAGTCTGACTCTGCCGCCCAGGCTGGAGTGAGTGGCGCGATCTCGGCTCACTGCAAGCTCCGCCTCCCGGGTTCCCGCCATTCTCCTGCCTCAGCCTCCCGAGTAGCTGGGACCACAGAAGCCGCTACCACTCCCGGCTAGTTTTTTGTATTTTTAGTAGAGACGGGGTTTCACCGTGTTAGCCAGGATGGTCTCGATCTCCTGACCTCGTGATCCGCCTACCTTGACCTCCCAAAGTACTGGGATTACAGGTGTGAGCCACCGCGCCCGGCTGGGAGGCATATATTCTTTAAGAGAACATAATAACAACAAGATAAGCTTTTTAGAATGTCAAGTAGAAATTGCTAAAAGTGGCAAGTCGCGTTGTAAGAGGCAAGGGAGGGGCAGCAGGCTGTGGCCTGAGTTACCCGGTTTGGACTTCGCTTGGTTCCCGACCTCCTACCCAACTCACATGCAGCTCCACAAATCCATCAGCCTTTCCAAGCCTCGCTTTTCTTTTTCAACAGATGAAATTTAGATCAGAAATTATCTTAGAATGTTCATTAATTTACAATGCTTATTTTGCCAAATTGGTAAAATTGCTGTTTGGCGAGGTAGGTATTTTTACTTCAAAAGAAAATATTCTAAGTATTTCATAATTTTTTTCAAATATTAAAAATACATAGGTATTTATTTTCATAAGTGAGCTTCAGATAATACATTATTCTAAAGTTTTCCCAAAATGCCAAGAATAGTAAAATTGCACTTGGCTGCTCCTCATGCATAATTCCCTCATTGAATAAAACACCATGGTAAGTATTAGTAGTAAACAGTAATAGCAGTAGCTTATTAATAACACTGAGAAAGATTCCTTCAGTTGTACTTTCAGGCACTCGATTTGTTCTGGCTGCTCTTTCAAGTGCTTTTATATGCATCGTTTCATTTCATCTTATCTATAAAGCCAGGAGGTGTGTGGTGTCATTAGCCACGTCTTAAAAAACTGAAATCAAGAAAGGTGACATAAATGGTCAAGGTCATAGAGCAAATAGATTTGAACCAGATCTGTCCATCTGCAAGCCCCCAGCTGTTAACTGTTTGCCTCACAAATTCTAAATGATATTCCCCACGATGGCTTTGTGTAGTACCTTTACAGTTATGTGTATTGGTCTCTTCTTCACATGAAATTACAGTTTAGTCACAAGTTAATTCATTTACCTGACTTTTAGGTAAATGGTGAGGAATCAATAACGTGTGTCAAAATTGCTGGAAGACTCAGGGCTAGGAAACAAGGGAAGAGGAAGTCATCTCTCAGCCACCTCCCCTTCCCATAGGAATAATAACTCCTTCTATTTCCGTTTGTTTTATTCCTTTCTTACCATAAGATGTACCTACACTGTAAACAAGTCCAGTAGCATCAATAAGGAGATGAACACTCCTGGGCAGCTGGGTGCTCCAGTGCCTCCAGTAAATAAGTGTTTGGGAACACCAACACTTCTCCTTCCCATGTGTGATTGACTGTACTTTGCAGATACCACCTCTTCCATGCAGAGAAGAGCAGATAAACAGAACAAATTGGAAAGAGCTCTGAGCTCGTGCAGTTCAAAGCATTTTCCACATAAGATCAACCGAATGATTACCACAGAGTTTCATCCCAAATAACTTGGCTAAGCAGCTAAGCACCAAGGCCTGTAAGAGAATCAACTGCAAATAATGCATTTTTGTTTCCCTGATGTCTAACAGAGTTGCTGACACCCAGCAGACTCTATGGAAGGATTTTCTGAATGGAAAGAACGGGAAGCTTTGATGGACTTGTCTTCCTCCATGTACTGGCTCATGTAATGATCATAGGCGGGTATACGAATGAGTTCGGTGGGTTCTTACTTGTGCTCTCTCGGAGGTTAGGGGCTGCCATGAAGGATGAGCCCACAGAGCAGCAACAATGGGAAGCTCACTCTAACATAAAAGGCATCTTCCCAAAGTCATCCATCAATGTCTGCTAATTTTCACCACTCATCTTGTTTTCAAAAACTTCTGTTTATAATTTTCTTTCACAGTTATAAGAGAATGCATAACTGCTGGATAGAAGGTCCTATGCAAGGGGCTGAAGACATTAAAAACATGACTAAGTCGAACCATGAATCTGATGAACATAAATGTGAATTGAATACCTACCATGATCCACACTCTGCTACACCGACCCATGCCCTCTAGTATAGAAGATGCAAAACTTAAGCAAATAATTGCTCAAAAGGTAAATAAATCCAAAATCAAGCCTGAGCACAGAAGTGGTGTTTCTTCCAGCTTTGGGTATCTGTGAACGCTTTCATAAAAAGGTGACTGTGAGTGGCTAAATGCAGAATAATGAAAGACAAAGAAGCTTAAAGTAATAGCAGGTCACAGGTCCTAGGGATGACTGTGTTGGTGAATGTGGAAAGGGAGAAGAGGCCCTGGAACACACAGGACAGGATGGTGAAATACTAATCCATGTTGGGGGTAAGTTGGTCTCAGGCAGGTGTACCAGCAGCCTGCTGTGAGGGAGGCAGAGCCCCAGTGAGCTGTGTGCGTAGTTGTCAGGATGATGTTTTAATGAGAATAACTGTGCACAGGCAACAGAATAAAAAGAAAGGGATTATGTTTGATAAAGGCAAATGTGATTTTTTTCACAAGTCTCTGCATTTGAAGATAAATAACTATTTTTGAAGATAAATAACTATTTTCTGTCACCATGATAGCCAACTCTACATTTTTAAAATGGAGTTTAAAAGTTTTATTTCATTTCACCTTGTATCCATTTGGGACTTGATACTGTACATCTGCAAATTATGGCCTTCGTAAGCTAAGGGTGTTTCAGTGTTCATTAACATAGTATATCCAAACTGTTATTAACCCATTAGATTGCTTTGTCGAAATCCAAATCATTTTTACAAATAAAAAGTTGGGAGGATTCCTATTTTAGACAGCATTTTAAAGCAGTATTTCCTGAAAGGTATTATTGAGTTACATCCATATTACATTTTTCCAAGAAGACAAGAGCTAAGAAATATTTTGTTATAGACTATCCTCTTAACTCTGTCAAAGTATCTCTTTACATATTTTTAATAGGGCCTAATCCTCAAACCCTGGGGAAAACATCAACATAAGATTATTTAATTATATTTGTATATTTATACATATAAGAAATCATTGTTAACATAAGGTCCATCGATGTAACATGTGTAGAATCTGACTCTCATTGCGCATATAAACCTTCATAAATCAGATGTGAAGAAATGCCATGGGATTAGTGGAGGTTCTGTTTACCTGAAAGCCAGAGTTCTGAGTTCATTCCCTCAGGAGCCACTACGGGCTCCATGGGAGTGCCTGAATTATTTATTATTAATTGATTTTGTTGCTTTTTCATTCAGTAACCACACAATAAACGCCTAGCTGCATGTTGGGCAGAATTTGGGCAGAGAGTATGTTTCTCAAGTATCCTGACAATGAAATGCAGTGAATTTTAGGTCACTGCATAGTTGCCTGTCTGGTTGCCGCTCTCTTTTCTTTGTGAAGCACTTTAGTCTTCTGTACATATTTGGGATTGAAGGAGAATTCTGTCTCACTGCTTTGGATGATGATCTCCTTCAATCCATAAACCTATTTTCTTCTTGTTTCCTAACAACCTTACACCAGGCCCCCATACCATGCATACATAGTTGGCTCACCAAAGGAAAAGGGTAACTAGCAGGTAAGATAGTCACAATAGGATGTTCTGCTATTCCATACCTCATTCCAGTTGTTGCCAATGCGCCAACACATGCTCTGTTACTAGGCAACATAGGATGTTCATGGAAAATGCATCAGGTCTACAGGACCAGTATACAAAGCGTTGTACATTTTATCAAAGCTTTATTTGACTGTAAAATATTATTAATGTAATCACCTATGAAAAAGTGCCTTTTTTCTAGCTATATTTTCACATAGTTTCCAAATATTTATGTAAAGATTAAAAAATGTATTAGTTTGGCGTTCATTCAAATATAAAATATTTTTTAAATAGAACATGTTAATAAATGAATTAGCTAAGCTCGATTGTTCAAACCCTCTTTGCGTTTAATGATACACATGTTTTTAAATCAACAGATAAATATTCGATAAGGTAACACAGATTCATCAAATTATTTGGATACATCTGTTTTACCTTATTATTCATCATGTTAGTTTCTGGGCCAAGAGGAATCAGCCCAGTTACTAAGCTCTCAGGCCAACTCTATTGTTAACTCCACATCCAACTACCTTTCATCAACCCCACAGGCTTTCTCTATTATGGAAATATCCCAATGATTTAAACCCAAACTAAAATTCCTCCCCTTGATACCTGCCCAGTTGGGCACAATCCGAATTAGCCACTCTTTCCTTTGCCCCAGCATGGCAAGATTGCTTGGGTGTATCTCTTTAGTGAGTTGTTCTCTGCCTTGTATCCATTTTTTTCTCAGCTGCTCAGGAGGTTGATAGCATTGTCCAGATTTCAGTCAATCAGTTAGTTATTTCCATTGCTCTTTCCCTTCCATTTCCTTCCCGGTAGTATAATTTTAAACTAAATAGGCATCTGCAAACACTTTTTGAACTGAATTGCATTTAATTGAATTATGCTTGGAAACAATACACAGTGAATTATCTTGAAAAATTGTAATCCACAATCTATTATCTGACAATCCGAGGATGTGCTTCTTCAGTTTGGTGGAGAACAATGAATTGAAAAAGATCCCAGTCACAGAAGGGATTGCTGCCCTTGAATTGGGCTGTTAATTAGCTAAACTCTTTGTTTGGCACATATGGAAAGTCGTCATGTAAGATTCAGCCTAGGTAAGAGCTATGCCATTTTTTTGTGAGATGGTAGAACACAGTTTCTAAAAAATAAAGTCACGAACCATATTAAATGTACCAACATAAGAGGGAGACCCAAGATTTGAACCCAGTGGATAAACCCATGCCTTGTATACCCCGTCCTCATGCTGTGTCCTAGCTCTCTGCATAGGTGCGAAAACAGGCGGCTGCTTAATTAAACGTGAAGTAGCCATTCCAGGATATTCAATAAACAGCTCTAGGATTTTAAATACGAGTGCGCAACATGGAAATTACCTTCAAATAACCATCCTCGGCAAAGTGTTTTTTTTTAAACAAATTTTTGTGTTTTGAAAAGTAGGTTAAGAACACCAAAGAGAATCATCTGAATCCAGTAGACAAAAATCTCCTTTCCACTCTTTTAGAAAACAGTAGTTTAAATTGATATTTTTAGAGAGCAGCTTGGCTGGTTTCCAGTTTGGGCAGAACACTTAATTTGAAAAATTCTATTCCTTGGAATACTAATTGTTTTCTTGACTTAATACTTTAAAGAAGACAGAAGGTAATGTAAAATTATCTTCAATTTGTTTGAATCCAAACTTGATAAAATTGTAAAAAAGTAATATGCCAGAAAAGTATTAATCTCATGATTGCTCCATTGTGAATTGATACTAATTTCTAGTTCTAAATTTATACATTTTACTCTACTATATGTTTTCAAAAGTATAGTCTCACCTCTACCACCACCATCCTAAAGAATAGATTTCCCTAATCTCGGTACAATACTACTGTCTAACTTTTATTATCTACCACTGGAAAACACATGGTCACTCTCATGATTTCAGCAGTGGGTGCTGCATAGAGAAAGCAAGAATAACAAGAATAATGTGAAATGCCATATAAAGTTGATTACCTCTGTGGATATGGAGATTGCATGGATGATGCACACAGAATGCTGTCTGTTGCCAGCGTAATTCATGGGCATCTAGCAGCTGCTGCTTTTAAGATTTAAATGAAAAGCTAGACATTGGTTTTCTATCAGTGTCTGATATTTTGACATGTCATAAGTGGCATAAGGAATATAATTTGTTCAGACTCAGTATTGTGACGTGCTCAGGGTTATGTCGTGGTGGCTTCATCTTGTATTTTAGTTTGGTTTGTTTCCCTTCAGGAAAATATTTCAAACGGAAATTAAACCATGATCTCTTAGTAATATTCTAGTCTTTCAGCTAAGTTATCATATAGTTAGAAACGACTGCATCTGACTCTTGAAATGGTATTCCAGAACCAGTACACTGCATATTTTCTACTTAATAATATACTTAAATCAAAATTTGCTTGAAACTCAAATCATTATATCTTAGTGACCATTTAATCCTTTAAGTATAATTTGGTAAAATGAGGTCAAAGAGTGGAGGCATAAGTTATCCAGAAAATATGCAGCTGGTAAGAGAATAGGTCCGCTCTTTCTCTGGTACCCCAACCATAGAAAAATGTTGACACATTATAAGAAGTGATCAATTATTGAAAGATTATGGAACTCTGATCATATCACTATTATAAATAATGCACCCTTCTTTGTAACTGACCTATATTTTACTCTCAGCACAGACTGAATTAACTGTCTAAAAACCTAGAACAGGAAGGACCGTGAATGGAATAAGGAATCTTGGTGTGGTGATTGGGGTGGAGCTCATTCAGGAGGGAAAGAGTTATTTTATATCTACAAAGCGCATGAAATTCATGAAGACTCCCTTCCCTCGTCCAAAAGAGTTTTCAGAAAGAACACACAGAATAACAGTTTTGAATTCAGTTCTACCCCCAAATCCTTAAGCTGTTAAACTGATCATTTACAATTTTTATTTCCTGTGTTAACCTCTTCGTATTTGTAATCTGATGCTGAATTTGGTATCTTCTCTGTCCATTCAACAGTTTTTGCTACTGGAAGTTACAGATGTACTCTGGAAGTCTTCCAAGGGTGCAGGGTAAACTCAGTCTGTCTTTGCAGAGGGCTTCCTTATCTGTCTCCTTCTCTCACACGCCACCAGATACTGAGAAATACAAGCCAGTCTAGACTTTTAAAATTATAACCCTACCTACAATGCTGCTATGGCAGGGTGTATAAATGAGATGCCTAATAAATATTATTAACTCCAATACATACCAAAGAAAGATCTTTTCTTTGCGTTAGTAAATGGTGTAATTTAGATACATTTTTTGGGCTCATTTCAAAGAGCTCAGAGGAGATTCAGGCTGCGGGAGCGCTGAATTGAGATGGAGGAAGCACAATAGCCCACTCTGGCGATGCATCTGGGCCTTGAATAATGACCTTATTGATAGAGAACCACACAGCTACAGCAGAGGTGGGGAGGCTGCGTCCTATGCAAATGCGGAACCCATCCCTCAGGCTCGGAGGCGTGAATTGGTTCTTCCTGTGTTGTTGGGACTAGGAATTTCTGAAATGTAGGTTACTTTTTTGATGTTTAGGAGACATGTATGCTTACATATGTAAATTTGATATCTGTAATTTAAATTACAGCATGTTTAATAACTGAGATGCTTGAGAAAAATACCTGTTTGATACAGCATGAAAATATAATAGCTCACAATACAGGTAAAATGGATTTTATTAAATTTATACCAATAAACACAGTTTATTGGTATAAATATTAACTTGTTAAATGTTATACCAGTAAACAGCGATTCTTTCTTTCTCCCCAATTACCCATAACCACACGATTATCCCATTAGTTTAGATTTTAAAATAGCTCAAACAGGTACCATACAGATACGATTTTAGCACAGTAATTATAAATATACAAGATATTTTTGTTCTCTTTTGCTAGGTGGTGACGTCTTATCTTTTATATTTATTTCAGTTCCATTATTTTATAGGGGAAATTGAGTTTAAAACGCCAGCTGCTATACTTACATCATTTGAGACTTATTTGGTCTTAATTAGTATCCTGAGTCTTAATATATGAAAAGGTGTAATTGAGTTTTCCATGTTAATTTTGGTGCTTTTCCACTGAGAATCTTAAGATAGATAGATAGATAGATAGATAGTACTATTTTGCTATTTTATTTACTGCAGGATTATTAGCAATATTAAGACAAAAAGATAAAACAAGTTACATGCTCAGTAGTTAAAAATAACTCTGCTTTAATTCATTATTTCAGAATAAACAATTATTGCATCATTTGATTCAGCAAAAACACCTAATTACTTTAATAAAACCAGTTTATATGCTTCTGAATTATAATGATTTCATTTGGGAATGTTGAAGATGAGTGGTTTATAATAAGAGGCAACCATTGTAGCTATGTTAACATAAGGAATTTCAAACTAAGTCAGAGCTGCCCAAGTACATATACAATTTATGATGAAACTACATGTGCAATATTAAACGTTTAGTATTCACACTGGAAATTAGGAAGGAAACAGGTAAAATTTATTTCAGCAACATATTTTATATAATGTAATATATCCCAAGTAACACGATTTCAAGATGTAATGAATGTAAAAATAGAGGCTTTTACATTTTGTTGCCATTAATTCTTCAAAATCCCTTGTGCATTTTATGCTGACCATGCTTTTTCGTTCTGAAGAACCCACTGTGAATGCTCCATTGTCTCCTGTAACCTCCTGGCTACGCTCATAGACACCAACCTCCATCCAGTCCCTCGGATTTCACTTTCATTGTGACTTTTTTTCATTTCCTTTATGAGTAGAAGTCTCTTTTACATATTCACTGAATATATTTACCTGCAGTTTGGTGAACAAACACATATTTCTGCTAATAATCCCTCTGGGCTCTGAGATAGAACATACGGTATATTCTGACACCAAACTCTTACTCACAAAAGAAAGAGGTGAGTGTGGAAGCTACCAATGCAAAATTGGTCTGAAATAAGTCAACACATTGTAAATAAACTTGAGAAAGATACGCTACCATAACTTTTGCAGCACACTTTGTACAAGGCAATGGTATGAGTTGTGTGTCATAGACATTATTATCACTCTATGGGAATTCCTTCCTAAAGCAGAAGATCTTTTTGTGTGTTTGTTTTTGTTTTGTTTTTTGACAGCAAATCTTAATTTATTTCTAAAACTTAGCTGATAAAATACTTTCCCCAAACTTAATCATTACCATTACAAACTACACATTTTATTACAGTACATTTGAAAAATAAGAACAAAGAAAGCAGCAGGCAAAATATTACTCATGATACCAGCACACTCACACAACAATATTTTGCTGAATTTTCTATTACCTTTCTCTATTTTTTTCATAGGTTTCATTATTCTAGAAATGAAAATGCAATTCCTGCTTACCAATAATGTATGCCTAAAGCATATTTAAATTTAAAACCTTTCTGTTGATGGGGAAGTGAATGGGTTTTAATTCTCACAGAGTTACTCAGTAGCATGTTAGGCGTTTAGGAAATGCCATGGACTCTTCCAGCCGCAAAGGTATCATAAAGTAACCTGAGAATTTTAATTTCACTTGTGCATCAGACGTATGTCCTTGGTTCACCTTCATGTTGAGTTCATTAGGAAACCAGCACGGAATCTTCTAAGGGTTAGAAGAATTATCTTCACACGCCAAGGACTGGTGTGTTTGCATTCCTTTTCAAGTAAATAATACTCTAAAAATAGTGCATATAACAGTAGATACTGACTACATATATTTATTAGAACACACTTTGTGGTTCACTGATGTTGCAGCCTATTACTATTGCAGGAATCCTGTGTGAGCCATTAAGATGCTCAGATCTCACACCAGTGAGAATGACGATTATTAGAAAGCCTAGAAACGACATGTGCTGGCGAGGTTGCAGAGAAATGGGAACCCTTTTACGCTGTTGGTGGGAAAGTAAATTAGTTCAACCATTGTGGAAGACAGTGTGGTGATTCCTCAAAGTTCTAAAACCAGAAATACCATTTGACCCAGCAATTCCATGATTGGGTGTATACCCAAAGGAATATAAATCATTGTCTTATAAAGACACAAGCATGCATATGTTCATTGCAGCACTATTCACAATAGCAAAGACATGGAATCAACCCAAATGTCCATCAGTGATACACTGGATAAAGAAACTGGTAAATATATGCTATGGAATACTATGCAGCCATAAAAAGGAATGAGCTCTTGTCTTTTTCAGAAACATGGATAGAGCTGGAAGCCGTTATTGTCAGCCAACTAATGCAGGAACAGAAAGCCAAACACCACATATTCTCACTTTAAGTGGGAGTTGAACAACAAGAACACATGGACACAGGGAGGGGAACAACACACACTGGGACCTGTCAGGGGGGTGGTTCCGGGAAAGGGAGAACATTAGGAAAAAAATCCTAATGTATGCTGGGCTTAATACCTGGGTGATGGGTTGATAGGTACAGCAAACCACCATGCCACACATTTACCTGTGTAACAAATCTGCGCATTCTGCACATGCACCCTGAAACTTAATTTTTTTTTTAGAGATGCTCAGATGCCATTGGATTATACCTCCTTGCATGCTGGCCCCGTCTGCTGCCCTTTATTGGCATTGCTGGCTGCTGGGGCTTTCAGACCAGATTCCCTCTGGACTTGTGAAAGAGCTTCCTTGTCTGGGGGCATCCTTCCTGAGGGCATTCATCATCTAATGACACTGATGGTGAGGTTAAAGAGACCAGAGCCTCTGGCCTCAAATCAAGACGACGCTAACAAGAATTATAGCTCCAGGCAGGCTGAGGCCTTTACAAAGATGTCAAAGTTCACCTTATCCCTCAACCCAAATGCATTTCCCTCATTCTTTAACAGATATTGTTCCCAGAGCACATCTTAATAACTTTTCTGCACATCAACTCCATCTCCACATCTGTTTCCTAGGGAACCTATTGAAGGCATTCTTACAAAGTCAGGTGATACACTTCAGTCTGCAACAGGCAAACCCTCCACCTTCTGCCACTGAAATCCGCCTCATCCCTCATCACTGAAGGATGTAGTTAAGCTTTGTGTCCTCACCCAAATCTCATCGTGAGTTGTAATCCCCAGCTTTTGAGGGAGAGACCTGGTGGGAGGTGGTTGGATCATGGGGGTGAGTTCTACCATGCTGTTCTCGTGATAGTGAGGGACTTCTCATGAGATGTGGTGGTGATTTCATTAATGGCGGTTTCCCCCAGGCTTCTTGCTCTTCATCTTGCCTGCTGCCTGTAAGATGTGCCTACTTCTTCGGCCATGATTGTAAGTTTCCTGAGGCCTCCTGGGCCATGTGGAACTGAGTCAATTAAACTTTTTTTTTTTTTAAATAAATTACCCAATCTTGGTATGGCAGTGTGAAAATGGACTCATACGCTGATGTTTCTGCCTGTCACTGCTTCCTTCTGGAAGGTCCTACTGACCAGCACAGTCCAAAGGGATCTCTTTCTTCTCCTTCCTTGCTCACGTTTCCTTTGTCACCTTTATGCCATTTTGTGTTCTACAGTCTATGGCCTCGCTCATTCCACCAGGATTGGGTGCAACTTGAAAATGCATAGTACGTAGAGGAAAATTCTAAATAACACAAAGAATCACAACCAGCAAAATATGCATAGCATTCAAAAGGCTAAGTTAGGAAACAGCTGAAATATAAATCTTTCATTATAGTTGATGAGCTTCCTCCTTACCCAAAGAGAGAAACAGCATCACAGCGAAGTAACTCTTGTTATTAGAAGAAAATACAAACACTTCCATGCAGGAAAACACCGTTTTTATTGGTCAGTGTTGCCAATGATTTCCTTTGGTTGGTTTCAATGGAAATTTCTCACCTGAGAAAAGTGACATTGAGAGAAGAAAAGAAAATATCCTAAAGGGAGTTTGTGCAGTAAATCCTGTCTCAAGGATAATGTGCTTTCTTTCCTTTTCCTTTTTTTTTTGTTTTTTTGTTTTGTTTTGTTTTGTTTCTTTTTTAAGACAAAGTCTTTGTTGCCCAGGGTGGAGTACAGTGGCACAATATCAGCTCACTTCAACCACTGCCTCCCAGGTTCAAGCGATTCTTCTGCCTCAGCTTACCCGGTAGTTGGGATTACAGGTGTGTGCCACCATGCCCCGCTAATTTTCTTATTTTTAGTAGAAACAGGGTTTCATCATGTTGGCCAGGCTTGTCTCGAACTCCTGATCTCAAGTGATCTGCTTGCCTCAGCCTCCCAAAGTGATGGGATTACAGACATGAGCCACCATGCCCAGCATAATGTGAGTTTTTATACAAAATTGTGTGTTTTTCATAAAAGCTGAAGAGAACACATGAATCCAGCTTGGTAGAGACATGTCTCCTGTAGGCTGTTGCTCAAACTTAGCCTATTTAGAATAGTCTGTGTCACCTACATGGTAGGGATGTAAATCCCAGTTCTGCCTCTTGCAGTGTGCCTAGCTGCGGTACTCGTTATCTGTTTGATCTTGAATAAGTCAGTTGACTTTCCTACTCCCCTGCTCGTAATCTGTGACTGTCATATAGATGAACCAGTTTTTGTGAATATTGAATGATCTTAAGGACTGAGTTAGTGCCTAGCTAGCACATAGGAGAAATTCAACACATGATAGCTAGATTATGATTAGTCACATACATCTTTTATTTCCATTGTCATTTTGCAAAGTTTTGAAATGCAGACAATTGTAAATTTTTTTCTCTGAGGAGAAACTGAAGTAAAACGCCTAAACTAATATTGATAAATCCAGTCATGTTTATAGAAGTGAAATCCGGTTATTTGCATCTATTCTCAGTACTAATGTGGCTTATGTTTGTGTTTGTTCTTTGTCCTCCTTATCCTGTGTTTCTTCCCATTTCTATTTTAGTTTCTTATCCACAATACATTCCTGCATATTGTGTATGAATAGTCCACTAATAAAATTGATATGCTATATCTGCACTTTTTCTTCAACAGCTTCCATGTTTGAAAAGGTTTCTTTCTTTAAAAATTCATTTTTCAAAGCTGTTTCCAGTAAAAGGATGATTCGTACTGCCAAGTTTGCTGTCAGGTTAAAAAGTGAAGTCCACCCTTTTTCAATCACTGTGTTATACCTGGTCCAAGCTCTTCTATTATCCAACAAACATAGAAAATATAGACCTAAAATGCCCAAGATGACTCCCGGGAAGCTGCTACATTTATTTCACCTGTTTCCTGTAACTCTAAAAGAAATATGGAGCCATAGGGTGAAAACAAGAATTTGACTCTAGCTTCTATTTTTTTTTTTCTGATCCTCCAGGGCTAAGTTAATCCTGGAGTGAGACACTTAGTGAGCCAAAGTGAAGATACATCTGCAAAAACAAGTCTAGAACGCATGCTATATTTCAAAAGCATTACACATACCTTGCTGGAGTAGATGAGAATAATACTAGGCATGGAGTTAAAACAAATATTATTTACATTTATATATAATTTATTTCCTCCCCAAATTAGCTTTTAGGGTTTAGGAAACTGGAATGGCACAATTTCTCACCACTGTTCTTCAACTTGGTCGGGTCAGAAAAAGAGCCAAGTACTACTTTTAAAAATACGGACCACTACGCCTGAATTGATGAGTTAGTGTTTCTGGAAATCTTCAGTACTCAAAATTTTCTCAATTTTACATGATGACAATGTGGTTTTATACTAGCTCTTATCTATGTAACCCAATTCATCATCATGATGCCCAATATTATGCTAGATGTTAAATATATCAACAGTTTTCAAGAAATGTGTGTGCAATTATTGAATTTTAAAGTTTAATTGATACAGAATATGCATACTATATATTCTTGTGAAAAACTTTTGGAAATACATAGAATAAAGGTCTTAATTTTAAATAGATTAGAGATTTAGCATTTGTATTTATGAACTAAACAATTAACAAATGATTTAATTACTCACACGTACTAAACAATAAGAACTCATCGTATAGTTTGATTATGTTAATAATACAATGAAATGAGTGTTGTAGGTAATGTTGTGTAGAGTTCACTGGAAAGGAAAACACTGAAGGCTGAGCAGTCCATTATGAGTTTCTCATGTTGGTCCAGGTTGGTGTGGTTTAATCTAGGAATGCTTTAATCTAACAGTGAGATAGTGTCATTAAGAATGGAAAAAATAGGGTTAATAAAGACACTTTGGAGGGAGATTCAGAAAGTAATTAGTATATAACTCTACGTACAGAAAACAGAAGCAAGATTCAAATTGTGTGAAACTTTAACTGCAAATTATTGAAAACTAATAATGCCATTGACAGACATGATTGGCAGATTCTGGGGGCTAGAGATGATGAAAAATAACTTTCCGTCTGATGAAATCAACATGACAGTAGAATATACAATAATTACATCAAATAGAAGATCAGGACAGGTATATAAGGTAGTTGAGAGCAGGAAACATCAATTATAATGTTAAGCCAAAATTAAATGTCAATCATATAAACAGTAAATTTATTTAAATAAAAAATAAAGATACTAAACAAATAGTTGAAGTCATCAGAACCAAGTTTTCCAGGAGAAAGCAGCACTTTGAAGGCTATAGCCAATTGCAATGCAGAAAACAATATCCCAAAAGGAAAAGTGAACATGATAAGAGTGTGAAGTGCTGTAAAGAAGAAAATATTTCCAGGTTGAGGGCAAAGCCATACACGTGAGTGTAAACAACAAAGACTCAGGAAATACTGTGTGGACAGGAGATTGTTACAAGAGAATTTTAAAATTTGGCCTGTGACTTTGCTTCTGTTTGTGTGTTTATTTAAGACAGTCTCCCTCTGTCACCAGGCTGGAGTGCAGTGGCACCATCTCGGCTCACGGCACCCTCCACCTCCCGGGTTCAAGCAATTCTTCTGCCTCAGCCTCCCAAGTAGCTGGGATCACAGGCACATGCCACCATGCCCGGCTAATTTTTTGTGTTTTTAGTAGAGATGGGGTTTCACTATCTTGGCCAGGCTGGTCTCAAACTTCTGACCTTGTGATCCACCCACCTTGGCCTCACAAAGTGCTGGGATTACAGGCATGAACCACCACACCCAACCGACTTTTTTTTTTTTTTTAGTCTTGCTCTGTCACCCAGGCTGGAGTGCAGTGGTGTGATCTTGGCTCACTGCAATCTGGTTCCCAGGTTCAGACTAATCTCCTGCCTTCACGTCCTGAGTAGCTGGGACTACAGACGCATGCCATCACACCCGGCTAAATTGTTGTATTTTTAGTAGATGGGGTTTCACCATGTTAGGATGGTCTCGACCTCCTGACATAGTGATCCACCTGCTTCTGCCTCCTGAAGTGCTAGGATTACAGACGTGAGCCACCGCGCCTGGCCCGACTTGGCTTAAAAAAGAAAGAAAAAATGTGCTCACTACATAGATACTAATTTTGGGAGTGCATTTATGCTAAATTTTGAAGTGCAAAAATTGCATGCGCTACACAGATGCTAATTTGGGGAATGCACAAATTAGCGACTACTTATTTGTATGTGGCCAGTTGGGATATGACACTACAGAGCAATAAATACCTGATGTGGGTGGGATAGCACTGTAGCCAGAACACAAGGTTTCAAGTTGAATGTTGGTCAAATT
The DNA here is from genome assembly GCF_000951035.1 of Colobus angolensis palliatus. NCBI lineage: Eukaryota > Metazoa > Chordata > Mammalia > Primates > Cercopithecidae > Colobus > Colobus angolensis. Next base: position 4,698,120 of record NW_012114766.1, on the reverse strand, counting down.
CTATTTTTGCCACTGTGTAACAATGCAATTTCTGGCAGTTGTCTTCTTACTAAACCTGACTTTCTTCTCTGAGATGGGCAAATGGCAGATTCTGACTGTTAGAGTTGTAGAGATGAATGGTGGACTGCACAGGTTTCAGTCCATGCTTGTGCTCAATCAGAAATGTCTATTTTAAACATTTAATTTAACATACGATTCATATTTCACATTTCTAAATATGGCGAGCAATGCATACATTTTTCCTTTTATGTTATGTCAATGTTAACAACCTTCAAAGTGAATCTTTAGCTGGGCAGACTATTTTTACTCTTCCTGTATTTGAAGCTGTTCATTTGCTTTTTTAAATTGGAAGCACATAAAGCATCTCCCATGTGCTGGTAACAGATGAACAGGAAAACAACTCGCTGCCACCTTCTAGCTTAGAAGTAAAGGAATCTAGTTCAGTTATCACAGTGCAGAATAATAACAGGATGAACAAAGCATGATGGAGTAAAGGAAGAGGCAGTGGTAGGGAGGAAAGGGAATGTCCCACATCAGAATGTAAACTGTTTATATTTGAGCTCGGCCTTGGAGGTGGTATTAGCTGTTACAGGTCAGAAGAGACACCAGGGAACCTGAGAAGGCAGCATCAAAATGTCACGCGGAAGAGTGAGGTGCCTGATACTGTGAGGATGTCAGGTTCATGGGTGCCAATGAGAAGTGATGGAAGACAGGTGGTTAGCAATCATGCCCAAGACCTGGTACACTGGGCAAAGAGTGTGGGCTTAGATGAAATGGAAAAGAATGGAGGAGAAAATTCATAAGACACAAAGGATTGTGTGCACATATGTGTGTGTGTGTGTGTGTGTGGTGGACAGTAGGGAAGAGACAAAAACAGACCTTATAATATCAACACAATGAGAGCAGACAGTGCTAGCCCGTTTTATCCTGGTCATTGAAATGTATTCCAAAATTCCTCATCATTCGCTGCAATGTAAGGCAAACTTTCCTTTGTGATGCAGCCCAGAGCAGCAGAAAAAAACAAATGAATTCATCACGGGGACCTGGACCTTCGTTGCCTCCTATATGTGTGGTCTCAGACAAGTGACTTCACGTTTCTAAGCCTTGCTTTTATCTTTTAGCATCCATCTTTTAAGGATGATGTGAGGGTTAAATGAGATAAAGTAATATGTATTTTATTATGCATTGGATAAATATTAACTATCATTATGTACCAAACCATCCATAATTGTATTTTGAAATAGTGATTCTCTTTGGCTCTACTGTGAGCATCATCACGTCATTGGAAACTCCTGTAATAGCCCTGGAAAGTGTGGTGCAGGGTCTTTGGGAGAATTCTTCAGGTAGTGATGCCTTCTCTCCTGTTTAGCCTGCAACACCTCACTTTTGTCCTTCCAAGGAGGAAATCCAAGAAGCAACTTTTTCCTTGCCCCAAAGGTAAAACACCCCCATGTAGAGCGATCCCATTTCGCCATCAGAGTTTATCTGCTGGAGAGAAAATATGGCAAATCAGTTTTCCCCTCTCTCTTGCTCCCTTATTTTTCTAGAATGTCACTCGTGCATTTAATTCATTTTGGTTTCACTGTGTGCTTCTGGGCACAGAGTTTTAACTTTGAGTTTCAAAGAGGTATTCACATTTTAGCCCTTACAACCGAAGCCACTAGCAAGGATCTCTCCTTCATTACCCGAGGTAGTACCTAAAGTTTTATGAAACAGTCAGTCAGAGGTTCAGTCAATACGTAGGACTTTACAGAAATCAAGAGCTTTTGTTTCATCTATTGTTCAAGAGAATAAAAAAGGTCACTCACAGAGAAATGCATAAGCAATTTCAAGCAAGGTGAAAGAGGGTTATTTTAAATGGTCGTAAATGAAATTGTATTGTCAAGGCAAGTGCACAGTTATACATTGAGAGAAAAAGATACGATAGTACTGTTTATGATAATTTTTTTCTACTTATTAGAGAAGTGGTAAGGAACTAAAGAGAAAATGTGATATATACATATATATGTATATACACACAGACATGTATATACATATGTGTTTGTATATACATACACATTTCACATATACATATTTAATGTAGATACTAATCCATATTTTGTGTATTCGTACATATATACAATCGTGTATATGTACACATTCTTTGCTCTTTCCACACTCGCAAATAACATGGGTTTTCCTGACTCTGGAACTGACCACTGAGAAAGTGGATGATTAATAGGAAACTAAACTGCACACCAATCCATTATTTTCAGACATAGAACATGAAACTGAGGACCTCATGTGGACTCGGCATTTACGGGGAGAACTAGCATGCAAACGCAGATGTCCTCGATGTCAGACACCAAGCTCCTAACTGCACAGCAGACTGACAGGGAAAATAAAGTTGGTCTGTGTTACAGAGAAAGGGTAGCTGACCATTAAAAATGTTAAAATAATTCACTGAAGGTGATAGTGGTATTTTTCACCCTTGAGGCAGCTATCTATTTATCCTGAATAAACTCTGTTTTTTTATCTTTAGGTGAGATAACCTATTAGGATCATAAAATCTTGGAATTAGAGGGAGAGAATAACTTCAGAAAGTTATGTAGCTCATGATTCCACAAAATGCAGGACACAGTTTATGCTATTAGAGGAATGAACTAAGGAAATAAAATTAATTTTATAAACATGCTCTCTCTCTCTTTATTTTTTGCTTTTGCTTTTTTGTTTGTTGTTTGCCCCTGAGACAGAGTCTCACTCTGTCATCCAGGCTGGAGTGCAGTGGCATTATCTGGGCTCACTGCAACCTCCACTTCCTGGGTTCAAGCAATTCTCCTGCTTCAGTCTCCCAAGTAGCTGGGACTACAGGCACGTGCCACCATGCCTGGCTAATTTTTGTACTTTTAGTAGAGATGGGTTTTCACCATGTTGGCCAGGCTGGTCTTGAATTCCTGACCTCAGATGATTCAACCACCTCGGCCTCTCAAAGTGCTGGGATTACAGGCATGAGCCACCATGCCCAGGCAGACATGCTCTATTTAATGATTCACATGTATGTCAAACTTTGCCTGATGTGAAGAACCTCCTGAAAGATATTTGATAATCTTAGCAACCAGCCACTATATAAGGGTCTGGGAAGCCAAGTTAAAAACCTTCCCTTGAAGTGTCATTCCAAATATGTCTGTAAGCCCAACATTATGCCAGGCAATGGAGCTATCCAAATTAGTAAGACCTAATACTGCTTCTCTGGGTGTTCACAGTCCCCTCACTAAATCCCAATATCTCATCAGCTATCAATAGACCCTTGGTACTGAAACAAGCATAAAGAAGCAACCAATGAAATATTTTATGCCAATACTACCTTTTTTTCCCCCCTCCTTGGGAAATCTAATAATTTGGTATTTATTGGCAAAAGTCAAGCTTCTATTGGGAAACCCAATACACAGTTTAATCACAATGGATTTGCAATAAACTGGAATCCCTTAATTTTATTTAGATGTGTATGTCCTTGGTATTCTCTGTCTTGTTGCTGGATCACAAATCACTCAGAATTACTTATAAAGTGAAAAAAGATCTGGCCTATGCTGATAAATTTTCAAAATACAAGAAAATCTTAACATTATAATAATGACTGAAATTATTAAGAGGCGTTGCCCATAAGAGTTTTAGATACTATTTAAACAAAGGTTTTATAAACCATTTAATTGCAACACATTTATCCTAAGGAAATTGAATCTTGATAACCCTAAACTACTTTTTAAAAAAGCAACTCTTAATTTTCTGTTTAACACTTTCTAGAGAGGTGAGTAAAAGGCAGGGCCGGGCGTGGTGGCTCACGCCTCAAATCCCAGCACTTTGGGAGGCTGAGGGGGGTGGATCACCAGGTCAGGAGATCGAGACCATCCTGGCTAACACGGTGAATCCCCGTCTCTACTAAAAACACAAAAAATTAGCTGGGCGTGGTGGCGGGTGCCTGTAGTCCCAGCTACTCAGGAGGCTGAGGCAGGAGAATAGTGTAAACCCGGGAGGCAGAGCTTGCAGTGAGCTGAAACTGCGCCACTGCACTCCAGCCTGGGTGAAAGTGCTAGACTGTCTCAAAAAAAAAAAAAAAAAAAATTAAATTATTAAATAGGCACTTGAGCCAACCGTGAAGACCTTGGCTAATTTTCTGTTAGTGGCACTTGACAATCTAGAGACAAAACAAGACTCGGGATTTTGAAGTGGATTTTTCTTGTTGCCCTAAATCCACATCCCAACTTTCCATATTACCAGCAAAACGTCTTATGGTTTAAACAATGTGGCATACAAGCCCAGACTTACACACTTTAATGCATCTAGATGGTGTATATTATTTGTGAAATATGTAATGAAAATTATTACAATGAATTTCTTAAACTGAAATTGCTAACTTAGTAAATTTATAAATTGTAAGTTATTAAATTGAAATTATTAAAGTGAAACTTTTGACACTGGTACATTCCAAGAACATATAATTATCCTCTGTACAACATAGTTTGACATTTTCCTGAATAAACAACCATGGTTTTAGAAGTCTAGAGTAAAATAAAAATAAAATAAGCCAAGGGCTAACCACAAGTCATCACTAATGGTTCTTGGAATTCCTTTCTCAAGAAGAATCTTAACCTTATTTCCATGGCCAAATGCCAGTACCTCTAAACACTTTCAGAATATATGAGCTGTTTACACTATCAAGGACCACTTAGCAACTATGCTGAACATTTAAATGGCTTTTATGTTTAATGTAAGATATTGTCATACTCCAATGTCAAACTAAAAGTAACCTTGGAATAAATCTGTAGGTAAACTTTATAAAATGTTTGAGCATATTCTCTCTAAAGATAATATTTAACCCTTTAATGAAAAAATTTCAGATTTGTTAATATTCTAATCCATATCAATAATAGATTTTCTTTTTTATGGTAATGTATGACGCATGACAATATTAGATGTGGCAGTGAAATTAGAAAGCCAAGCGAGCGGAGACTGCATGGGCGAGTGTGCGTGCGCATGTGCGCACGCGTGCACACACACACACAGTTTTAGGGTCAGAACTGGTCACCGTGGCAAAGGCAAAATATTAAAGCCAGTAGCTTAGAATTTATTTGAAGAGTTGTAGTGAGTTAAGGAAGCAGAATTACTGCCCAGTGTCTGTAGCAGAGAACTTTCAGAGTAACAGGACCAGAATAACTTTGTTGAATAACTCTCCTGAAGGGGCATATGTTCACAATGGTGATGCTAAGATGCTACTAAATACCTATTCAGTAATTAACAAGTAACTAAGTCATATTCTATAAAAATGCGTTTTACTTTGAGTATTCTTTTGAATATCTGCAACTCAAGTGTGGGCTATGCACCCCCTGCAAACTTGAATATTAGACTAAAAATTTAAGTTCCTTAGACATTCCAGCCAATAAATAATTTAGAATGAAAACACTATGATTTCTCCCCATGAGTCTTCTCACATTGCTGAACCCAGTAATCCTGAGGTCTGTTCTTTGATAAATACACTTTCACAATTACAAAGAAACTAACCAGGAATGGGAACTGACGCAGAGCCAGCCACACTTTCCAGAGTTTCATCCTTACTTGCATCATCGATATTATATTGCAGCAGCACATAAAATGTGACTTCCTTAGTTTCAGATTTAAAAAATATTCAAAGGAACAGAAAACCGTGCTAAGAAAACGAATTTCCATATGCACACATTTCCAACTCAGATGATGCACTCTGGCTTCTCTTGTAGAAAGGATGATGATTTGCTTGTATGCTTTCTAAAGATTTTAATCGATTGCTTCAATTGCATTTCTTCTTGTTTCCATTTAAGAGGAAGGAATTTGAGCATGTTGTTTATGTGCCAAGGTGATGCGGTAAAAACATGTTGTGGGTTTTCTCCATGGGTTGCTAGCATGTCACTGGTCTTCTCAGGAAGGACTTGCATCAGTCATATTTCAACAGAGGGTGGGGGCACAGCTGAGTCCCCTGTTTTTATTTTTACTCCTATGTAGAGCTTGGAAGATGGATAACTTAGTGAAAACAGTACATCAGCAGAGCCAATATATACAGCGTGGTAAGTAGAAGGCAGAACCTATGGTAGGTTCTGCAATAAATAGTGTGTTTGTCATTGATTATCCTTTGCTCACAGCAACAACAGATATCCTGGTGTGTTATGACAGAAGAGACCTGAACAGTTAATGAATAGAGACATTTTCAAATGATGCTTTGGCTGGGTTTGGATGTTTTTTTAAGCCTCTATCCCAGGTTTTACACAGTATTAGATGTGCTTGGGCTACAGGACATTGGCATCTCATTCATCTGGAGACCAGGATGATGGTAGGTGGAAAAGCCTCGTGTCACAAGGCATGCAAAATCAACAGCTGAGCATAAAGCAGAAGGTTGATAATGATGCTCACTCCAGAATAAAGAAACACAACATTCAGAGGCATTTAGCAGGTGACAATATAGTCACCATAGGAGGATCATAAATTAAGACAAATATCAGTGTAGTGATTTGCTTTGGGCTTTCAAATGTTTCTCTACTTCGGAGGGCATTTTCTCTTTCCTGCTTAAATTTTCTCCGACATAAGTATCGCCTTTTAACATGTTATTGTTGTTCTTATCAATCTTGTTGTCTATCTCCTCATGAAAACCGTATTCTAGAATATGAACTATCATATAACAAGTTCTTAATGTTTATGAAATGAATGAATGAGTAGAGCATGCTCTGTTCAGACTAGACAACAGGGCTTGCTTTCAATGTTGTCAGTACTACTTAGGAAAAGGCATGTCTCAATAAAATGCTGTATTGATTACCGAAGGTAGAAATTCTCTGAGAAACAAAAAAAAAAAACAAGGACTCTTTTTCCTCTCCCCCTGTAAGTAAAGATTGGCCGAATCTCTTCAACCTCTTAGGAGCAGCAGCCGGAAGCACCTGTCACTCCTGCGTCCTGCAGGCAGCTCTAGCCCCGGATGATGGTGACCCATTCTGGTGGGGAGGCCCTCCCTACTCAGTGGCTTCTCTGCCCTCCCTCAGAGGCCCTCCCTACTCGTGCCTTCTCACGAGTTCCCTGCTTGAGAAATTATTCCTATTCTTCCCTCTCTTTCATTTGGGATGGCATTTGAATCATCAGCTTCGTTACACTGGAGAGTCCCACAACTCTTTTCTAATCTAAGTCAATTATGCTTTTAAAGAATGTTGTTTGCGGAGTATGTCACATGCCAGGTATCACTATTTTTTCTGAGAGAGAACCCACGCAGTTATCTTTTGATGTTATGATGCCTTCAGAATTACCTCGCTGCTATAGTGAAGGTTCTACCCATGAACCCAACCAAGGAGGAGTGTGGATCAGCCCCAGAAGCTCAGAGTATGTGCTCAGCAGCAGATACATACATAAACTGTATAGTTTGTGCTGCCCAGGTTGGATTTTATAATTATCCAAACCAGCTTGTGATAGACAAAATGCATGCTCATTGGAATAGATCACATTACTTCATTCTCACTTGGCCAAGTCCTTCATCTTCACTGAGAATGTAAAGCAGGCCTTTTAAATGCTCTCATCACTGATGATAAAGACACGAATCACTCATTCTTGAAAGAGCCTGACATTGTGGTGAGCAAGTCCACTCCTATTTGCAAGAAGAAAATGCTGCATTTGCCTTAAAATGAGATTTGCAGGGTAATGAAATGGCTTAACGCTTAAAAAATATAGCCCTTGAACCCCTGCCAAAGTGCCTGCAGTTTCTATTCTTAGTGAATTCTTTCAAAAAGGACACCAGGCTCTAATTATGTCACCTAGAGGAAGAGCTACTCTGGCTGGAATATGTTGGCCATAAATTTTAGGTGATTCCATGGAAAGGGGGATTTTAGGGTGGAATCGGACAAAGGATTTTGGATGAAAAGGTGCAAAGCCCAAGAAACAGGGTCCAAGGAGGGCTTAATTTAAGAACAGGAGAAGGACGAATGAAGTCACGGGGTTTCTGATGCGAGGGGCTGACAGTACCAAACATTATCTTAATAAAAACTCAATTTTATAATATTTTACAGTTCAGAAGATTATTTTTTCCTAAACTATATCTTGGTTCTTAGCCTGTACTTCCAAGTGTATGGATGAGATATCAAATGGGGAAACGGTGGCTCAAAAAAGTTAGCTGACTTGATTGCACAGAAGTGGCTGAGCCTGGATCAAGCTCGGAAGCCCTTCCACACAGCAAAGTTTGAGATTTCCTTTGCATCTTTCACCCCTCGTTGTACCTAGTGTCTCATGCTACATGTGGTAGGAGTTCAAAAATGCATGTTCCTATATATGTAAATATGTTGGAGAGTGTTACTCCCTTAAAGTATGCTAAAATAATGATAGCCCTCAGTAGCTAAAAATTGTGAAAGCTTAAAATCTGTGTGTTTTTTCTTTTCTTTCTACTTCTCTCTACTCTCTCTACTTTCCTCTCTTTCTGGCATCTAAGAAATGTCTGCTACATTTCAGTAAGTGAATAGATAGTCAGATGAACAAACAAAAGCCTGAATGGGTTCTAAAAATGTTAAGGTACTCTAAGAAAGAATATATGATATCACAGTGTTAAATAGTGTCTAAGAGCTTTCACTCAATACTATACATAGTCATTCTTTGAGAACTACGTATTTATATTTAATACTTATTAAAGCCTAGGTGCTGTTACTTAATCATTTGTAACTAAATTGTGTAGCATTTCTATCTTTTAGTAATAAAACCAGAGTGTAATCCATTAGGCTGCAATAGTGTTTTAAATTTTCTGCCAGAGGAAAAATACAATTATCTCGAGGAGCCTAACATTGCTAAGACACCTGGATATCTGTAACTTTGGATGTATACAAAATTAAGGTTTCATTGATTAGAACTTACCTACATAAGACAAATCTAATTTTAAAAGTATGAATTTGATTTAAAAGTATGGATTTTCACATGAACTTCTCAGGCCTTTCTCGAGATTTTATTGACCAAAAACTAGGTTTATATAAAAAATAATGTATATTAGTTCAATTTAACACAAGTTTATTATGAAAGGTTGATGTTTGAAACAAGTGTGTGTTTTTAAATGTGTCTGATTTGAAATAGTCGGACTATTTTTTAAACTTTTTATTTGGATTTTTATACGTACTGAACCATTAGAATTATGGTTAAAAAAATTCAACTTTAATGTCTGAGACTATTAGGAAAACATACTTTCTTATGGGTGTTTTATGTTCTTTTTTACTCCATGGAAGTTAATGAAGAAATTCTACAAGATTTCAGTGAACAAGAACTCTAGCTTCATATACTAATTAGCATAATTATCATTAAACCATGACCTGAGAAAAGCATTATGTGAAAAAATATCTGACAAGGCCCAGAGACTGGTCATTTTTAAAATTGAGAATAATAACGGTGTTAGAATTGCTCCTATAAAAAGCAGCTTATTTTTGCTACCACAAACTAAAGATATTAATATTTTTTGTGAATTGTAAATCATTGAGCTAGCTACTCTATAGACAGATAATGCGTACACTGTTATCACAAAGGAAAACCTATGCTAAATCAACACATTTCCTCACTTAGAGCATTTTGGGACTGTACCACAGGCCCGGGATTGGGAAACTGTGTCCTACACAGGCTAGAACTGAACTGAAAGGTTGGAGAAGAGACGATATGAAGCACTGCATTGGAAATAAGTCATGGGTAGCACCGCACACACATCAGTAGAACTCAGGAAAGCAAAATGGAAGAAGGGAAGTTATATTAAAAAGGCAAAATTCAAGCCCCTGAGCTGCGCTTTCCACGTGGGGACTTGACTGTGCCCCCCGACCCTGCAGAGGTGGCCCTGTCAGTCCTTGTGTTTGGCCTGGTCTGTAACGCTCTGTAAAGGGAACCCAAAGAAATTGGCATCCCTGTGGGCCGGGCGCGGTGGCTCAAGCCTGTAATCCCAGCACTTTGGGAGGCCGAGACAGGCGGATCACGAGGTCAGGAGATCGAGACCATCCTGGCTAACACGGTGAAACCCTGTCTCTACTAAAAATAGAAAAACTAGCCGGGCGAGGTGGCGGGCGCCTGTAGTCCCAGCTACTCGGGAGGCTGAGGCAGGAGAATGGCGTGAACCCGGGAGGCGGAGCTTGCAGTGAGCTGAGATCTGGCCACTGCACTCCAGTCCGGGCGACAGAGCGAGACTCCGCCTCAAAAAAAAAAAAAAAAAAAAAGAAATTGGCATCCCTGAGCACCGCTGTATGTTAGATATTGTATTTGCTCCTGCTCATACCTGCCTCACTGAATCATCATCAAAGCCGCATAAGAAAAACGGGGCTCTGTGTGCCAGCCTGGCGTGGACCCAGGCTCTAGAGCCTGGCTTTTAACACACGCTTGTTTTAGAGTCCGTCATATCATGGTATCACTCTGGGAAGAGAGAAAAGGCTGTGGCTTATAAACTTGTAGCTTTAGTCGGCTTGGCTGGATGTAGGGAGCAGATAGAACTTGAGTGGGAACGGACAGAGAAAAGTGGGCAGCAGGAAGCTTGCTTCTGCGATCAAGTGGTTTTAACATCACCTGAGGGTATCGGAGGCCTCTAAAGTGTAATATGCAAAATTTCAAGGTCTGTACCTAAAATTTATAGTTCAGAGAAAATTTCATCTATACATCCAGAAGTGGGTTCGAGCAGAAGAAAGCTTTGGCTCAAATGTTAAACTCACAAATGATTTAAGGTATAAATTGGAATGGCAATTTGTAAAATTTGAATAGCCTTTGACTATCCAGGGGAATGGCCTGATAATCAGGATAGCCACTCTCTGTGGTTAATCACGTTTGACTCCAGCTTGGAAAGAAGAACATGAACTCAAAGCAGGAGGATCATGGTACTTGACATTTCTGTATTTCTGACCGGCCTGTGAGAAGCACTCTACTCTGCTCATTCTTGAGAGACATTTTTTGCTTTGAGGATACCACTTCCTGAGTTTCATGATAATTTCCACCCTGTGAACGTTTTTTGTTGGGTAGTTTGGGTTTTGTCCATTTAGTGTTCAGAATTGTAATGGAAATATACTGACCTGGGGATTTTTCTTGTTTAGAATTTGATTCTTCCTCAAATTTTTCATACATTTTAAAATAGAATATGCCTAAAAGAATGGGGTCTCCTCTTAAAAGTCTGGCTATTTTTCTTGGTATATTTATTTTCAGGTCATATACTGACTCTTAGCAGAGCCAATTTTAATGTAATAATTAATGTAATAAAATTCAAACAAAAACACTTAGAAAATAGCTGTAAATCTCCAAACGCAGTGAAGCATGTCATTGACAACTGACCATGTTTCCCCTTTAGTTCTAGATAATGCAGTTTTGTTATTTATACATTTTTACAATTTATTTTCAGATTTATTTTAACAGTACTGATATGTCTCTTATAAACAGACCATTACATTAGAATTAGAATTGAAATTTGATACATAAAAATGCTCTAAAGAAAAATTTTCTATGATTTATATAATTAGGCTTTTAGCATTTTTGACATGGCATTTAATAGACCATACATTTGCTTTTTGTCTGTCACCTGCCATTTTCATATTTGCATCTTTAATAAGACCAACCTGATTGTCAACACTGAAAACTGCTCCCTTTTAATACTACGTGCTTTCGGATTCCAAGCATAGTAGAAGCAGTATTAATAAAAGGAATTCAACTTAATAATGGATAAGTTACAATAAAACATTTCTCTTACATGATCAGATTTTTAATTTAAGTGATACATTTATGAAATATTTTCTGTGTGTATGTATGTGTGCGTACGTGTGTGTGTGTATATATATATATATATTTATGAATGACTAAACACCAAATACTTCTAATCTTAATCGTAAGAAAAATGAACAGAGTAGGGCATTTATTTTTAAAATGGCAGCCTTACATTCCTCATGCAGTCGGTGGCTTAGAGATGTGCTTCTCAAAACTCAGCCTTGGTCAGGTGCAGTGGTTCATGCCTATAATCTCAGCACTTTGGGAGGATCACTTGAGCCCAGGAGTTGCAGGCTAGCCTGGGCAATATGGCAAAACCTCATCTCAAAAAAAAAAAAAAAAAATAGGTGGGTGCGGAGGTGTGTGCGGACCTGTAGTCCCAGGTTCTCTGCAGGCTAGGATGGGAAGATTCCTTGAGCCCAGGAAGTCGAAGCTGCAGTGAGCTGTGATCATGCTACTGTACTCCAGCCTGGGTGGCAGAGTGCGAGCCTGTCTCAAAAACAGCAAGGATGACACCCAAATTCCTTAAAGTGTACATGAATCACCAGGGGATTGTTTAGAAGCAGATTTTCATCCTGCAGGTCTGGGCTGGGGCCTGAGTCTCTGCATTTCTAACAAGCTCCTATGTCTGGGATATGGGAACCCAGAGTACTGAAGAAAATGTAAAAGATGTGATTTACTGAACAGATGTTAATTTCCTAAGTAATCTTGTGTATGTTCTTGTCATCCTACTGTTCCTGAAAAGTCCTGTTGTCCAGGCCTTGAGACACATGTTAAGATCTAAAACTTCCAATTCATTCTTATTATTCAAAGCATGCAATAATTTTTTTTGATCATGCTTACGGATTTTACTCTAATATTTGTGTATGTTTATGATAGATATAAATATTATGTATTTCAACATTTGAGAATAAAAACATTTTTCTGGTCATTTGTTAATCTTGTGGCATGAATGATAGTGTCCTTTTGATATGCTGAATTAGAATAATGTAGAAACACTATGGTCTGAGAAAAAAATTCCCTGTTTTTAAAATGCAGTAAGGATCTTCACTGTGATACAATAAAATTTCACAAAGGTGCTCTTCTTTAAGCCTAATTAGTAAAAGTTAAGTGAACTGTATGTGTGGCACTAGGGTCTTCTGTTGAAATGCCTTTGAAAATTACGTGTCTACTTGAAAAAGAAGGGTGTACACATTTGCTCTGGAAAAAGGGGGAGATAATAGGATGAATCTTGTGAGCCAATTTAATGTATTCCATAAATCATAAGCATTAAGAACAAAATTATTTCAGTCAATTACTAGGATATTGGGTTCTAGTAAATTATGTGTCTTTATGTTAATTTTTATTATAAGAAATATGTTAATATATGTCAACAAGTGTTTTATTTTTTGTTTTGGAACTTTGAGGAAAGTTAGCTATTGTGGAAAAAAGGAGCATGATGTCTTAGGGAAGAAGCTCTTTAGAGTTCATCTTCTGTAAGATTCATCCTGAAACTTTAGTAGGATATCCTATACCTGTGCTTTGAAAATATCCCTAAGAGAAGAGGTAGAACACTTTTATTTTGAGATAGGGTCTTCCTCTGCTGCCCATGCTGGACAGCAGAGATGGTTCACTTCAACCTCACCCTCCTTGAGGAGGTGCTCATCCTCTTAGTGAAAAGCCAGAGAGTTGCACATACTCATCAAAGATGTGTCTCCCACAACTTTTCATCATTTGGTGTTTGTTATACTGAGACCATAATAAAAAATGAGTCAAAATACCTTTTTCACATGATAGTCTTACCCACGTTTGAAGACAGAAAATTTCTGTCATTTACCATTGCACTTTCCTTTGAACACATTCCAATCTGTCTCTATCCTAGGATTGCATTCAATGTTTCAGAAGCAGAATAACCAAGAAAAAAGTGGAGGCTGCTTTTTCCTCATTCTAATACTGTATTTCAACAATAAATCCTTGGATTTAGATGGCTTTTTCTGATAGCTACGTCCCAAATTTAGTAAAATGTAAGGACCTATAATAAAGACCTTCAAAAATAGTCTGTTACTAATACTATTATTTCAGAGAAATTGCGCACAGAGATTTTAAGATTCCACTTGTTCCTGGGTGAAAACAATAAGATAATGAGTTCGTCTCAGGGACCTCAGGCTTTCATTGCACAATCATCCTTGCAAGGAGGAAGTTATGATGGAGATACACAACACATGAAATGGTAGTAGAGACAGCAAGAAAGTCATCAGATTCTGCTTGGAGTTACCAGAGATCATTCGTGGAGCTGTAGCGTTCCTCTGCCAGGATGCGGAAGCTCAGGGCGGGAAAGGAAGATGCCTGGGCAGGAGGCTGGCCAGTCAGCTATTGCACTAGCTCAAAGTATGGAACTTAAATTACTGCAGAGAGCAATTGAAGGATGGAGGGTGGAGGAACACCTGTCAATGCTGAGTTTTGGAAAGATCCCTCTGGGAAGAGTAGGAATGGTGGATGCGGGCCAGACATGGAAAGATCACAAAGGAGGCTGTTGCAGCAGGTAGGAAAAAGGACTCCAAAGAAGAGGAACTGGAGAAGCTTTTGTAGGAAGGGAGAGGGAGCAAAGTACCACTATGAGATCCTAGTAAAGTGCTAGGCACAAGATGATTGATAGACACAAAGTGTGGACTGCCTTCTTGTGGCTTCCCGTGTTAATGCCATGATAACCACTGAGCGCATGGGTATCTTGGGCCCAAAGGAGACCTGTTTTCATTTAGAGTTAAAAGATCTTCTGGAGCTTATTTTGATATTTTTAAGTTATTGAGTCACAGCACAGAAAAATTTTGTTACTTCATCTATCATTACAACAAATTCAACTAGACATGGTCATATGACCTTGTCTCTTTATATTGTAGAGATTTGGGAGGTATCAGATATAAGGCCACTAAATAAGGAATATGACTGAGCTGAACATTTCTGAAGGTTACAGTAAGGTAAAATTTCTCCATAAAATATCCAGTTCTGTCGTCTATGGCTATGCGCTGTTATTCTGTAGGAATTCCAAGTGAGATTCTGCATCACTGTATTTACAAACCTGAACTTGACAGGCTCAACAACATAGGATTGCTTTAATAGATACAATTACTGAACAAATACAAGGAATCTAAAACGAGATATTAAGTAAAATGTGTGCATGTGTGTATGTGCACATGTATACGTGCACATGTGTGTGTTTAAAAATATCAGTTACTCGTACTGCATTTCTTTAACTTTTAACTTGGTTTAGTGCGGAAGACTTAAAATTATTTTCCCAAGAGAAGGTATATTATTCAAGCCCTTTGAAATTTTGGATGTTCCCTTCTAAGACACACACACACGCACACACAGAATTTTAAGTATAATAAATGATTATATGTAGTTCCTAAGTAAGCAACCTGTGTGTTTTTTCTATTGTCTATCTGTAGTTCAACTCAGACAGGAGCATCCATCTTATGTGTTTATTGTATCAACCTTAATTCTATATTCAGAACTGCATACCATTAATCATTATGATACAGCAAATTAATAACATCAATAAATTATATAAGATACTGATTTTTTTATTTTGTCATAAAATGACAGAAAGGATGCTATTGGAAAATGTAATTATATTTAAAATACAGATAATGGATGGTGATATAGTTAGGGTTTGTGTCCCCATCCAAATCTCATCTTGAATTGTAGTTCCCATGTCATGGGAGGGGCCAGGTGGATGTAATTGAATCATGGAGGTGATTTTCCCTATTCTGTTCTCCTGATAGTTGTTCTTGTGAGATCTGATGGTTTTATAAGGGGCTCTTCCTGCTTCGCTCAGCACTTCTCCTTCCTGCTGCCATGTGAAGAAGGACATGTTTTTGTTTCCCCTTTGCTGTGATTGAAAGTTTCCTGACGCCTCTCCACCCGTGCTGAAGTGTGAGTCAATTAAGCTCTTTCCTCTGTAAATAGCCCGGTCTCAAGCAGTTCTTTATAGCAGCTTGAGAATGAACTAATACAGATGGATAAATCTTTGACTTTAGGGACATTCTTTTTTTAATAAAAACAGACTGTTTGTAAGTCTATCAAACCAAATAAACTAACGTAACATTCTGTTTAATTCTGTTTGAGACCTTGCACAGAAAACTTTGTGTGTCTTTACCATTGTCCCAAAGAATTCACCTGGTGTCGGCATGTAATCCTATCTCTCTTTTTACTATTACCACTTTTCTTATTCTCTCATTCTCCAAGTTATGTGTGGAGAAAGGATATCCTATCTTTAGTTTGCTTCAATGGCAGGCTGTTACCTGAAAATTATCATTTCACAATTTACTTTCTCGCCTTTCCTTCAAATGAGTTCTACTGTCAATTTCCTTATCATCTGGGATTAACTGTTGCTGTGGTTTGCAATATTTGACTCCTCCCTTTCCTACCACATGCTGCCCATTACTTTAGACGCTGCCAACGTCCAAAGAACTATTTGTTTCTTTGTCTTCTCTGGCCTTTTTATTGCGTTTGCATTAATTTAAGCCATTACCTATTGCTTAGGTATTTCATCAGCCCAATTAAATGATTTATTCCTTGCATCCATTCAACCTCTTTGTTTTTCATCTCAACCATTTTGTAAAACATGTGTGAATTTTAGTGCTAGTATAAAAATAAAGATGAAGAAGGTGTGTCTTTGCTGGCAATAACCTCAGTGTCTATAAGGGAAATTGTCAATCATGTGCCTGGCAATGGTGTTTTATGGTTTTTTTTTTTAATTGTTATTTTAACGTCAGAGGTACAAGTGCAGGTTTGTAAAACAGGTAAACTTTTCTCATGGCAATTTGTGGTACAGGTTATTTCATCACCCAGATATTAAGCCTAGTACCCGTTAGTTATTTTTTCTGACCCTCTCTCTCCTGCAACCCCTAGCCTTTGAAAGATCCGAGGATGTGTTGTTCCTCCCCGTGTCTCCATGTGTTCTTAGCAGTTAGCTCCCACTTATAAGTGAGAACATGAACTATTTGGTTTTCTGTTCCTGTGTTAGTTTGCTAAGGATCATGGCCTCCAGCTCCATCCACGCCCCTACAAAGGACATGCTCTCATTCTTTTTCTATGGCTGCATAGTATCCCATGGTATGGATGGTACCACATTTTCTTAACTCATTCTATCATTGATGGGCATGTAGGTTGATTACATGTCTTTGCTATTGTGAATGATGCTGCAATAAACATATACGTGCATGTGTCTTTATGATAGAATGTTAAATGCAAAAATCAAGCTACAAAGAAGCAGCCATGAGAGAATAACTAATGGAATGGTTTGCTATGACTGAGCCCCAGGATCATTACAAAGAGCATGATGATGACAGCTGATAACATTTACTGGACACTTACATGCCAGCTCTACATTAGGTAGAAGCTATTTACCCCACAAATGGGACAGCTCAGTGGGGAAGTGAAGGCACTTGCCCAAAGGTGGTTTATACAAAAGTCTCAGAGTGGGGACCCGAGCATGAAACCTGCTTGCAAATTTTACAATATACTATTTTATCCCGGTAACATTTTTTTCTAAAATTATTCTTTGTTCCTGCAATTTAGCTTCTCAAAAGTTACGCATAACAATCATTCCTTTTGATAATTAGGTGTCACTTCCTTTCTCTGACTTTTAGCTCCAGTACAATATGTGCAAACCCACTTTCCTAGACTGACTGTTCACCTTCCCTGGGGTTTTCCCACAGCTCTCATGGCCCCAGTGTATGCATGAATATCTGAGTTCTGACTTCTTGAGTTTTCTTGTATTTGCCCACCTGAGGGGTCTGCTGCTTCTCTCTGTTCATGCAAATTCATTCACCATTTTCTAAATGCACTCTCTCTCTGTCTCTCTCTCTCTGTCTCTGTCTCTCTCTGTCTCTCTCTCTCTCTCCCTCTCCTGGAATATTTTCTAGGCAAATCCAACCATTGTGATCTCCTTATTATCTGAATATCTCCAAGAATAATCAACTACCTAAATTTTCCTGGATGCACAACAGAGTGTGCAGTGACCTGAAGAAAATAAAAAGTGGGAGAACTTTTATGTCTCTTTTTAAAATGTTTTACAGCATTTTTCCCTATCCTGCACAGAGGATTAAACATAGGGAAGGCAATATTTGAAAGCATTAGGGTGACAGAAGGAGTTAATCCAGCAGAAGAAACACCTCACAGCTCATGAGAAACAAAGCTTTCCAATGAAAATCAGGAATCTTCATGAAGGCTAACACAGGGCAATAAAAATGTCAATAATAGTCTGAGTATCTCCAGCAGCTCCGTAATAATATAAGAAAAGCCAGCTATGAACTCAATCCAGGAAAGTGTTAAATAGAATAACAATTTTATGTTGCAACAGGTGACTACTTAGTACCTGCTTATCAGTACATCCCTAGTAACCAGCAGTGTGATGTATTTAAAGCTTGGACCCTGGAATCAGAAAGGCCTCCGTTCAAATTCCAGAACCACCACTGAGGTTCTATGCAGCCTTGGAAAAATTCCTCTGAACTTCAGATCCTCAGCTGATGAGTAGGAAGACTAACAGTCCTTTTCTCCTCTTAGGGAGATATTAGGGAGATAAAAGCAAGAGGATGTCAAGTGTTCAAATAAGTGTCTGGCACATGGAAGACATCAGTGCATGCTGGCTTCTATTAGTCTTATCATCATCATTGCTACTAGTATTATATTTAGTAAGAGTCTTTCGCTTCTTTTCTTAGCTGTATGTGGGCTTCTAGGGAAGAGACTTTTTAAAAAAGCGAATTATTGTGACCTTTAATCTAAGTTGGATTAAAATGTTGCATAAAGTTCAGTGCTTGAAAGGAAATCTGTCTTCCTACAAAACTTGCAGATCTACCTAATAACCCTTTCCCTTATTGAAAAAAGAAGTTTATTTGGGAGAGATAAATTGATAGGAGAAAGACAATTGCCTTGGCAACAGAAAATCCGGGTTTAGATCCTGGCTTGGTAACTTGGTAGCTGGCATTGGAGATGTGATTTAAAAAGCCAGTGGAATCTAAATGAGAAGACCTTAGGCTTTTTCAGTGCTGAGATGACTGAAGTATCCTCTGACGTTTAGTATTAGCAATAAAGGTTCTGAAAGAGAAGGGGCGTTCCTCCTTGGTGAGGGAGCATTACCTCATATGGATGAAAAGATCCTGAATACCAGCTCCAGAATACCCTTTACTCTTCCCTGCGGAAGCTTTCCTCCCATTCTTTTCCAAATTGTAATGAGCAGCAATTTGCTCCTACTGGACTGACTTGTTCTCCATCAATTTTGATGTGATTTCAAACAATCCGAGCACTTCTCAGCAACATCTTATCATCCAAATGGAAGCTTTCACAGAATCCCAGGGCATAACAAGTAGTTTGCTAAAGCCAGACCTCCTAGGAGAAGGAAACACTGGGGCCAGCCTGCTGCTGGCTGGGGTAAACACACACGCAATCTTCACCAAGGAGATTTCAGCCCACAGATCCAAGACTGAAAATACCCAGGTCTTTGAGAGGTCTTAAAAATGACAGTAAAGATGGCATGAGTAGAACATCTTCAAATAAGTAGCCAGTAATTTACTTGCGTATGAAAACAATAGATGTATGTATCTCTTGCTTGAATGGCCCACTCATCTCAAATGGGTAAGAGCTGAGAATCATTGTTGAAAAATATTTCCAATACCTAAAAATATGTTACACAGTATAGTTGTATTTTGTTAACATATAATTTAATACTTAGCATTTACTTAGCTACCAAATACATTTCTAAATCTTTAACAGTTCTTATTTTCTAGAAATAAAAATAAATCTTAGAGCTTCTGACCGCACAATAAAACTTATTAGCCAGAGAACTATTAAACTTTTCACCTCTTTCTTGAAGGGTCTCACTAAACAAAAGAAAAATTGCACAAACATGCATAAAACACTCAGAGGAAGTTCTAAATAACTACATAATAAGCTATACTGTGAAATTCACATCCATAAATAATTTGCTTTTTCAGTACTGCTCAAATACCACATTTAATATATTCATTTAATATATCACAATATATTTAATATAATAATATATTCATTTAATATATTTAATAGATTTCTTGAAAGTTAGAAAATCAAAATACATCCTTAGAGTGTGAAGGGGAATTTTCCAAGTAAATATATTTAAAAGTCCCCGTACAAACTCTATTATGTTTCAATAGGCTTGTAAATGTAAATGAAAATTTTGATAAAAATTATTTTGATGTTTATCAATGCAATAAAAAATAACTTGTCATTTCAGTTTCTCCAAATATGTTAAAACAGTCTTCAAAATATTTTGTAAGAAGGACTTCTTTCTTTGGTAAGGGAATCTTCACTTCACATGCATAGGGGCATAATTCTCCCTTCATACAGCCTCTTGCTAATTACTATAAATCATATCCTTGTCGTTTTTTCCAGAATTCAAAAAACTACCCCGGTCAATTTCAGAAATAGAAATAAATTGATTTCTTGAAATGGTCAATGATGATAAAATAGTTTTCCATAATTTCGTAGTAGTCGTTAAGGGTTTTGTTGTTAAGTTTGTTTCTTTGTTTACCAGTTTTACTTTCATGGGTTCCTACATACTTTGTTTAGTCATAGATAGGAGAAAGGAAAAATAGGTAGCCAGTGAACAAAATATCTCTTCAAATGCATAAAAAATGCAATGTATACTGTTGGATAGAAATGCTTTCCAGGCCTTTGTTGAAATATGTAGATTATTTAATCTCTCATACCACGTAGCTTAATCTGTTTAAATGGGGAATGCACTATCTATCTACCTTGTTGCACCATTGCGAGGATTATGTGTAAAACTGTCAGTCCCATAATAGATTTTATTAGATATTAGCTCCTCCTCCTGCATCTTCCTTCCCTCTATCTATCTATCTCTGTTTCCTTCTTTCCAAGATTTGGTTATTCTTGGCGTGAGTCTCTATAATCTGCTAGAGACTTTCATTAGAGTTAGGGTCATCGGCATGGCTAATTTGTGCTTGCTTTGAGGCCAGCATCCTTAGTCACTTATTTTTCCGTCTGCATAGTGTTGGTATTTCTCAAATACTAGGGTTCAGAAAATGAACTTTTTGAATTAGTCTGTTTTGGAATATAATGTTCAACACGGTTTTGCTTTTTCTAGTACTTGGTAGACATTGACTGAATAAATGAATGAAGGAAATGAAGGAATGAATGGGTGCCTTCTATTCTAATTTGCTTTAATATCTGCATTTTAAATGCCAGCCTCAGTCTATTTTCTAGTTATTTTTCATTTGGGGATTTTTTTTTTCCCCAAAGAAACACTGCAAATGAAAGAGGAGCATAGCCCTAGAGGTTTGTGCTAGGGTACAAATGCACCTGTTCCCGTCTGCGTACCTCTCCACCCTTGCTGCCTCCCTCTCTCCTCTGCCATCCCAGCAGGCTGGACATGTTTTAGGGTCCCTGTAAATGCTTGCTAAATGAATGAGTGTGGATGTCAGCTAGCCTGCAAAGAAGTTCCAAGCTCATTTACTGCCTGGAGTTACTAAATCCTGGAGGATTTGGGCACAATTAGAGCTGTAAAATGCCTGCTCCGTCTTTAGCAAGCCAAGGGCTAAAAACGATGTAAACTACAAGGGAAGTCCGCTTAGTCAGAGCAAGGACACAGCTGGGGCAGATGTGTGGCTCCCCAGATGAGCTCACGATTCTCAGGGGTCTTGATTTAGTGTCTTCTGCTGTCTGGGGTGATCAGGAAAACGATGCTTCTCTGACAGGTTGCTTTCCATTAGTACAAATAAAATTCAATAGCATCACAAGACTGGAATTTGGCAAAGTTACTCAAAAAGTAATCGATGGTGAAAATGAAGCCCTTGTAAGTACTTCTTGTTCTTAAGCACTTGTGAGTGAGAATAAAAGCTTGGATTCTGCATGGCCAGAGTGAGAATTTCAGGGAAAAACACACACACAGAATTTAAATCTATTAACTCTTCAGGTGTCTTAATTTCACCATTAAGGTTTCTAGAATCTAGACGAGTGTCTTTCAATAACACCATAGGCAGTTTCTTTTTAGAGTAGAAAAAGTTCTACCCATGGGGTCTGATACATCTGAGTTCTTGTCTGTGCTCTGCTACTGAACGCTTTTGCACAGTGGGTCCTGGGAACATTATTAGAAGCCTCTGAATCTCAGACTAGACATCTGCGAAATGAAGATAAGGATGCGGGACTTTCAGAAGGATTAGCAAGAGAGATGTAAAGCTACAGGCATGGGGGAGGCATGCACAATGACTCCTCAGTCTTCTCATTTTCTCTCCTCCTCTTACTAACAGTGGCATTCTTGTTACTACTGCTGCTGTTTTGATTGTTCTCGCTATTATTATTTTTATCTTTGGCCCTATAAGAATGTAACATTAGAAGAGACAATTAGAATAAAAATACGGTACTAAAGCCCATGTGATAAGACAATATACACAATAAGAAAAACACTATAGATTGTTCCCCCAACCCTAAATAAATAGAGCAGGCGGTAGAAGCCAGCGTCACTTCCCAAACTAGGAGAGTAACTGCTGTGGCTGCTGTTCCCGGGGCCTGGTCAAGCCATTGGAGCTTTGAAACAATGCTAGTCTTCTGTTTCCAAGTACATACTCATGCAAAGTTTGCATTCCCACCTTTCTCCTGGAGGACAGGGATGGGTTGATTTTTGTTCAGTTTTATTCCTCACATTCATCATAATAGTCAATAAACATGTATTTAAGAATTAATGAACAAAAGAACAAATAAACGGAAAGTTATGATGTCATATATCTGAATGAATATTTGCTCCTTTCCAAGGCAAGCTATTTCAAGTTGAAATCATAAATTGTAAATGACCAAGATACTCCATTATGGAGAAATATGAAAAGTATTGACACAGGTAGGGGAATGTGTCACACGCAGCTTGCTCCAGTCCCTGAACAGCGGGTGAGCTTACGAGGTGCGAGGAAGAACTGATCCCAAAGAGGGACTCCACGAGGAAGGTGGCCTGTAACCAAGACAACAGCAGGCCGATGTGGGCATCATCATGTAGGGAGGCTGAGTGGGAAAGGGCTGATTGTAGCTTCCAAACAGCAGTGGAATGTGTTTTTAATTTTCAGTTACAGCCCGGAAAGTTAAATGCTACTCTAAACCATCTCATGCTTTCTCATGGGGGCAAATCAAAAGCCTGAAGTAACCAAGCCCAGGTTACAGCTGGAAATAGTCTCTCTCAGTAGTAATCGAGACCCACAGACCCTCCATAATCTTCATTCGTTAGAGTCTTGGGCCTAGAACTTTAAACCACAACATAGAATTCCCAAGCCTTCCTAAAGGAGTAAAATCATCCCAATAGGCAGGAACCCTAGGCCTGGATGCCTCAGGAATGACTGGAAACAAAGCATGATTTAGTCACGGGAAGGTGTTTCTCAAGAGAGAAACCTCAAGACCGCTCTTATTTCTTTAGATAAAGCGTTATGCACAAAAACCAAGAATATCAGCAACTTTCCCATCTTTATTCATTTCACTAATCGCTAATTCTTTTTTTTTTTTTCTTTGATTTTTGAGATGGAGTGTCTGTTGCCCACGCTGGAGTGCAGTGGTGCGATCTCGGCTCACTGCAAGCTCAGCCTCCTGGGTTCACACCATTTTCCTGCCTTAGCCTCCTGAGTAGCTGGGCTACAGGCGCCGCCACCACGCCCGGCTAATTTTTGCATTTTTGGTAAAGACAGGGTTTCACTGTGTTAGCCAGGATGGTCTCGAGCTCCTGACCTTGTGATCTGCCTGCCTCAGCCTCCCAAAGTGCTGGGATTACAGGTGTGAGCCACCGTGCCTGGCCATTTTCTTTATTCTTAAATATGATTCTTTGAATGACCCCACCTAACTCAACTACTTTTTATTCCCAAATTTACAAATTTACTTTGAATATGTTTTCATCTTTCAAGGGCTTTCTATATAGCCTGAAACAATTCTTTGAACTCAATTTGTCTTTGATTAATGAACTGTCTTCACAGTTGTTCTGAGTTTCCTGCAAAAAAAAAAAAAAAGTGTATATGTATATTTGGTTTTTTCTTCTGTCTCCCTCTCTTTTCCATCCCTTTCTTTTTTTACACTGAGACCACGCTCTGCATTCTGGGAATCTCTCCAAGTACTTCTCAGTGCTTCGAAGTGCGGAGAAGAAAAGGGGTGATAAAGATGTCACACAATTTATTTTGTTCTCTGGTCGTTCTGAGATGAGTTAAAACATGAACATGGGAGCAGGTGTACTCTGAATCATCAGTTTCGGAATCGAGAGAGGCGAAGGGATATGTCCTCTGTTTACGCTGCAGCGTGTGCCTACAAGGCAACCCATGGAATGGATGAAAAAACTCCCACTGAAGTTTCGGATGGGGTTGATAGCCCCTTAGGAATTCAAAAGAAAGATTAGAACTCAGGAGTATCTTTGCTTTTACTGTGATTGCCATGGAAAACTTTTATTTCATTATTGGTTATACACAGATCCATGTGTTAAGTTGTTTGAGACCCTTCCCTACAGTTTTATAGGAACTTTGACTTGTAAGCATAGCTTTGAAAAGCCACTGGAACTTTCAAACAACAGCTAGTCTTGTTTCCAAATAGATACTCATGCAAAGTTTGCATTCCCCCCTTTCTTACCTGCTCGCAGATTAATGTCTTTTATTTATATATATCTTTCTCCAGCAACATCGAAATTTGCCTAATGCATCATTCTCAACAGCATAAAAACACATTATGTGTGTTATTCACCTTAAAGAAAACGTTTGTGTGACTCCCTTCTCCTTTCAGCTCTTGATCATTTATCTGCTCTTCTCTGCCGCAAATCTCTTTGAAGAAGTTGTAGATACTTTATTTTCCCCCTTTTTTCATTTCTTCCAATTCTGTCTTGAACCTACTGCAATCTGTTACTGTCTTCAGAATTCCACAAAACAAACACGTTTATGTGGCTCATCGATGACTACATTTCCTAATATAATGATCGGGTGTTTATTCTTATTTTCTTTCCTCCTCAACATAATTTCCTGTGATAATGTCATCTTGATTTAAACAGCATTTTCATTTGTTTCCTGAGACCTCTGATGTTTCTCCCATCTCATTAGCCTGTCTTCGTGTTCTTTGTTTAGTCTTCCTCCTTGTCCTGGTTTCAGATATGGGAATTATCCAAGTGTTTCCTATCTATATTCAGGTCATCGGCGAATTTATCTCCTTCCATCTGTATACTGACGACTTCCAGATTTATATCACCACAATCTCCCTCTTTAAAATTCAGCTGTCCATCTCAGTCTCCTCATGGAGGTCTGGCAGGTTACCTTAACGTTGTCATGTTCATAGACAAATCCTTTCTTTCTCCCTGCAATAATTCTCCTCTTCCCCTCTTTTATTAATTTCAGTAAATGCCAGCTTTTTGTTTCGAGGTGTTTTGAAGTAAAGGAATTTGAATTGTTTAGGTGGCAGCAGATATCTGGTTATTTTTGTCCAGCAGACATTTGGAAATATTGAGCGTCTACTGAAATAGGATCACAAATAGAAATGTGTAAAACATTAATGTGGAAGCATTATACACCTAGGTAATATTAACTAGTTAAGATTCTCTAAGGTACATGGGTCTTTGAATTTTATTTGGAATAGGAAGGACATATGTTAAATGGGATCAGCAACAGGTCTGAATATAAGACATGAAAAGCTCCAACTAAGCTCAAGATTGGGAGATGATTCGTTTCAACTAGTAAACAGTCGCCGAGCACCTGCTAGATGGCAGCTCTGCTGTGCACTCTACATTCAATTGGTAACAAGACTGAAATGCTTCTTGCCCTCAGGAACTTATAGTCTTCAAACTAAACTCCCCTCAATATGCCCCTTATATCATGTAATGAGGACCAAATTAATCAAATGAGAATTTTTAAAGAGAGAACCACTAAAATATATAAATACCTAATATTAAAATTTTACTTTAATCCAAATCATATACATGCATTTTACCTCCTATCATTAGATGTAGGATCACACCTATATATACCAAATATGTGTGTGTATATATATATAAATAATATATAAATACCAAATAAACCACATATATCAAATATATATATTTGGTATATATAGGTGTGATCCTATATCTAAATATATACACCAAATATACCAAACGTATATATTTACCTACATATATATTCCACATCTATATATTTATATATATACATATATACACACACACACCAGTATACCAAAAAATACATACAATAGATATATTTTGTGTGTGTGTATATATATATTTGGTATATGTAGGTACATATTGGTGACATAAACTAAATATAGATCCAGTATGTATATATAGTAGAAACATCCCAAATATATATATGTACCAAATATATATTCCAAATTTAGCACCTGGAAGCAAAGAGCAAGCCTTAACTGAGAGTCAGAGAAGAAAAAGGGAAGAGGAAGATTACTGGCAGAACACAGGAATCTGCCTTTATGAGTTACTTCCAGGTGACTACTAGAGGTGGTCCCTGTGGATTTCACGGGGGAACCAGATCATGGAGATAGAAACTTGGAAGTCATTAGCAGCTAGATGGTGCTAGGTAACGAAATACGTCTGCATAGTGGAGTTCTGCACTGTTTTCCTTTGCAAAAGCACACCCATAAAGGCATTATTCAGTTTCTTTTTTAAAGTGCCAAATCATTCTCTCTATTGTTTTCCCCAATCTTGTAGAACTATCTTACACCTAATTCCAGGAACTGACTTATGCATAGTGCACTTACGGAGTTTTCCAAAGCTTCCAATGGAGAGAATTAGTGTTCCTGTGAAAATTTTCTTTCATGGTCTTTGTTCATGGGTTTCTAAAACACTTAAATTACTTAATTATTGTTACAGACTTCCCTGATAGACATTAACTGGTTTAATGTGAAAACAGAAATGCTTGGGTGCCCCGTTGAGTGGGCTCTTCATCATGGATCAGTCATTTCTCACAGAGAATGGAGAGTCACTGGCCTAGGGTGGATTGAGAAAGAAGTTTCCCTGCAGAAGTTACATTCAGCTGCAGATAGGGCCTCAGGTTCCTCACCCTACTCGGCCGATAGAAAGGCCTGACATCAACCTCAGTTACTCCATTTAGAAAACAGTTGGATGAGCTTTCTGCTCCTATTCCAGCATGGCATATAGGGGTCTCATTTTCCGTCCCAATCATCTCGTTTTCTAAATACATATAGTATAGTATATATACTACATATAGTATAGTATAGTCTGCAGAAGAAATTCATTAAAAAACGATTTTTTCAGCTCTTCGTATTTCCAATAATGTTTTTGAAACTCAGTACTATTTCAGCTTTCTTACCCATTTGCATCTTCAGGTCAATTGTTGTGTTATTGTAATTTTTAATACAAGCCAGAACCTAGGAAAGGACATGCAGTCATAACCCAGCCCATGCTGAAGTGAAAGTTCCAGAAGGAGGAGCATGAGTAAAATTAGAAGCGATGAAATAGGACGGCCGCAGAGCAACAGAGGAGGGAGGATGATGAAGTACCTTGAAACAATGATTCAGGGTTTCTGTCTTCTGCAGAAGCTGATGGGAGGCCCCAGACGTCTCACCTGTCAGACAGGGAGACGGTCCTGTCCCTCTGGTTAGCACTGTTTGGATTCTCATTAAAGCCCTGTCCATCGAGGTCTTACTTGAGAAAAAGGAAGTAAAAAAAAAAATGTGAAGTAGACTTAAGGAGCACAAAGACCTGGAGTATAAAAACAAATCCTGTGAACTACAGCTAACGGGTGGAGTGCTCTATTTTTAGTCATTAGAAGAGAAAGCTTTTGGTGATAATAACCTTCTTTCGGGAATACAAAAAGCCTTTTTTTTTTTTTTTTAAAGGAACTCGCTACCCACTTAGTCGCCATCACTACAAAGGATCAAAGAAGAGGGGCAAGGCTGTAGAAACACAGAATAGTTTTTCTGACTTTAATATGGGTTATTAAGCCACAGCTGAAAACTTCCAACTTTAATACAAACAACTTCAGGTTTTGTATTCATCTGGATGCAAATGGCTTGCCCAGATGACATCTTGATCTTTTGCACAGCGTTATGGTCTTGGCTTTCCCGTGTGTTACACGTGCATTCTGTGTATCAGGGGTCATTTGTCAGTGAGTTGAACTGGTCACAGAAAAATCCATTACTAGAAAATTCTTACAACTTGCTTGTGATACCAAGATTCCACTGTAAATCCTAATACCTTCTTGATGAATGCCGTGCATTTGCTGGGGAGTATTAAAATTACTCCCCTGGAATGCGAACCCGATCCCACAACCAGGGTCTAAAAAATGTCGGAGGTAAGTCTCAAAACTCCCTTCGCAATGTCAAGAACATTGCACTCAGTTCCAACGGAACAGCTAGGATCAAACGCAATGCTAAATCCTGTATAACTCAAGGTACCAGCTATTAAATAAGCAGAGCGAATTTTCTCTATTATCTGGGAGAAATGGGGATTTTCCTCAAGATGCCAAAAGCAAGGCTGGAATTTGAGAATGCAAATTCTGAAAGGATGAGCTGTGGTGGTTTCAGGAGGCTTCTTTAAAAAGTGGACATTTGAGACATGCCCCATGTTGCTTCTGAAATAGACGTAGGTCTCAAAACTAGAAATATCCTGAAATGGAGCTTGTAAAATGGAAATCTCTGTACAGTATGCCCTTGTGGCACTCACGTAACTATGTATTTTCTGAGCTATCAAAGTAAAAAATAGAAATAGAGAACAACCATTATAAATGCTCTACTTTGCTTATATTATTGTGGTTTCACAAGCAAAACATTACTATTATCATTAATTTTGCTTGGACTTTCTAGAACTGGATGCTGATAATGCTGATTAGAAAAAAATGTTGAAGAAACTTAGATCTTGGTCATTCATGTACCATTGAAGTTTGATATTTTACTCACGATACTAAACAGCTTGCAGTAGGACTTAAATGTAACCTTTTCTTATTTATTCTCTACCTTTATTCTTTGTTTTTAATGTATTCTTTATAAAAGGTACACTTTTATAATGTGTAAAATGTATACACCTTTCAGGATACGCTTAATTTGAAGTCAGGGTTGCAAATAGCAGAAGTCACACCTTTCTGCTTTTATGTTTAAAATAGCAAAAAGCATAAATACGTAAAACGTGTTCTTTCATGACTTTCCTTCAACCAAAATGTTACGGGCTTATGTTTTAGACCTGAAAATTTATACAGTAATAACAATCTTCTTTAAAAAAAAACCGGTATGATTTGTTATATTCATATTATACTTGAGGTTTTAATAGTAAAGTATACTTTTGTCAGATTTCAAAGTTAAACATACAGGCTAAATTCAGCTTGAACATATCAACTTGATTCATACTACAAGGCTATCGTTGTAGTATCTTAACTTTTTAAAAGGTGATAAATGTGTGAAAAGCTAATCGTTGGTTAATTTTACCAATATGCCTCTTTTAGAGTGATGTTCAATAATTTAAAATAAAAAATCAGTTTATTCAGTGTCTGTGTGAAACTTACATTTATTTTTTCCAAATAATTTCACATGTCAATTCTATGTTAATAGAATTTCACTGGGAGTGTAAACACATACACATTAAGATCTACCATAACAGTGCTTACACAGATGAACTCCCAGCTACTTATAAGTGACATAAATATTACATTTGAGGTTGGCTAAACTCATGAAAACATGTTGCCATTTCTCAAAAACAAAAAGAGGGTTTAATATTTTGGAGTACATAATAATGTGAAATACACCTGACACTTATGATTCAAGTCACTCATCAGACTATTTAAGTCTGATTTTACTTTATAGTACGTCACGTGGGTTATAAGAAAACTAGAAAATATTATTCAATTTTAATGGGCATTATTAGCTCTTCATATAATCAGTAGTGATGTAGATAACCATATGTTTACACACAATTTGACATAGCTTATATATCAGTATTCATTAGCCAGCCTGATATTACTATTCTTAAAATTGCAAGGTTAGTATTTTGTTTTGAGAGTATAATTATTAACACAAAAATCATGAAAAGCATTCTGGAACATCCATGTTTTGTTTTCAAGAGGAGGTCTAGTTGTCTTATAGGAAAATGATAAATTGCAGTGTCTCACTTAAGTGTAGATAGATTTTTAAAACCATTTTCAGTACTAGAATAATTCACTGATTCATATTTAGTGGGTCCTTACAGAGCCTCATATGATATTTTAAAAAACTGTTTTCAAATTCTTTCTGGCCAGAGATTGAATGCACTTCTCTAGGCAAGTTACTCAAAGTATTTTTTTTTAAGAGATCTGTATATGCAGGACGAACCCCATTCCCTGTGACAGTTAGTTCTGGGAAGGCAATGGGAGCACCTTACAAGGTCCTCCGTGATTCTGGCACTGTTTTGTTGTTGTTGTTTGTTT
>NW_012114766.1:4664795-4667758 GCF_000951035.1 Colobus angolensis palliatus | reverse complement strand
TAAGTATCAGGTATATTTCACATCATTATGTACTCCAAAATATTAAACCCTCTTTTTGTTTTCAGAAATGACAACATGTCTTCATGAGTTTAGCCAGCCTCGGTCCTTGAAAGAGATTTCTCCTAACTCCTGGATATCAATCCTGGCTATTGTAGTAATTGGATTATTCCCAGTTAGCCAGTGGGAATGAAGTTAAGGCATGGCAAGAAAATTGCCTGAAATGTCTTTAAAAGGAGCCATCTCCATTATACTCTATGACTTCCTGGTGGGTTCCCCATGAGACCATATAATAGAATCTATTTCCACTAATGCACTCAAATAGATTTTAATGGTGTTAGGTGTACAAGTCAGATATATAAGTATCCAGATAGAAAGCTGACCTCTGTTCACTGTTGAAAGGAGATCAATACTGTTTCGCCAAGACACTATGTAGCTGTGTCTCACTGAGACTTTTGTAATGCCAGAAGTAAAGAAAAATGATACCTTAGCACTCTAAGCTGAAACCCCACCGAACTTAGATCTGAAAAGATCAGCTGGGTATAGAAAATAGCAGGAAGATCTTTGTATTTCACAAATGGCAAATCATTTTTTGTTGAGATATCTAAAGCAGTGCCATGCCAGTAGTATTTATGACTCTGTTAAGAGGTAGAAGAAAACAAGTATTCCTGAAATATTCAAGTAGTTGAGTTGAAGTGACTGTAATTTTCCTGTCTGAGGACTGCCAAATTTTTCTTTGTAAAAACCAGCTGGTATCATACTCAAATTAGAAAATTTAGAAAGTTTCTTTTTTTATTTCCCACTGAGGATAGCAATGAGATGCTAAGACTATTACATTGCCTGTGGACTTATGCACCGTATAGTTCAGGGTTCCTCCAAGAAGACAGACAGACATTCATAAGTATCTGATGCATTTGGAAAATTCTACCCCATTCAGAGCCTACTCCTGAAGAATCAGCAATCCTAACAAGTCCTAATGGAAGCAGGATATAGTGACTTCGGACTGCAGTACAAAATGCATTTTCACTTCACTTAGAAGGCATAATTTTTAACTCAGTCTAGAAATATACAGCATTGGGAGAAGTAGCCATATTTAGTTAACTTTGCCTTTGATAAAATCTGCATAGATATTAAATATACTATACTATGTTTTCTTCACCAAAACAATGTTTATCTCTTTTTTACTGTCTATATTTAAGGAATATGATAGCTTAATATAATACATAGTGAAATAAGTGTACTCAAGCAAAGCAATATATTTAATATATTTAATCACCTCCCATAGTCAGCATGTGTGTGTGTGTAAAAATCTTACATCTTCTCTCTCAGTAAATTTCTAGTATACAGCATAATACTGTTAGCTATAGTTTTCATGCTGTATGTTAGATTTCTTGACTTATTCATCCTACATAAGTTCAACTTCATAGTTTTGACTGATACCTCTTCATTCGCCGCCAGCCCACTCCAATAACCCTGGTTCTTCTCCTGTGTGTATGTATTCCATTTTTTAAGGTTATACATATGAAATAATTTCCAGTTTCTCTTTCATGTTTGGTTTATTTCCCTTGACATAATGCCCTTCAGTTTCATCCGTGTTGTCACAAATGGCAGTATCTCCTTTTGTAAAGACGAATCATATTCCACTCATGTGTTGATGGATGCCTAGGTTCTTTGCGTATTTTGACTATTGTGCATGATGCCTCAATGAACGTGGGAGTGCAGCTATTTCTATGAGGTGCTGGTTTCATTTCCTTTGGTTTTAGATCCAATAGGGGGATTGCTGGGTTATGTGTATTTCTGTTTAATTTTTTGAGGAACCTCCATACTCTTCCATTATTGGCTCTACCAATCTATATTCACACAAGCAGTGCACAGGAGTTCATTTCTTTACATCTTTGTCAACATTTATCTTTTATCATTTTGATGATAGCCATACTAACAGACGTGAGGTAATATTTCATAGCCTTGATTTGTATATCCCTGGTGATAAGTGACGTTGAGCATCTTCCAGAATAATTTGTATTTCAAATTATTCACAATTCTTTTTTATATTTGATGATTCTTAGTTTATACTTGTATATCACTAGGCAATAGAATAAAAAGAGATTGTTTCTACTCATCAAACCACCAACTACAAAATCAGATTTATTTGTTTCTTCTTCCGATGTGTGAAACATGATACTAGACACGAGGAAATAGGGATGAGGAAAACACCATTCCTATGTTGCAGTAAATTACATGGATAGGGACAAAGTATACGGAGAGCAATAGTGTAATTTGATTCCTCTTTTGCTGGAAGAACATTATTGCTCAGTTGCATTTGTAAATTTCCAAAGCCTTTTTTATACTTCCTCCTTAATCCTCATGTTACTCTTGAAAGGTTTATTATTAGAATGGTTTTATGAATAAGGCTATAAACACAATAATTAACTGTTTACATTCCATTCAAATAAAAATTGTCGTCTTGTGAAGTAGGCAGGGCAGGTTTAACAGATGGTGAATCGTCGATGCATAGAAGTTAAGATATTTGATCAAGTCACCAGGTGTGTTTGTACCAGAGACGGCACTAGGACCTTGGTTTTCCCTTGGCTTCTAGACTTTCCTCCTATGGTTCCTTATGGCCTTTGTTGACCTTTAGATGGACTTCTAAATCACAAAATATCGACCAAGATGATTTTTTCAGAAACTTTATAAATATTCCAAATAAGAAAATTATTTAGCTGGACATGGTGGCTCACACCTGTAATCCCACCTCTTTGGGAGACCAAGGCAGGTGGATCAGTTGAGTTCAGGAGTTTGAGAGCAGCCTGGCCAACATGGTGAAACCCTGTCTCTACTAAAATACAGAAATTACCCTGGCATGGTGGCACGTGCCTTTAATCTCAGCTATTCAGGGGGCTGAGGCAGGAGAATTGCTTGAACCCAGGAGGCAGAGGTTGTAATGAGCCGAGATCATGCCTCTGCAC
>NW_012114766.1:4662942-4663755 GCF_000951035.1 Colobus angolensis palliatus | reverse complement strand
AGAGAGAATGAGCAGGCTCAAGCGCAGTGGCACCTGAGAGAGAAGCAAATAGATTAGAAAACCATTATTTCTTATTAGGCTTTATTTATTTATCTACTTTGTTAATTTAGTCATGGAGATAACTTGCACAAAATGCAAAATCTAAAACGTGACAATGTGTGCCGTCTAGCCGTCTAGCCCCGCACTTTCTCTAGCTGTGTAGTCTTTTTTCACCTGCCTTTCTCCAGGCTGTCACTGCCTTTAGTTTCTTGTTCATCATTCAGAGCTTCTTTGTTTAGAAATCAACTACAGTAAAACAAAATTCTGGGTCTCTCTCTTTTTTTCCTTCACTGGTAAAGGCATAATATAAACGTGATGTTCTTTTCCTTTTTTCTGATACCTACATATCTTCAAAGTTTTCATATCAATATATAGTGAACATTATCATTTTTCCTATCAATATATAATGAACGTTCTCATTTTTTAATAAAATGTTATAGAATTCAAAGATACGTATTTTCATTCATTACATTTTGGTGTTTTTTGGGGAGTGTTACATCTTCAAAATTTGGTCTTGGATATTTCATATTAATTTCCTTATATTTTAAGTTTGTGTTGCTTTAAAAAGAGTATTTTCTTTTATGAAGTCAGTTGTTTTTCAGTAGATAAAACTAGCCTTTCATCATTTACTTCCTATTACCTATTGAATTCTTAGTTTAAAATAGCTTTTTAAAAAACTGATTTTATTTGGTTTTCCAGTTTAAAATGATATCACAATAAAATTGTACTATGTGTATCTCCTCCTTTCCATGTTTTATAAATTTTCTTTCTTTT
>NW_012114766.1:4656557-4658192 GCF_000951035.1 Colobus angolensis palliatus | reverse complement strand
AAAAAAAAAAAGTTTTTTGGGGCAGAGAGGGAAGAAGGTATGATTTATTTTTCCCATTTTTCTTTGTGATATTTAGGAATAAACAGGAGAAAATCTGTCCTCAGCAACCCAGGCTTCTATACCAGGAGACTTGGATTTTGTTGAAATGGAATTATACTAAGTTTAATTTTTTTAACCTAGTGGATCTCATTTTTAAAGTTTAGATATCTATCTTTTTCTTAATCTTCTAGAGAATTAATTTCAATCTATATGCACACAAAATTTGGTTCTGCCAAATTCATTAGTTGCTAAGAGATGTTTGAAAATGGCAAGAAAAAAGGCGAGACATTGATTTCTTTCCTGCCACACTTGTTTATGTAGACCTCAGTTTTTAGTTAATTCTCACAAGATTACAAAATTAAAATACTCTTGAATAGTGCTCTAATTATGCAGATTTATTTAGAATATAAACACTTCTCTCAAATGCTGAATAGGTCAGGAATTCGGGAGACCTGTGTTAATCCATATTCTGCTAGTCATTTCTATAAGAATATAGTAAATTACTTTAACATCTGTGCCTAAAATTTATTTGTCAAATGAAAGTAGGTAAATGTAAACATACGTAGTGGATGTTGAAATATAATGAATACTTTAAAAACCTTCTATTAATAACTGAAAAATTCTGTTTTTCAGATATTAATCTTGATGTCCCGTGTATACATTTATGAAAAAGTCGCATCCTTGTGTTGGTCTTCCAAATTCAATGATCAGTCACTTGATGTCATGCCTGTTTTCTCTCGAAGAAGACATTTCCT
This sequence comes from Colobus angolensis palliatus, assembly GCF_000951035.1. NCBI lineage: Eukaryota > Metazoa > Chordata > Mammalia > Primates > Cercopithecidae > Colobus > Colobus angolensis. The sequence continues at coordinate 4,657,398 of NW_012114766.1, read as the reverse complement.
CAGTCACATGACCTTCTTCGTGCCCTTTCTGGGTGTTGAGGGAAATGGATGAAGAGCTGGCATTGTCTTGTAGTGTAAGGATTCTTGGCAAACAGCCTTCTGTTCTCTAGATGAACAGTTCCCATCGGGTGGCACCTGCTCAGGGGGACTCCTCACTGAAGTGTGAAGTGAGCATGGCTCACCCTGCAGGTCATCTCACAGCTCTGTGAGCCTCCTGATAGTCCCTGCACCACACCCAGCAGCCACACCAGCTTCTCTGTTGGCTCCTTCACTATGGGTCGGCTTTGAAATCTGCCCCAGCCCCTGTGCCCTTTGGACCACTGGTAAGATTTACGCAGTCATCACAGGACCTGATACACATTGAACGAAGACGATTTGCAAGACGATTTTAGCTAATATGAGAAGAATAGCCTCTAGAGGAACCAGGACAGAGATAAGGACGCTTTAGCAGGCAATTCCCATAATCCAGAGAAAGTCCCCGTTGGTTTGGTCTAGAGGGGTAGTGCTAGACGTGGGAGGACGGGGGAAAGACGGGTAGTGCTAGACATGGGAGGACAGGCTCCTTTCGAAGGGGGAAATAACAGAGTTTGCTGACAAGTCGGATAAGTGTGAGAGCAAGAGAGGAGCTGAGGGTGATAGCTTTGTGTTTGAGTTGAACACCTAGAGGGGGTACAGTTGCCAAAATAAAGATGAATCTGGAAGAGAAATGATTTTGAAGAGAAAAATCAGGAGATCATTTCTTTTCATCTTAAGTTTTGGATGTCAGTGAGGCATCTGCATAGAAGTTTAGGGTGGACCCTTGGAGATACACACACACACACACACACACACACACACACAC
>NW_012114766.1:4649745-4653587 GCF_000951035.1 Colobus angolensis palliatus | reverse complement strand
CAGATTAGACCTCTCTGAAATAGAAACTTTAGTCATGTATGTGCCTCAGCACAAAACCAACAGGCAATGGTCCCAAAACAAAGGAGGAGGAAGCAAAACACCTTTAATATCACAAGTTAAAAAAGAGAAAAAAAAACACACCATCACTATTATTATGTTTGTGAAATGTTTACTAGTTGCCCAATTAGAGGAAAAAGATGCTGCAAAGCTCGCCATCAAAAATAAACAAATCCTAGATCTTCAATATCTTCAGTATTCTAAAGTCCCTTCTTTCTGTTACTTTTGTTTCACCTACTATCTTTACTCCGCTAAAGAAATAAGGAAAACAAGGGAAATTTCCCTGTAGCAATTAGCCATTTCTGCATTGACATGGGAAAAAAATACTGTGAGAAGGGTTCAGAATAAGAGTAGGTAGTCCTGCATCCTTCTGATTTTATTTTTGACCTAAAGATTACTAGACAGTTCTTGTGTGCCATCTACAAATCAAAGGGTTTTCAGTACTGGAAATGCATGGTTGGAAGTGACCGACGTTAAATTATGTCTCCCTCACTGAAGTGTACTCTCATCTAGATGTATCCTCAGCCAATTTTGAATGATGCTACTTGCACTGAGGATCATGAGTAGAGGTCAAGAGCTAATGGATTCGCAGACATTTGAGCCTGAAAAAATGAAACAGAAGAGGTTCGCTGGTCTATGCCATCCAGCTTCAACCACAGTCAGTCCCACTGATTAACTTCCAAGGGCATTGCCTAATGTCTTCTTCATGGCACGGAACGTGCATTTTATGGGATTTCTCCTGAGAAAATCTCTTGTAGACTTTCTCTGTAGGTTCTTAGGAAACCACATATTTCAAATCACTGACTTGAGTTTAAAACTTTACCGCAAATGAGATGTGTGCAGGAGCCGCCAAGCTCAGTCCCTTTCCTGTAGTAAGCACTTAATCCAGTTGGTATTATTTGTGCCATCATCACCATCTTATTAACAAAGATCATTATTACGAGAGAACAAAACTACTTGATTCAGGACCTTTTTTTAGGATCCTCTGAGGAAAATTCAAAACAAAAGCAAACAAAAACTACATACACACACCAAACTGAAGGAAATTCCAGGAGAATTATATTGAAATTGTTTATAGACTCAAAGATTTTAATAGTTTTTTTTTTAATTTACCTATAGCAAAAAAGTATTCCTGGCTTTTCCGACTACGAAAATACTCTCTTCTAGATGATATTTCTAATTTAGTGCCAATATATACTTTTTTCAAATTTCTATGTCCTTTGTTGAAAACCTTCCATAACAGTTTTTTTCAGGACAGATGTCCCAAAAATAGTTTCTCTGAAAATAAATTTTGCTTTACAAAAATAAAAGGTACTTTCACACCTTTGCTTGAAAATGCAGCTATTACTAAACAATCTGTTACGTAAGAATCACTGGTACCAAAACTATGCAATTTAACATTAATTTCCTGGAAACATGGGCTAAACGTATCAATAAATAGTCAAAACAAAGGTTTAATTGGGCATTCAGTTTATTGGATAGACAGAAAATGACCAAAACAAGTGCTGTTTTATAAGTGTGATGATTCTGACCACCTCATTTCATAGCATGATTTACATCTTTTACTTCACATTTGGCTTTCTAAGTATGAGTAATAAAAGAATCGTGTTTTTATGTGTGTGTATGTGTGAGAAAATTGGTGAGAATTTCATCCATTTCACCAAATTTCTCTTAGAATAATTTGCTGTTTACATGAGACTGATTTCTGAAACACCATGTTGTGATTTTTCTCAATTTTATTTTCCTTAATGGCTAACTAGAAAAGGCCTGGGCACATCTGTCCATCACCTCACATGTCACTCAAGTACACATCCAAGAGCACCTTCAGTTGCCTCGGGATAGGGCACGGTGCTTTCATGTTTGGACGCGGGCCATTTTCTAGTTATGTAAGTCTTTTTTCCCATTTTTCTTTTATTTTTATTTATTATTATTATTTTTGAGAGTAGGTCTTGTTCTGTTGCCCAGTCTTGAGCACAGTGGTGCGGTGTTGGCTCACTGCAACCTCCACCTCCTGGGTTCAAGTGTTTTTACCTGCCTCAGCCTTCCAAGTAACTGGGATTACAGGCGTGTGGCCCCATGCTTGGCTAACTTTTTGTAATTTTAGTAGAGATGGGGTTTCAGTGTGTTAGCCAGGGTGGTCTCCATCTCCTGACCTCATGATCCACCTGCCCCGGCCTCCCAAAGTGCTGGGATTACAGGCGTGAGCCACCGCGGCTGGCCTTTTCCCCTCTCTTGTTCCTCATTTGCAGTGGAAACCTGGGAATTTAGTTAGCATCTGTTCTACAAGTGGCCTCTCCATGTAACTGTTCACTGACACTGATGTCCCTTCCTGTATCCTAAAGATTCATACCTTTCTGTTGATCTGCACTTCCACCATCATCATTTCTTCACTGTGTGATCGTTTTGCCTTTCTTTCTCAGCATGATTAAAATCACGCTTCTGGAAATCCAGATTTTCTTTGAATAATGTCCCAACTCTCCTTTGTGATCTTGAAGAAATTAATTTAACTTCTCCAAGCTTCAATTTCCTCATGTCTAAAGACCTAATATTACTTACCTCCTAGGACCGTTGTAAGAATAGAAATGAGATAATGTATAGAAAGCCTTTAACAACAGCGTGTAGAGTGCCATAACTATTCAGTAAGAGGAAGTTATTATTTTATTATCATTTTCGCCCAGATTGCTGTGACAGCTTTCTGGCTATATTTTGTATCTGCTTCATTTTCTGCACAGCTGCTGGGGTGATCTTTCCTAATCCCAGATCTGATCACATTAAATCCTTAAATTAGATCTGTCAGTGACACTCTCCAAACTTCAAGAGAAAGGTCCTTCATGACTTGGTCCTTGTCACTCTAACCTCTGGCAAGTTTCAGATGAGCAAATTACTCATAGTTTCATGAATCGGAAACTCTTCACCTTGCCTTTCTCATTTCACAGAACTGCCTTTGCTACTCGTAAGAAGTTTCCTCCATTCTCTCAATCAGGTCAACTGTGTTCATCTAAGACCCAAGTCAAGCACTGTCTTTCTCAAATGCTTCTTCGGATGCCTCTGAGTGAGAGCCCTTCTCTCTGACCCTCTGCCTCCCCGACCAGGCCTCTGTCTTTTCTGTTTTGGACTTTCATGCCATTGTTGACTTCAGCAACATTGATGATGAGAAATTGTTTGTCTTTATTTCTTCACTCATAACATACTGTTTGTCCTAACTAGACACTTCCTAAATAGTTGAACTAATTTAAACGTGGCATAAGTTGACTTAAATGATGTCATGTTAAATACATTTGTTTATGAAATGTGTTGATTTGGGAATAAAAGTAATGTTTTATTTACTTTCCCCTTTTGTATTATAGAGACATTTGTGAATTACTGAGCTTTTTGGTCATATTGTCTGTTATACTATAGCAATTTTATTATTTATGCACTTTTTGTCTGTAGATAATGTAGTCTAATTCAGTATGGGTATAATAATTTGAAGGGTTATGTGGAAAAGTATTATTTATTATTTCATGGGGTATATGTAAGGTAATGAATAGGGAATTCAAAGAGAAATTTTAGCTCAAATATGTTGTGAGACTTTCAAACAATTAGCAATCTCAAGATATTAGAAATATTTTGAAAAAATATATATTGAAATATATATATACAGCATATAATACATACAATTTTAATATAAAATATGTAATATATATGAAAGTATATAGTTTTTATATATTACATATGTTAAAATTTTATTTGTCATATATTGTGTGTATATAAAAATTATTTTATATATGTTACTGTTTATTTTT
>NW_012114766.1:4645728-4648189 GCF_000951035.1 Colobus angolensis palliatus | reverse complement strand
TAAAAAGAAGAAATGTAGAGAATTAGAAAATACAGAGTTGATCGATGTGGTTATGTTTGGTTGAAAACGCTCTGTAATCAAAAGCAGTCAATTTCTGTATAATGGCACTGAAACATCAGATTAGAAAGGGAGAAAATAGTACTACAAAAATTCAAATTTCTGAAATTGAATTTCAGTCAGGCAAATATTTATTGAACTCCTAGTCTCTGCCAGACACCACATAAACAATAAATAAGTAAATAAACAACTGAGGTTCTTACTGATTGCAGTAAGTACTGTAATCAAGTCCCAGACAACTGATTTGTGTGTACAGTAAGACACTCAATGCTGAATAAAATATAAAATAAGTAGAAGTCTCTGTCTTCCAAGTATACTTAGGGACAGCACAGGGATGACAAATGGAAATGACTTAAATGACAATGTAAGGTGCTACCAACTTACTAAACTTGACGTATGTGTTAACAGAGACTGAGGCTTGAGTATTTAGCTAGATCACGGGTCCCCAACCCCGTGGGATGAAGGCCTGTACCAGACCTTGGCCTGTGAGGAGCCAATTTGCACAGCGGGAGGTGAGTAGCCAGGGAACCAGCATTACCGCCTGAGGTCCGCCTCCTGTCCCATCAGCAACGGCATTGGATTCTCATAGGAGCATGAAACCTATTGTGAACTGCACATGTGAGGGATCTAGGTTGTGTGCTTCTTGTGAGAATCTAATGCCTGATGATCTGAGGTGGACCAGTTTCATCCCAAAACCATCCCGCAACCCTGCTCTCCATGAGAAAATTGTCTTTTAGAGAACTGGTCCCTGGTGCCAAACATGTTGGGGACTGCTGAGGTTGATGATCGGGTCTCTTTGTATCCCAATGCTTTTCTGATTCTGTATTCTGGACTTTAGTAAAATCACTTTAAGATTTTTTTTAAAGAAAATCTTTTAAATCAAGGTCATGGGCAATGCTAAGTCAACTACTATTTGTCTTTTAGATACTTTTTTTGAAATACTTAGAAATCTCCGATTTGGAAATAATTGAAATATTTCCTTAACACCAAACAGTTTTCATTACTTTTCATAATTATACTGTATATCTAATTCATTGCAAAATTGATAATAACTGTATCAATTTGATAACTTCCATGAAGTATGCATGTTTTAAATAATTACAAATTATCCATATATTGGTAATTGCAAGATAGGCTATTCATGCATGATCTAAATAAGAAATTACAGGTGACAGAAATGTTGAGTCCATCACTGTTTCTTCTGTCGGTAGAGAAAAGGAGATCTTTCAGAAAGGTCCATGGAGTGTGACATACATTTGAAAAACTTTCAGAGATGATTCTGATTATCTACACTCCCTCCTATTTCTTCCACACATTTCCACCATCATTGCCATGGTTGAGAACCATTGGTTTACACTATGTGAGCTACAGCATCAACCACTGAATTTTGCAGAGAAAATGTGAATCTCCTCAAATGGAGATACATAATTTTTTCTGCCAGATTTTGCATCTAATTAAATATAAAATATGGCAAATTACTCAAATGCAAATTATGTATGTTATAAAAGAATTTGCTTAACCCTAAAATGTGAACAGTATAAATAAAAATATCACCAGATTTTTTTCAGCATTTGAAATAATCATTTTAAATAATCATTCATTTTAAATAATCTTTTAAATAATCTCTTTAAAAGGGTACCTACTTTTAAAAGTGTATTTTGAGACCCTAAGGGTAAATTTCTCATGTTAGAAGTTTGCAATCTGTGATGAAAATGCATAATGAACTTTTAAGACACTTTTAAATGACAATAATACATTTCCTTTAATAATGTTATCCATTAAAGAACTAAGACAGAGAAGATACGATGAATCCCTCTGTTATTATTTATTTTGCTACCTAACCATTTTCCCACAAAAGAATGCTCTTTCTTTACTTCCACAGAATAGACAAGAAACTCTACATGGTAGAATTTTTGTGGTTAGCAATAGAGAAATATGGTTGTATTAGTGGTTATTAAAAATGTTTCTTGGAAACCTTTATTTGTGATTCTCAGTGTGTTCCTGACTGGTAATGAGGTTCATTTTGTAAAGGGCAGTGTGTTCTCCTACCAAACCTTTTAGATGATTCATAATTCATGAATGTCTTTTTATTTTTTTAAGCTGGTAAATATTTTTATTTTCCCTGTTATTAAAAACAACAACATTTTGACTGAAGGGGACTATTTAGAATGCTCCAGAGTGAACTTCAAGGTGTCATCTCCCTCAAGGTTGTTTTCCAAACTGTTGTTCAAAGTCAATTCTTGGAATTGCTACTTCAAAGAGGAGAAGGTCAATTTAGCAAAGATTCCTAATCCAATCAGAGGCCCACGGCTATGCAGGTCTCAGAAGCAAGGCGACCTGTTGATTTTTTATTCTTATTTTTAAGTGCTTGAGTATATGTGCAGATTTGTTCCAAAGGTAAACA
>NW_012114766.1:4546767-4644707 GCF_000951035.1 Colobus angolensis palliatus | reverse complement strand
AGAAGCAGACCTGAGAAGGGATGAGAGAACTCTGAGCAAAGAACAGTTGGGAACTGAGCAAAGAACAGTTGGGCACACAGCAGATGGACTCTCCTCTGGCTCTAGGGGAGCCCAGAGCTTTGTGTAAAAAACTTGAATTTTTGAAGGAGTTGCAACGTTCACCTTTCATCCTAACTTTACCCTTAATTTCAATAAAACTCATCTGTTAGATGTTTTATGTACTCATACTTTGTTCACTACTTTGCCTCCCATTCACTGAAACACCAGCTCCCAAACTCACATATTATTAGAAGTATGTACGTGCAGGAGACCGAAGGTTACTTGATAACTTCCACAGTGTTCTCTGCTCCTCTGCTCCTCTGAAATCTTCTGCTTTTGTTCTCCATGGAACAGCAGCACTGTGGCTCTATTATTCTTCAGCCTTTCTTCCTATTTTTGCTGTTACCTTTTTCTCCTGCTCTAATCCGTTCTACAGAAATATCCTTTCCCTTTATTTGTTAACCAATTTTATTGAAGCTTAAGTTACACATGATAAAATGTGCTGATTTTATGGATGTAGTTTTGTGAGTTTCTGAATATCATATGTAGGTAGAATATAGTATATTCCCTGTATGTGTCCAGTTAGTTTCATTTTTTGTGATAGATCGAGTCAATTGTTTCTGTTAATGATACCCAATTATTTCACTAATTGAGAACCCAAGCAAACCACGCTTAAGTTTTTCCTCCTTTGCAATATCTTGTCTATTAGACACCTTTTCATTGTAACATGCTTAGTTTTATAATTTTAAATTTAATGAATATGCAGGTTGTTTCCAAGCAATGAGGTGTCACAAAGTAAACCTACACATTGATAAGTATGAAACTTGTAAAAGCAAAGTATAGCAAATGATCAGGTTGATAACAATTTTTTACAATATGTATTATACATAATAGAGTAATAATATAATTATTCCTTTTAAAAATTCACGTTGGTTTATAATACTCACAAAATTAGAATGTCACCTTTCCTGCTAGGAAACAAGAGGTTCTTTGTCTGATTTCTTTGCTTGATTTTATTATTTTTCCAAGACTTCAAGATTTTGTTTCATAAACTTGGATTGAATAGGTCTTGAAAGGTCAATTAAAAATAAAAATTAAACAAAAAGTTCACCACTTATTAGAAAAATGACTCTATGGTGAGCTCCTTCCTCTTGTTAGGAAAATGACTCATTGCTTTCTCCTTCATGGCTCTTTGTGAAGCTTTCTAAGATTAGCAAGATGAAGAAACTGAAGCCATGTATTATAATGAGAGAGAATTACAGAATCCAAGTCTGTCTTATTCTAATCCTGTCCTGTGTATTCAGATAGGAATATTAATCTTCCAAAGGATTCCATTATATCTGAAAAACTTTGTCTCTTGTTCTTGCTCTCAGTATTCAATCTTCCTTGTACTCCCTGCGTCGGCAAGACCTGTTCGTTGTTTAGGCGAGTTCAAGCATCATATCCTTTCCTGACAAACTAATCATGAAACACTGCTTTCCATGAATCATAATAGAAATTAATACCTCATAAATTGTCTGGGAAATTTTTAAAAATCATGTCTTCGAATGACGACATTGTCTAAAATGTTCTAAATTTTTATCTGGTTTGTGGTTTCATATCTCACTACATAAATGCCAGGAGCTCTGATGTTTATATTCTTATTGGTTAAATTAGAAAGGATCCACACACAAGAGTGAATAAGATAGAAAAGAACATAAGCTGAGTGTTCGATGTACAACTTTGACTACCTCATTAGCACAGATGGATTTGGGGCAAACTTTGTAGAATATGACATTGAACCTGGCTTTGACAATAAAAAACAGGCACTAAAGGATGATAGGGTGATCAGTACAGGTATGACTTGTGGGTACTCTCAGATGAGTAAGGTTTGGAGACAATTTTCATATGGAGTACTTAGGAGAAGTAAAGCACTCTGCCAGAAACAGAGAGGTACTGTTGGTATAGAAGGAGAAATGTAATTGCAGATAAACTCTTTGAAAGTTATTCTTTAAGCAAGGAAAAATATTTGAATACTGACTTTACATACTTAGCAGGCTTTGAGGGGTCCAGAGTGAAATGTGGAATTAATAGTTCCAAATCTGGCATCATCCATGTAAATGATTGAGTAATGAGAAAGCAAATACCTCAAATTCTAGCAGGACATTTACATCAAAGCACATATTTTCCCAATACTGTGGACAAGCTTTAAGTTAATCAAAAGCATAGGTGGTGGAGACACAAAGCATGACCATGGCAGGGCAGTGATAACCCTGACTGGTGTTCATTTGATGGTGAAATTGGTGTGTGTGTGTTGGGAGTGCGTGCACATGTTTAAGACTTGGATTGCCAAAATGTATTGAAGTAACCCTATTGGTTAGGATTTTCCTGGCTGAAAGATAAAATCACAGTCTCAGGCTATAAGACACAAGAACTGTTTTTATACAGTGGGATTTTTTTTAAGGGGCGGAGAGTTTAGTAGTCAAGAAGGAAGGGAGAAGACGGAAGGAAAATGCTGCCCTGTACAGAGACAGGGAGGGGGCCTTCTTCCTTCTGTTTTCCTGTTTTCTCTGTTCCTTCTTACCTATTAAAGTCTCTGCTCCTTACAACACCCCCCCCCAAAAAAAATTCCATAATTTCCATTGTGTAAAAACAGTTATCTTTAAATCTGTCCCTATCTCAAAAATAAACTTCCCTGTATGTGAAATTCTTTAGGCCTAACACACACACCTCAACTGGTTTTCTATCCCAACTGCCTTTTGAGAACATGAGCAAGACAGTTCGTGAATCACACCAAGCCTGTTTCATGCAGAACGAAGCCTTGGAGGTCCTCAGACACCTTTGCCTTCTTTTTCTGACGCATCCACCAGTTTCTCTGTTTTGGGACATCATCTTTAAGTTCCATGAGCCATTGTTGATCAAAATCTCATTTGAAACGAGCCTTTATACAACATTCGACACAGCTCTTCATGTTGACTAAAATGTTTAATACTGATAAAGAACTAGGGCTTACATAATTGCATTAATACAGATGAAGATGCAGAAAGGTGTGGCATATAGTATTACATTTAAAAAAAAAACCAGTATCCAAAGCAAAAGTGGCCACAGATTTGTAAATTCATTTATATTTGACATGTTTTGGAACTTCACTTAATATTTAGATGAAGCCCTTCCAATTATATAACCTTGTTTCATCTATGGACATATTAAATGTTCGATGTGAGGTATAGATGGTAGTGAATACTCACCTTTAAGCATCACTCTTTGTCTTGACAGGACCAATGTTTTAAACGTGGTTGGCAGTCTACGTTTTTCTTAAACTAAAAATGGTATTTTACATATTATGTAAGATGTTACAAATATCAAGCAATTTACTAATTTTGAAATTATGGCTGAGTGTGTTTTTTGCTTACAGAATAAGAATGTGTTTGTATTTTATCACAGTTTATAATGCCAGATGACTAATGCTTTCCTTTTATACTTTGAGCTATTAACTAAGCCACATATTTCAGAACTCTCATGTCCAGTAATTAAAACTGTTCAGGGAAATCATGTCACCAGCCACTAATGTTGGTCCCTGCTTAATTGCCTTTGGCCTCATAATGTTGAACTTACTGACCGAACTCTAGTCAACATTCACTTGAATACTATAATTGTTTTGGTATGGTCAACATTCCCCAATTGAGTAAACAATACAGGACATAGAATTCCACCTAAAGCCAAAGGAATACATTATACCTAATAGCTGCCAAGTTTTTTACGTATTGAACTTGCCTCTGTAAGCAAATATGAGTATGCCCAAATAAACTACTTTGCCAGCATGTAAACTAGCAACTTAAAATCAAGGGGAAAATGAAAGCATCATAAATATTTTTCAGAATGCAACTTTTGGTGAGAAGGGCAATGATAACGAAGCCCAGGCGGTCCTCCTGTTTTCATCTTGTCCTTGTCTATGTTCTAAGCACCTTTACAAGGTCCTTACAACAAGGTTCTATTATAGAATCAAAGAATAAGTAGAACTTTTTTTTTCTGATTTTTTAACTTTTATTTTATTCATTTATTTATTTTTTGAGACCAAGTCTTGTTCTTTTGCCCAGGCTGTAGTGCAGTGGCGCAGTCTCGGCTCACTGCAACCTCCCTCTCCTGGGTTCAGGCAATTTTCCTGCCTCAGGCTCCTGAGTAGCTGGGATTACAAACATGCGCCACCATGCCCAGATAATTTTTGTATTTTTAGTAGAGATGGGGTTTCACCATGTTGGTCAAGCTGGTCTTGAACTGCTGACCTCATGATCCACCCAGCTCGGCCTCCTAAAGTGCTGGGATTACAGGCATGAGCCACCAAACCTGGCACTGATGTTTTAAATTCATAGTTTCAAGAGTTAAGTTTACAGCTCTGTCACTACTTACATTTTGTGATTTTTGTGGAATGAAATTTAATAAATTTGTGTAAACATAGATTGATGCAATCCTTCAGTCATTGGACACCAGTGTTGGGTGCCGGGCATTATTCTGGGGAGGAGTGAAGTAGATCAGGTCCTTGCCTTCATGAGTCATACCTTCAAAGACAACAATAAAAGAACAACTAGATAAATGAAAACTATGAAATGTGTTGTTTAGATAATAAATCTGGGTAATAAGGAGGAAATTAACTGTCCTTCCTATATGATTCTGTAGCCTCCCCAAATATTATGGGCTTCCAGGGTAGGATAATGGAAAGACCTGCTTTCCTCTACAGATCTCTGAAGTTCCCGTCCCTCTGTTCCCTTTAATAAACAAATGGAATTGACTCTGAGTTAGAGAAATAGGAGAAGCAGGATGTTTCAATGATAGAGCTAAAATTCTGCATAATATAGAGATAGGCCTTGGTTTATAGCAGGTGAACTAAACAATAATAAGAGTCTTTGAAAGTTATTGTTACCAAATATCCCAATAAACAGACACATAGAGTGCTTTTGATTTTCTGCAACTATTGATTTTTTTTTTTTTTTTTTTGAGACGGAGTCTCTCTCTGTCACCCAGGCTGCAGTGCAGTGGCCGGATCTCAGCTCACTGCAAGCTCCCCCTCCCTGGTTTACGCCATTCTCTTGCCTCAGCCTCCGGAGTAGCTGGGACTACTGACACCCGCCACCTCGCCCGGCTAGTTTTTTGTATTTTTTAGTAGAGACAGGGTTTCACCGGGTTAGCCAGGATGGTCTTGATCTCCTGAACTCGTGATCCGCCCACCTCGGCCTCCCAAAGTACTGGGATTACAGGCTTGAGCCACAACTATTGAATTCTTATGTGTATCTATGGTATCTGTCATGTCCATAGACTGAAAATACCATATCCTATATGCATACATGTGCCTTCGCTTTAAAACATTTATTGAATGATTTTCATGTACCAAAAACTGTTGTCTGAACTCTTGAAGGCATTATCCTCGTTGAAGACTGAACCCGATACTATTACAATCCGTGTTTATGAGATAGAGATTCTGTAAGTTGCTCAATCTCATGACTAAGGTGCAGTAAGCCAGGATTAAACACAGTCATTCTGCCTCCAGAACCCAAGTCTCTAATCACAGCCTGCTTCCATGTAGATCCTACTGTAATTTTAAATGTTATTAAATTTGGCAGATACGTAGGGGTTCTCACATTCAAAAACGTCGTGGGCCACCAGTCTAGACGATCTTCTGTTGATGATTTTAAAATTAAATTGCCCAGGTAAAAATATTCTAGAGGCTGTATGATACTATATTGTGGATACAAGTCACGATAAATTTGTCGAAACCCATAGAACACACAGCACCAAGAGTAAATCCTCATGTAAATTGACCTTTGAGTGATAATGATGTATCAACCTAGGTCCGTAGGTTGTAACAAATGCACCCCACTCTCTGGTGGGGCATGTTGAGAATGGGGGAGGCTGTGTGCGGTGGTGATAGGGGATAGATGAGAAACCTCTCTGTCTTCCTCTTCATTTTTCTGTGAACTTAAAACTGCTCTAAAAAATGAAATCCTTTAAAATATTGTAGGGTATCGAGATAGATGATAAAGGAGAGGCAACAACCGAGTCGACGTAAGATCTTAACAAATGTCATTGGTCATGAGCAATTACAGTTTTCAAATCCAATAATTTGTGTGTAAATAACACATGCAAATGGGGGCCAGTCCTCACTCTCAAGCATGGATGTAGGCTGAATGAAGTTATCCCAATGCCAGGAGTGCAGACTGTAAAGGCTGTAGAAGGTCAGGGAGAGAGTTTTTGATGGAACTGCTGTGCTCAGGGAAACCTTCAAAAGACAGGCAAGCTTTCCATAGGAAGGGAAATGACACAAATAACTTCGAGAAATAAAGAGTATGTGTATTCCATGTACAAAGATGAGTATTTGATAAGTCATGGTGGTCAAAGTTCAGACCTCAGTTTTAAGTGATGATGAGTAGGCCAGCTTGGTTAGTTAAGAACATTCCCACAAGGGGGCAGCGGGAAGAGGACAGCTAAGTAAAGGGAGCTTAATCACAGGCTATTTTAAACACCACTGCACTCGGACCAGCCTGTCACAGGGTATTTTAATACCTTGATATTTTAATGTAAGCTGTGAAGGTACAAGAACCTAGAAACTATATGTTCATAGTGGTTTAGAGAAGTTTCCTTGGCTATAGATTGGATTTTGGAGTAAAATCTCTGAAAGTTGAAAATTTGGCTGAGAGGTATGAACCCAGAATATCTGAGACAGGTGTCAGTCAATTTAGAAAGTTTATTTTGCCCAGGTTAAGGACGCGTACCCATGACACAGATTCAGGAGGTCCTGATGTCATGTACCCAAGGTGTTCGGGGCACAGCTCGGTGTTACACGTTTTAGGGAGACATGAGACAACAATCAATATATCTAAGAAGTACATTGGGCTGGGCGCAGTGACTCACGCCTGTAATCCTAGCACTTTGGAAGTTCGAGCTGGGCAGATCATGAGGTCAGGAGATCGGGACCATCCCCAGCTAACACAGTGAAACATTGTCTCTACTAAAAATACAAAAAAAAAAAATAGTCTGGCATGGTGTCACATGCCTGTAGGTAGCCCTAGCTACTCAGGAAGCTGAGGCAGGAGAATTGCTTGAACCTAGGAGGCAGAGGTTCCAGTGAGCTGAGATCGTGCCTCTGCACTCCAGCCTGCGCAACAGAGTGAGACGCTGTCTCAAAAAATAAAAAAGAAGAAGTATGTTGGTCTGGTCTGGAAAGGCAGGACAATTTGAAGCAGGGAGGGGCTTCCAGGTCATAGGTAGGTAAGAGACAAGCAGTTACATTCTTTTGAGTTTCTGGTTAACCTTTCCAAAGGAAGCAGTCAGATATGCATTTATCTCAGTGAGCAGAAGGAGGACTTGGAGCTCTGTCTTTTGTCCAGAAGGAAATTCCTTGTGGACAAATTGTGAGGGAGGTACGTAGCACTTTTTATCTTAGTGGCTGTCTTTTTTAGGAATAGAATGGGAGGCAGGTTTGCCCTAAGCACTTCTCAGCTTGACTTTTCCCTTTGGCTTAGTGATTTGGTGGTCCCGAGATTGATTTTCCTTCATAGTGGCTCCCTGAATTCGAAGTTTGTGATGCCACATGGACAATAAACCATTTGTGACCTTTGAAAATAACTACAAACCATTGTATTAGTGTTAAAAGGAAATCTAGAAAATAGGAGAGTTAAAAAAAATAGGATCTGGCCAGGCATAGAGGTGCACACCTGTGGTCCCAGCTACTCATGAGGCTGAGGCAGGAGAATCGTTTGAGCCGAGGCGTTTGGGGCTGGAGTGAGCTATGATCACATCTATGAATAGTCACTGCACTCCAGCCTGGGGAGCATAGAGAGACCTCATCTCTAAAAGAATAAGTTTTGAGAAAATGAAAACCAAAATGAAAGATCACCCGTTTGAGAAAACGGAAGGAGAAAAATCCAGTTGTTTTACCTCAATACCACTCTGTCTAATGGCCTCTTCTGATTGATGCATATTTAAAATAAAAGTAAAAGAAAAAAATGTAAAATTAAAGAAGCAGACTCAAGTGGAAAAGAAAAGAGGAACAGTATAGGACTAATGTCCCCATATAGTTAGAGAAGGATGGGATTCAAGAGCCGAACAAGTTAGGAATATTGAGGCTAACACAACCAGAACACACCTCCAGGAAGTCCTCCCACCATTCAGCTGTTTTCTCCACTCTGCTCACATAAGATGCATCGTGCATCTCTGTATCACATTATACAAATTGATGATGCGTTTGCTGTTCCTTCTTCCTTCCCTATCTACCTTTCCCTGAACCTTGAACTTGTTATGGGCAGATAACATTTCTTCCTCATGGCTGTCCCCCAAGGACTGAGCATGGTGTCTCACATTTCATTACTCAAACACTGGCCAAATTAAGGAATGAGGAGCTTGAAGGCAGAGCAAGCCTGACACTCAGAAGATTCCAATGGACCCTGAGAACATCCGAGAGGACGTGGAGAAGAAAGCTGCGTAGTCGGTATCACAGCACCCAGGGAAGACTGGCCTCTGGACAGGAGTCGACGTTTTCCCATGATGAACCCTGTTCCAGGAACCATGGCAGAAATAAGGCAGGTGACCTCATAGAGATTGGTCTGGTGTCAATGAGGCAAAACTGGAAATCTGATCAGGGTTTAAGCAATTAAGTCAGAAGAATACTGTAGAGTCTTGTCTAACACCTAACAATGTGATGAGAAAGTGGTTTATGACTGCTTTAGTAGAAATTTAAAATTTTGAGATTTCCAGGGAGGGCCCATGTAAGAAATAATAGGAAATAGAATCACGCATAATGTGAGATCATCCTGATTTGCACATTATCGAGGGGTTTGCAGGCTGCAGGACTTGCAGTTATAAAATGGTGACAATCGGCAAACCAGGACAGTTGGTCAGTCCTTGTCTGCTGCAGCCCCACTGACCCCATGTGGCTCTGCCTGCAGAATCCTTGGAAAAGCTCTCACCCATGGCTGACAGGCTCCTCCCCGGCCCTCTTCATCTGGCTGCACCCTGTCCTTCAACTCAGACATTACGTCTTGGATATTTTCCTTTTATCAACCCCTTCAACTCCTACATGGTCCAACACAGCCAGGAGCTTTAAGGACGGTCTACTCTTTAAAAAACCTAGCCATGAAAAGCAACCGGGATATGTGTTTGGGAAGCAGAACCTCGGTTTTTTGTGTTGTTTTGTTTTGCTTTGTTTTTAATTTTTGTTTGTTTTTAAATTTCCTTTAATGAGTTTCTCCTTTTCTCGTAATTAAGAAAACATACATCTTAAGACTTGACTATTGGGAGCGGCTTCCGGAGGACTTGAGTGAGGTTGGTCAGTAGCCATGCTTTCTCTCTGAGGTCAGGCCAGGGGCTGCTGGCTTCCAGTGGGAACAGGGGGCAGGTTTTCTGCAGGTGGAGTCCCCCTGGGCTGGGTACCAGGGGGCAGGTATTCAGCAGACAGCGAGTCCCATTTGTAGGGTAGGTTGTGTGCTCTGCATTACCATCATTCAGAATGATAGGACTGAGCCCTCCTATACAAGAGGGCACTGAAGATGGATTGAGAGATAGGAGAGCTCATAAAATGAGAGCTGCAGTTTATTTGCCATAAACTAGTTACAGGGAGTGAAGAGAAAATGTCTCCAACCTGAGTTCATTGCACCTGCCAAATCACAGGAGTGCATTTGAGGAATGTGTAAAACACTGGCCCATTAAAACCTCTTCGATTTATCTGGTGTGGTTAGATTTGAACAATGATTTAAAGGTCAAAATTTAGCATGCCAATGCTGGGCTAGATAGCCACAGAATCCCAATGTAGTGTACCTGAACCTTCAGGAAATTGGGTTGAAAATAAGTGTAGTTAAAGCACGCAGGCAGATACTCCTTCCACTCCATCAGGGCAGACGTGACAGGCATAGATGGAGTGCAGAAAATAATTTTTGCCACAGTTCCTGGAAGGAGAAGTGTGGTCATTTCCCAAGATAACATAACAAATGATATTTGCTCTACAGAACCCTCTTCACAGGACATAAGGTCAGAAGGGGGGAAAAATACAAATAACCTTCACAGGCGAAGAGTTCCATCAATGATAAAATTGTCAAGAAGGATGTTATCAAGATGAATATAATTACTAAATATGTTGCAAGAAGGTGGTTGCTTTTGTAATAGGTGTCTATCTAGGTGAGTCGGCCCACTGACTTTGAAATAACAGCCTGCGGTGGAGGTTATCAGGAAAGAAAATTAAACTAAGGCTTACAGCTGAAATTCACACTCTCCACCTATTCATTCTGCTGACAGGTTAGCTTTCCCGTTTAATTTCTGCTTAGCACATCCCTAGGAGTTTGCTGCTGATTTGCAGTTTCTTTTGGTAACATTTTTTGATTCCTTCACTCCCTTCACTTGTAGTTGAAATGTCCTGTGCTATTTCATTCTGTCATAAAGATGGGAAAAATTCATTTAAAAATACCAAAGTACCCTTTAAAAGCGAAGATTGGCCTCTGGACAGGAGTCGACATTTTCCCACGATGACCCCTGTTCCAGGAACCATGGCGGAAATAAGGCAGGTGATCTCATGGGGATTGGTTCAGTGTCAATGAGGCAAAACTGGAAATCTGATCAGTGTTGAAGCAATTGAGACAGAAGAATACCATAGAGTCTTGTCTAGCACCTGACGGTGTGATGAGAAAGTGGTTTATGACTGCTATTGTAGAAATTTAAAACTTTGAGAATTCCAGGGACAGCCTGGAATAAAAATTGATAAAAGCACAGCATAAAAATAATTTTGACCAGTCACGGTGGCTCATGCCTGTAATCCCAGCCCTTTGGGAAGCCAAGGCAGGCAGATCATGAGGTCAGGAGATCAAGACCATCCTGACCAACATGGTGAAACCCAGCCTCTACTAAAAATATACAAATTAGCTGGGCGTGGTGGTGCACGCCTATAGTCCCAGCTACTCAGGAAGCTGAGGCAGGAGAATTGCTTGAACCTGGCAGGCGGAGGTTGCAGTGAGCCAAGGTCACACCAGTGCACACCAGCCAGGTGACAGAGTGAGACTCTGTCTGAATAATAAAAAAAAATAGTAATAATATCAAGATTTCAGATCCTTGTAGAACAACTGCAGTATAATGATTCAATTCATAAAATCCTACTGAAATGCAGAGAGTCTTTTACAAAAGGATTGTGTGAACAACTATATTCACATGACTGAGGAACAAGCATGCTTTTTCTAAAATATAATATTTTAGAATTCATCCTTTTTCGGAAGTGTAATGTGTCATGACAGATACATTTTCCAAGGAATACCACCCAAATATAATTTATTATCCTATAAAACTTTTAAAATAAAAATTTTGGTATTTCCTCAAATTCTGCAACTTTCTTCTTTTTTGACTATTGAATATTCTGACATTTTGAATGTGTTAGCGACAGTCCCCCATTTACTCATTCAAAGTTATAGGTAAAGGGAAGTAGCTGTATTAATTTTTCCATTGATTTTACTTAAATTAGGTCATTAAACCGTTACGTAGTCCTCGGGATTGAAGGCAAGGGAAATGTCATTAAGACTTGTTGGTCTAGAAATTTTCACAGCCTAAAATCATGCAAAGACAAGAAACTGCATTGACATGTAAATAACACTGTGAGGGTCATCTTAAGTTACGAGCATTGTAAGAAGTCTTTCCCAATATCATGACATTGGTTGAAACAGAAAAACAAATTATAGAAGGCTTTGTAACTCTTCTCCATGTAATGTTACCAATGCTTCAAACCCATTCTTTTCTCTAAACGCATTGCTTTATTTATTTTTAAATTATTATTCTTTAGCACTACACTTACTGCAGTAATGCAGCTCCCTTCCTGCAGGGGAGAAAGTGATAACATTTGTAGCTCTGCTTTGAATGAGTCTTTCTTTCTTACCTCCATAGTGCTTTTAATCATTCATATAAACATATAATGACTCTATTATATGTTTATATAATATATATAAATAGATATCTATTATATCTATTGGTTAATTAAAGGTACCCAAAAGGGACTATTGTGACCCCAGAGATTAATTCCATATGGAGTTACCCTAAACCACCATCATATTAATAGAAGAGGTCATCAGGTGTAGGAAGAACTGCAGCCAAAGACGATCTACAGTTCATGTGGCCAGGAACCAAAGCAAAGACATTTGCTGTAATAGATTACTCTGTCTCCTCAGATACAGTCTTTCTCTTACACCTTTTCTGTCCTCTGAACAAGAAAAGATCTTATTGAACTGTGTTCTTCAGCTTTTCAAAAATATATTGTGCCATGAATGTTCTTAATAATGCTTATTATACTTTAAAATTTTTTGAGAAGTTGTCCAAGCAGTATGTCATAAAATGCTTTTCTCCACAAATTCTTCTAATATTAAAGCATACAGTGTAAATCATGTTTTCTTATTTCTTACAAAACATATAGACCATTTTAGATGGCAAATATGACTCTGCAGTGTGGAAAAAATCATTCTGGAAGTGAGCATTATGAGGATCAAGTATTTAGCAAAACCCGAATATACCTTTCTACATATCCAAAATTAGGGAGCTGGTGAATTGTGTTTTCATACTGTTATGCTTGGTGTAATACATGCAAAATCACCTAGCACTAGGGTATGAACACAAAAGAATAAACCTATTGAAATTTCCAGATTTGGGGCCCATTACGTTTGCTGAATTCAGGCATTATATGATCAATAACTTATCGGGTTGAGACAAATTGATTAATACAGATGCAAATGTATGCACTCTTGAATAAAGCAAGTTATTATGTGGACAGTAGAAGATTATATTCATATGAACAGACACATTTGTCCTATAACTTCCTCTGGGTAATTGATACCAGAACTGGAAAATGGCCATTTCTTGAAAAATAAGAAAGTGAATGCTTTAATGGACAATCACATTCTTGTTGTGTTAAGACCCTGATGTGAGTTATAGAATTTATGTCAATCTTCATTTCCCCTGTCTACAACAGGCATCACATCAGACCACTTGTGATGTTTACAGAGTTGTTCTCACAAAGCATGGGGAGTTCTGAGTCTTGGGTTCTCTCCTCAGTGCTGTAATTGACTCACTGCGTGAGGTAATGAGATGACATTTGTAGAGTGCTACACGAATCTCATATAAAAAGAACTATGTAAATAGGAAGCATTGTTATTAAGTAAAGAACCCCCCAAATGGCTTTGAAGTCAACATGACATTCAGTTGAATAAAATATAGGGAGAGTTCACACTCCGATTGCTGCTTAGTGGGAGACCATTTAATTAAGAGCCATTTTGGAGAATTTTCCTTGGTATTCTAATGAAGTTCAATCCATCTTGCTTATTATCACCGCACAAATACTTACACCTGCTGGCAGTAGGGAACAGGGGAGGTGGCTCACCCCTCTTGGTTTGGTGTAGCAGGTGTCAGGTCATTAATTAGGCCATGCTCAACGTCACAGACCATCATTTTGGGCGTTTACAGCTTTTTAGTTCTAGTCACTTGACCTACATCCCAAGCCTATGCTTATTAAGTTTTTTGAGATAGATACATTATGTTAGATCAATATACATACTGAAATTTATATCTGAAGCTAAGATGTAAGATATGAGAATTGATATTTAAAACCCAAAGAATCTTGACTGTCATACACTCAGAACAAACTTCTAGAATCAAATACCTTAGAACCTTAGAATCAAATAACTCATAAAATCCTCCAATTTCTACATGAATGTAGGAGGCTTTAAAACTGGGTAAGAGAGTGAACTGAATCTTAGGATAATCAGTTAGAAATCATCTAAAAATGGAATAGTATAGGTACTTGAAATGCACACCAGATAGAATCAAGAAGCAGTAAAGGATGCTACAGATAAATAGAATTAAATGTCTAGGGTGTGACACATCAGCCATCATATTTCGGGTATGACATGTTGATACCCAGATTGGCTCCTGACACAGACATGGAGGAGGTGGGAGAGTGTGTGTGTGTGTGTGTGTGTGTGTATGTTTGTGTGTATGTGTCTGTGCGTGCACTCCCTAAAATCATTAGTGAAGGAGGGTGACAAGAGGACAGAAGCAGAAATAGAAGAACCTAGTGTGGAAAGGGGAGGTGAACTCTTTCAGTTTAGCTATCTTGAAAGATCAAAAACAGTGGCAGCTCATTTTAAGCCTTCACGGATTTAGCTGTGAGTAACACTTCATAGTTCACTGGGAAAATAAAGCGTAACTACCTTTCTTGTTAAATTCTTGTGATGCTCCTATAACATTTCTGCAGTTTCTTATTTCCCAAATAAACAAAGAAACCTTCCCAGAGGTCATGTCTTCTGGCATCTCTTCTACAATTTGCTTCTAAATTGATTAGGTGGACTTAGTGTTCACTAAATTACCAACATTGAAAGTTTTTCATTTTCTTTCTACTATAGTACATATTTTTATGACGTTTGCAAGCTATATCATGTTACTTAATCTACTTAAGTCCTATTTGATCTGGCTCTTCCCCATCTATACATCTGTCTTCACAAACCATCCTCTGTCCTCAGTAAGGCTCCTTCTCCTCCTTCGTCTGGTAGTACCAGCATCCTATGGCTACCAGGGGCCTGGAGATGTAGTCACCGGAAAGCCCTTTCCTTGGCTCTGATGCTCACACTAAGACCCCTGCCTCTCTGGCTGGCAGCAGTGCTGTTCCTTGGCCCATCGTCTGTGTGCTATGGCAGCTGTTACCAAGCACAGAGTTAGCCTGCGTCGGGGCCGGCTCACCTGAAGCTCAGCCTCAGAAGACCTCTGCTGTGGGTGCATGGAGTTCACTGGCTGGTGCCGTGTGCCAGCATCATGCGTGGTCTTGCCATCTCCCCGTATGCCATTCAGGACTGGAGACATGTCTCCTCCACTTCCAAGTGCCTCTCCATTCTTACAGCACCAGGAAACCCACCTCTCTCTGGTCTTGGGCCATCGTTTGCCCATGGTTTGCTTCCTTTCTTCTCTCCCTGCAGCTCAGTGCACCCTGAGGCTTTCATGGTTCGAACCTTTCAAATGGGACTCTGAAGGGAAGGAGAAGGATCTTCCGATCTTAGGTTCATGGCTGAGGCTCCCATCACAAAAGGCAGATTTAAAAGCCTACAAATTTATGTAATATGAGCCTTCATAAGGAAATGAAAACCCAGAGAAACAGGTCAACTTGTGTATTTTATGCATAGGTTTGATGAAGAGGTAGTCAATAGTGGGGACCTGAGACTGGATGAAGGTCATGTGACCTAATGCTTATAAATCAGCAGGAATGTAGCAGGGCCTGTTCGTTCAGATTCTTCTCTGTGCTCCTGTGTCTTCAGAGACGAGCACATTTCTTTTCTCTAGGTGTGGGGAGGCCCCTCTCACACAAGGCCTGCTTATGGCTTACGTCAGGGGAGAAGAGCGAGGGCAGGGACAGCGGCTCTTCTGCCTCTCCAGTTTTCTTAAATGCCAGAGTGCCATATTTAGGGTTATGGTGTCCTAAATCCAATCAATCAGGAACGGGATGATTGCATATATGTTTGTTTTCATGAGTCCCTGAAAAGAAAGCATTCCTTCACTCTCAGGCTTGGCAAGAGGAAAATCCAAGACAGCTCCAAAAGAAAACCTTACTAACTCCGAAGGTGGAAGAAGAGTGCGTTCCTTCCACTGCTTCTCTTGTAGAGTATAAGGAAGAAGATATTAATCTGGGCATCTCAAATTTTCTGGCACGGCGTCTGTGACAAAAAAGTGAATGACACAACTGGAGTCATCTAAGACAAGATAAAACTGCCAGTCAGCTCCCTTCGTAAAACAACACAGTGGAATTAAGTTGAGAAAAGAAGGTTTAAAAATCAGCATCTTTGCCGTTTTTATTTGTGTTTATAACAACGTCAGTGCTTTTAAAGATGATCCAGTAAGTTTCTGCAGAGGGTTCATTTTGAGAATCAAGGTGGCCATGGCCCAAAGGAAAATCAACCTCTCCTTTACCAAACCTATAAATATTAGTAACGGCAAATTGAAAGTAATGACAAAAACTCCCATTACTTTTGCACCAACCTAATACATATTTTATTCTCACCAACAGATTTGAAATGTAATTTCTTAAAAAGAATGTTCAGAATTTATTTTACCGTTTCACCTTCTGGTACTCAATTTTCACATGTAATTGATTTTGTCTTCTTTCAAGTTTCTCTGTGACATACATGGTGTGATGGTACGCTTACATTTTTTTTTTTTTTTAAGACGGAGTCTCACTCTGTCACCCAAGCTGGAATGCAATGGTATGATCTCGGCTCACTACAACCTCAGCCTCCTGAGTTCTAAGTGAGTCTCCTGCCTCAGCCTCCCGAGTAGCTGGGATTACAGGCACGTGCCACCACACCCAGCTAATTTTTTGTATATTTAGTAGAGATGGGGTTTTGCCATATCGGCCAGACTGGTCTCAAACTCCTGACCTCAGGTGATATGCCCACCTCAGCCTCCCAAAGTGCTGGGATTACAGGTGTGAGCCACAACGCCCGGCCGTGCTTAAGTTTTGAAGATGATGCATGTGACAAGTAGATGTGTACTTGTGTTTATTTTCTCCTGTGGAGCACTTTCTTTACTGCCGTTATTGAGATTCCCTGTGCCCTTTCTTGTCCATTAAGTTTGTTTACAACATATAATGAATATTTCCATTCCCTTTATGAGCTGAATCTTGATAATAATAGAAGGCAATAAATATGTTAGAGTTGCTCGATAACTGGGTAAGGGTCAGAAGAATCACGTTGGAAGCCACTGTGTTTGATTTCTGAGTCCCCTGTTTTTATATGTTAGTGTCACTTTTTTTCATTCTATTGGGAAAATAGGCTTTCCTCTCAGCAATTTGGAGCAAATGTAAAAGGCACGATTATTAATGAATTTTACAGTTTTGTTGAGTAAGTCATTGATTCGTGGAAGAAGAAAGTAGCACAAGATTGTCTGTTCTTTAATATGAATAAACTATCTCTTACTGTTCTCAATAATTAAAAATGCAAAATCAAATCACTTGAAATTTATGATTATTTATAGTTGAAAATATTTTTATACCTGTCCTTCTTCCCCTGAGACAGGGAATGCATGTGTATGATGTTTCACATGTATTATTTCACTTAATTGCCTTATAATCCTTACATTCAGTTAATATCATTCCCAATTTTCAAAAGAGGGTTCAGACAGGCTAACAGGGCCAAAGCACCCAGCATGTAAGTGGCAAAGCCTAGATTTGAAAATAAATCTCTCTGTTTTTTTTTTGGAAAACAGAGATTTATTTTCAAATAAATCTCTCTCTGGCCTGGCTGATCCAGCAAGACCCTGTCTCAAAACAACCCAAAAATATTATCCATTTCAAAGAGCAAGAGGCCAGCTTTAAGGTTTGGAAACTATTGCAATTTGATGAGTGTATACTAGATGGGAAAAGAAGGTAGCTTATATGTTGTTGAACAAACAGAAAAACGATTTTCACCAAGTCTGCTCTCCTATTTTTTGTGCGATTAAAAATCAATGCACACTTACTGTAGAAAGTTGTTCAAAGTATAAAGAAGAAAATCCACTGTACTTCTGATGTCCTCACTCATAAATAACCTTATGATATTTAAGTGTTTTGTGTTCCTTATCTATTCATATGTGTATATAACACCATTGTCATTTTATATAATAGGCTTTTTCACTAGTACAAAATGCCCTGGATTTTCAAATGTTCCTGTAAACTCATTTTAAAAGTTGTAAAATGCCATCATATTGCTGTACAACAATTCACTTGAGCAGTACTGAGCCAGTGATACTGAATGTTTTCTCAGATTTCACTGTGGTAAATAGCCTTTGATTAAAAACTCTTCTTGTGCATCACATGCTGCTCACATATCTCATTAGTCCTTTCCTGTGAAGTTCTTGACAATTAGTGATCCAAATGAACAGATTCATATTCCAAGGAGTAATTATCTACTTGTTCTTATTTTTACTGTCACTTTTATTGTAACTTTAGTGCCTAGAGAAATGTAATAGATGCTTGTCTGAGCTAATTGTGCAAAAACAGGAAATTTACTACTGGTGAATCAGGACCCCTGGTGGGACCCCAAGGAAACAGAGCCGCTGGACTGGCTGGGAGTCCCCAGACTCCAGGGCCGCCTTCTCTGAGAGGTTCCTAGTCATCTCTTCAACTGTCAGAGGAAAGGTTTTCTGGCTTCACTGTCAACAATGGTTCACAATAGAACACGCCTCTAGGTGCTAATTTATCATCCTGACACAATCCGTTACAGAGACGGGATAGCCTCTCCTGTTGTTGACCCCACTGGTGCAGGAGTGGAGTCCCATAGACTTCCCTTAATCAGGTGTGTCCTTCAGGATATAATGACTGTGTAAATATAAGGACAGGTCTCAGAAAAGGAGAGCGAGAGGGTTTTGACTTGGAGAACCACTCCAAATGGGCCTGTGTGCCTAGTTGGAAATGCATTTACTATTAAATGTGCTTTGGGTTTTGCTTTTCTTTTTATCTTAATTACTTTTAACATACCTTTCTGAAAAGGAAATTGAGATCATTAGACTCTTTGTAGTAACATTAAGTTGTTTCATGAACATATTACCTTAAGAATAAGTAAAATTTGTAAAAATATTAACAGATAAGAATTAACAATACTAAATCATCAGTTACATGTAAATAATAGTACAAATTAAAACTTAATTTCTAAATTCTATGCCACATTGACATTGGACTCTACTAATACATTTCACAAGAAGTGAGATAATTTGGATGGGTTTATAATATGTGTGAATATATATATATATATAGAGAGAGAGATACATACATACTTATTGCTCCTAAAGAAATGAGAGAAACATTTCTCTGAAAATGTTCCAAAGTTATTAAAATATTGATAAAATATGTAGTCAATATTTAGTAGTCTTTGGATAAAAACATTTCAATGTATTTAGGTTAATGTGAAATCACCTTTATATACTATTTCTTTGTGTATACTTATTGAAGGATTTTAACTATTTTTTTCAACCTAAGATAGCAATGTAATATTGGACAAGTATTACAGAATTAGACTATCATTTTTCCAATGTAAGAATCTGTACACTGTTGTGATCTATAATATCCTAAAGTCCAAAATTACAAATAAATACCTTTAAGAAGCCTATATCCTTATATGAGACTGTTCAGACTGCATAATATATTTATGTATTGTCTTGTTTTTAAAACAACTGTACTAATTTTTTTCAGATACTAATGAAAAACATTCTTTTTCCTATATCTTTCATATTTTTCTATTTTTCCTATAGAAATATTCCTATAAAAAAATTCATAGCAAATCATCCAAATTTGAAAATTATTAAATGTATATTTGAGGACACTGATACACAACAAGTAATTTAAATACATCATTCTGACTGATCAAAAAAAGTATTTTTCAATCTGAGCACAGTGGCTTATGCCTGTATTCCTAGCACTTTAGGAGGCTAAGGTGCGTGGATTGCTTTAGCCCAGGAGTTTGAGACGAACCTGGGCAACATAGTAAAATCCCATCTCTACAAAAACAATACAAAAATTTAGCCTGGTATGGTGCTGTGTGCCTGTAGTCCCAGTTACCCAGCTACTCCTCGGGAGGCTGTGGAGGCTGTGGCATGAGAATTGCTTGAGCCCAGGAGGCGGAGATTGCAGTGAGCTAAGATAGCCCCACAGCACTTCAGCCTGGGTGACAGAGTGAGACCCTGTCTCAAAACAACAGCAACAACAAATTTATCCAAAAAAATAACATAAACCTTCCAAGCCTATTAATAATGCTTTCCACGGAAACACAAGAAGACAAAGAAAATAAATCAACACTTCCTAGTGGCCAAGCACGAGGCAGGGCTTACTCTGAACATTTGTTCTGACCATTTTTTTCCTGCAGAGTGTTACCTTCCTCACCTTACAGAGGAGAAAATGGAGGTTATGAGAGGTTTTATGACTTTCTTAAAATTATTTAGATAATGTGGGGTAAATACCTCTCTATCTTTTCAAAGGATAATAATTTTTTCACAATGGGTCTAGGCTTCTTTTTGTAAAATTCTGCCTTAAAGTCGGGTTATTTTGTTTGAGGAAAAGGGGGGAAGTATGAGCGGGATTGATGTGCCAGCAACCAAGCACACGGTGAAGCCACAGAGGAAAATCTTTACCAGGCTCGAGTTCCACTCGTCATGTTTTCGATAGCAAGCACTGGAAAGCACAACTTACATTGGCCTAAACAACAAAGGAAAGATCTTGGCTTACATAACAACCTATTGAGATATTATTTGTGCTCACCGTTTGTGGTTTCATTTCACCCAAGTCCAGTGACTGGAAAAGCTGGGGTTTTGTAAAGAAGATGGAAAGGGGAAATAGATACTGAACAGATGGAAATAATGCCCACTGAAATTAGCAAACCATTTTGGTGGTTTCAATACCACATATATCAGATATTGTACTTCCTCTTTTCAAATTTAAGGATACAAAGGAGAAGTTAAAAGCCAAGCAGACTGGATTTATTCATACAGGTATCTAGGGTCTTATTTTCACATGACTTCTCTCATTTTCTACAGAAAATGCAATTGCCAAAAATGGATTACAGTCTCAAGAAGTATTGTTGGCTCTTCATGCCTACATGAAAAATTGTTTGCTTTCATCTTCGTTAATCAGGAGAGACATTATTTATCATTATGTAGCCACAATGAAAGTTAATTTTTCTGAACTTAAAAAACAAGGAGGTTTCCAGAGGTTGTATGACTTTCTCGTTCTCATTCTCTCTCTCTCTCTCTCTCTCTCTCTCTCTCTCTCTCTCTCTCTCTCTCACACACACACACACACACACACACACACACACACACACACACACACATCAATACAGACAGATAGGGGTGTGTGTGTGCTTATCATATCACATTAAAAACTATCTCAGGGCTGGGTGCAGTGGCTCACTGCTGTAATCCCAACAATTTGGGAGGCCAAAGCAGGTGGATCACCTGAGGTCAAGAGATGAAGACCATCCCGGTCAACATGGTGAAATCTCTTCTCTACTAAAAATACAAAAATGAGCTGGGCATGGTGGGGCTCACCTGTAGTCCCAGCTACTCGGGAGGCTGAGGCAGGAGAATCACTTGAACCCAGGAGGAGAAGGTTGCAGTGAGCCAAGATCATGCCACTGCACTCCAGTCTGGCAACAGAGGAAGATTCTGTCACAAAAACAACCAAAAATTATATTAGAATGCGCTGGCCCCCTATCAAGCTGGTTGACCATTGGCAGTCCCAAAATCCATTTCTCCTTCCTCCCTCTCTCTAATTTAATGCACCTGCCCAGTGCCATCAAGTGTGAAGGTGCAATGATGAGAACATGGTACCTCCCTAAATGTAATTTCAAAGGGTGAAGGAAATTCACCGGAAAGTGCACTTGTATCGCACAGTAACATGAATAGGGAAAGATATGAGGTTAAATTAAGTGACCCAGTGCTTTCAGATTTTTGATTTGTATTACTTTTTGGACTCATTTTACTGGGTCGAATTTTCCTTGCAAAATCTTAATGATCACATAACATATATTTTTGAGAATCAGCTGAATGACCAGGAGTACAGCATGTATTTTTGCAGTACACAATTAGATCTGAATAAATTCCTAAGAACAGGGTGGATTCTGTATATTCGTAGTTGTCCTTTTACCAAATGCTATGCAAGGTATCAAATGATTTGTGAAATATATTTAAATCATGTTAATGTCATACTGTTTTATTCACATCATTTGCATACATTGCTAAGATTAGAGTACTTGAAGAATGCTAAAACAAATTACAAGCTGTTATCGCTAATATTCTAGAAATATAGTTCTAAATCTGCCCTGTTAACAAAAAAAAATTTGCAATTAATTTGGGAGAGAGCCATCTGTTTTTAAATTTAATAAATGAGCATTTCTATTGCATTTATTATGCATTTTATGTATTTTACATATTTAATCTATTACATATTTAAATACACATTTAAAATAATTATGCAATTTACATTATTTATACACATATTACTCAGCATAAAACTTCATTTAAAGAAATAAGTCATTACAGAAACTAATAAATTTCAGATTCAGCAAACATTCACTGAATGTCTGGGCTCTTCTAGATAGTTACGTTGTTTGATCCTCCTAACTTCCTAGTAAGATATTATCTTTTGTAGAAACATTATCATTAAGAAAGATGATTAAGAGAACTTATTGCAGTTTTGATAGTGTGAGAAAAAATTATCCGTGCTTCTCAAATTTGACGTTTTGGGGCCAGTGTCAGCAGCAAAGTCTAGACTCAGGAAATTCTAGAATGGTGGTGGGTATATATAGGGTATATATCGGAGGTGAGGATGACTAGTCTAAAAATAAACAGGGCCGAATTACTACTTTAATTATTACTTTAGTTTGTTGTTAGGCACATCTATTTGAAATTTCAACAAAACTAAAAAATGTTTAATATTTTAATGTTTATCAAAAACGGGTGTAAGCTGTTAACTTTGCCCTTCATGCATCTGCAGAGTAAGGTCAAGCTACCTTCTCAGCTGTGCAGGTCAGCAGCTGGACTCAGGAAAGCAACAGTGCCCTGTGTCCAGGGAAAGCCCTGCAAAGACAGGTCCCAGGGTCAGATTCAGTAGAGCTTGCATTGTGGTTGGTCTTGGCCATATCAAGAAGGGAAAGTACATTGACAGGAAAAGAAACCTGTGTTAGATGACTGGATGTGAGGCTACCTGAGAGAGGAGCAGAGTCACAAACCTCACAGTGACCTGGGCAAACACTGAACCATCTTGGGCAGATCCCTGTTCTGTGGGTGAGGGTCAAAGCCGGCACTACACAGCTCTTACCATTGCTGGTAAGGTTGGTTGGTTTGGCTTATGTAATTAAGTACAATCTATTTGTGTGTTACATATCACTATTTGTAAACTTTTTACATTGACAGAATTTCAGTTACTGAGCAGTGACTGAGGAAACATTGATAGCAAAAACCACACCTTTGCTACATACAGATTAAAGGTAATTTGCTCAAAATACGATAAGAGGAGAGACAGCTTTCTTGTAGATATTTATTTTGAAATTAACATATGTGTTTAACAACAGGGTCCTTGAAAACATTTTTGTCTTAGTGGGATGCCTTCTGTTGAAAGGTATCCCTTTCCCAGATAAATAAGTAGCACATGTTTTTTCTAGTAATCTAAATACATATTATAATTTATTTCTTCACTTAATTTCTGAATATGTTGTTAGATTCCATCAACAAGTAGAATTATTTCTAAAATTCACTGAGCATCAATTCTGTAGTAACTCAGCAACTATCATGTATAGTTACCTGACCATAGAAATGATAATAAAAATAATGTGATAGCGCTTAAGTTATTTTTTTTTTTTTTTTTTTTTGAGACGGAGTCTCGCTCTGTCGCCCAGGCTGGAGTGCAGTGGCCGGATCTCAGCTCACTGCAAGCTCCGCCTCCCGGGTTTACACCATTCTCCCGCCTCAGCCTCCCGAGTAGCTGGGACTACAGGCGCCTGCCACCTCGCCCGGCTATTTTTTTGTATTTTTTAGTAGAGACGGGGTTTCACCGTGTTCGCCAGGATGGTCTCGATCTCCTGACCTCGTGATCCGCCCGTCTCGGCCTCCCAAAGTGCTGGGATTACAGGCTTGAGCCATCGCGCCCGGCCCGCTTAAGTTATTTTTAAAAATTCTTTTATTTTATTATTTAATTTTTTTTGAGACAGAGTCTTCCTCTGTTGCCCAGGCTGGAATGCAGTCACATGATCACAGCTCACTGCAACCTCCACCTCCTGGGTTCAAATTATGCTCATGCCTCAATCTCCCAAGTAGTTGGGACTACAGGTGCGTGCCACCACACCTGGCTAATTTTTGTATTTTTATTAGAGACAGAGTTTCACCACGTTGGCCAGGCTGACCTCGAACTCCTGACCTCGTGTGATCCACCCGCCTCAGCCTCCCAAAGTGCTGGGATTACAGAAGTGAGCCCCTGGGTGTAGACTCTTTTGCTCCTTCTGGTTCCTTCAATTCATGTGTGGGTGTGTGTCCGTGTTTGCTGTTACTAAAATCGTTCCCGTTTGGTTTTATAGTTATTTGTTTATCATTGTCTCTGACACCAAAACATGGAAGGAAAGCTTTATGTCTATTTTTTTTTTTTTGCCTCTAGTGTTTTATACCTAGGCAATCAATATATAGTTAATTAAATATCATACTTTATAGCATTCAAATATGTTAATACTTCATTTTGAAGACATTCTTCAGCGTTGTTTCTCCTCCATCCTTGCCTCCTTTTTGTTCTTTTGTCATTTTTACTTTACCTTCTGTTTTCCATTCTCCTTTTTGCTCACGATGAGCATCTGTTTCATACCCAGAACTCTGATGGGTTTTCCGCATCTAATGGTGAGTCAAAGTAGAGCTCATGAAATTCACAGTTAGTCGGAGAGATTAGTTAATGATTGCATAAAGAAATGTAAAAATGCAGCAGTGATAAACGCTATAAAGAAAAATTACTTAGGCACTATGAAAGCATCAAAGTGAGTATACTTGATGTAGTGCAGATTATAAGGTGAGTCTTCACTGGAAAAGTTCCTCTGGCTTGAACATATCAAAATGATTAGAGAATAACTGTTAAGTGTGGTGTGTTGAAACAAGGTGGGAGAGAGAACGTCTGTCTCTAATTCAAATACCTTATGTTGAAAAACTGTCCCATTATCCAAGATAAATAAATAGGTAGCACATGTTTGTAATGATAAACTAAACATATATTGTAATTTCTTTCTTCACTTTAATTTCTAACTGCATGGTTAGATTCTTTCAACAAATAGAATTATTTCTAAAATTCACTGAGCATTATTTCTACAGTAACTTAAGAAGTATTATGTATAGTTACCTGACCATATAAATGATTAAAATGTCATATATATAGATATATAATGTCTATGTATATATCTCTATATAAAATTGTAGGACAGAAGAACAAAACATTCAAAGCCATTTTATAAAATGACCAACTTGCTAAAGAGAACAAAGAAAAGCTTTGGTGGTCGAAGAACAAACTAAGGGCAGAAGGGCTGGGGGAGAGATCGAGAAACACAAACTATGACGTGACATTGATAGGCTATATAAACCATAATAAAATTGTTGTTTTTATCATGTGTGACTCGGAAAATAGATTGCTGCAGGTGCGAAAGGAGAATGGAGATAAGAAGTCAGTTAAGAAAGGGTGCCGTGGTAGCTGATAGCTTGTGCTAAACTTGTGCTAGTGATGATGTAGACCAACAGGAAATTATGAGATATATTCAGAAGGCAAAATTAGCAGGACCTGTGATAAGCTGAAGGAGAGTTGAAGATAGGAACAAAGACATACGCCAGCAGCTGCAGAGGCTCCAAGAAGTGGTTGAGGGGTGGATGGGGATGTCAAAGTCAAGGACACAGCTAACATTAGGGCAGTGGTGCAGTTAAAGGCAGATGGATACAGGAGCTTCTGTGGCAGTGTTTGGCAGGGAATGAGAAACATGACTAATTTATCTTAATACATAGAGAGAGGTTGTCATAAACAAAAGAAAAGAGCAACTCTTCAAAGAATCTTCAATCCCACGTACCACAAAACTATTCAATGCCTAGGTCTGTGTCTATGACCTTGATAATATAGAAAATTGTCTGTTTATATGACAAAACATCTTATGCATAGCAGAATTGTGTAATTAGCACTCGGCAATCTGGGGGATCATCTCTTCCCTATCTACTTTCTGGGATTGTTGTAAGGATAAATGTGAGTAATTTGCTTCAAAAACTGCAAGACCATATGTAAAGCAAATGTGAAGAATTAGTAGTATCTATAAAATACAGACACATCCATAAAACATATTATTCAATCCAGGCTTAACATTTATTTTTCTCTTTTTCTAATAGTCTGATAGTTTAGACACTGTATGTTTAGGAAACAATTAGGTATCTTACTACACTGGATAAGTGTGAGGAGAGTACCTCTGGCTTTTTTTTTTTTTTTTTTTTTTTTTTTTTAATTTTTTTTTTTTTTTTTTTTTAAAAAAGAAAACAGAGTACCTGAATGTAAATACAGGCTTACTGTTGACAAGTAGAATGCAACCTAAGGCAGTAGAGATTAATAGGGAAAATATGCAACCAAAAATACTGAATATAACTTTAGGATTGTTGCTTAAACAGATAAATTTTGACATTGCCAGAAAGATATCCTGCTGAATTTTTTTTTATGTTTATTCTTTCCTCGTTGTAATCATTGCTACTACTATTACCTCAACTTATGCCTTTATTGTCCCTGCATTGAAATACCGAACCATTCTCAGAACTGGTCTCCTCATTACAGTCTTGATACTGCTTTGAATTATGCCTTGTTTTCCATGTTTTGTTCTTTATTTAATTTTCCTACAATCCTGAGACTGAGTGAAGTTAAATATGACAAAAACAGCTCAGAAATGGTAAAATTAAAATTTTGCCCTGTGTTTTTCAAATGTCAAAACAAACATTTCTCTACACTCATTTATTTTACAAATAATTTTTGAAGTTGATAACTCTCTTTAGGCTCCAACAATGTCCCTTCAGAGATCATAAGTAAAGTTTCAAGTGTTTTAAGTGCTGCATGGTGCATAAATATTGGAAAAAAGAATTGTTCACTAGAACAGGTTAGATTCTAAGGTTTAAACCTAAAGAAAAACTAGAAACTATATAAATGTTATGTGTTAGTCAGCTCAGGCTGCCATAACAGCATACTGTGGACTGGGTGGCTTAAATAAGAATTTATTCCTCACAGTTCTGGAGCCCTGTGCATCCAAGATTAAGGTGCAGCCAATTTAGTTCCCTGGTGAAGGCTCTCTTCTTGGTTTAGAGACAGCTCTGCCTTCTCACTGTGTCCTCTCACGGAGGAGATAGAGGAAGCTGCCTCTCTCGTGCCTCCTCTTATGAAGAGACTTATGCCATCATGAGAGTCTCAACCTTCTAATCTCATCTAAACCTAATCACATCCCAAAGGCCCCACCTCCAAATATCACATTAGGGGCTTAGCACTTTAACACATTAATTTTGGAGAGAAACACGATCTATAGCATGCTGAGGCCAGAAAATCTTGTGTTTTCTTCTATATGTATTTGCACTACTGTCTTCTACATTCCATATAGTAGGGTTTGTTTTTGTTGTTGTTGTTGTTCTGTTTTGTTTGTTTTACCAAACGATATTATTTCTGTCCTTGGTGTTGCTGATTTACACCAAACTTCAAGTACCAGAATGGTTAGTGGTGCATATTTGTTCAATACTATTATGGTCAAGTTGCTCCTCCTGCTGATGTTACTGAGCACATACTGTGCCCTCATTCCCTTTGAACCTTTATACACACAGCTTCCTCTGCCAGGTGTTTGAGAGCTTCCTGTCCTTGTATCACCTGCCTATTTCCACTTGCCTTTACCATCTTCAGAAGTTTCTTTCACCATATCCTGGCATCACCCTATCTATTTCCACTTGCCTTTACCTTCCTTAGCATTTTTTTCAGTCTCAATCTAGGTCCATCCCTGTGCCCTGCACATGCCAGACTCAACATAACCTCTGACTTTCTTCAACTCAGGGCCACTAGGTCCAACCCCTCCAGTGAACAAATAATTTTATTTATTTATTTATTTATTTATTTATTTATTTTTGAGACGGAGTCTTGCTCTGTCATCCAGGCTGGAGTGCTGTGGCCGGATCTCAGCTCACTGCAAGCTCCGCCTCCCGGGTTTACACCATTCTCCTGCCTCAGCCTCCCGAGTAGCTGGGACTACAGGCGCCGCCACCTCGCCCGGCTAGTTTTTTGTAGTTTTTAGTAGAGACGGGGTTTCACCGTGTTAGCCAGGATGGTCTCGATCTCCTGACCTCGTGATCCGCCCGTCTCGGCCTCCCAAAGTGCTGGGATTACAGGCTTGAGCAACCGCGCCGGGCCACAAATAATTTTATGACCAAAATTTTGAGGTCTGACCATTAGATCAATTTTCCCACATCATCTATGGTTCCAGTGGGCCTCTACTGTCAGATGGCCAATGTCTGACTCTGGTTTATATGAAGAGAATAATGCATACAAATGAGAGAGTCTCCATTTAAAATTTTAATATCAGCTTTATTGAGATCTACTTCTCATACCATAAGATTTGCCTCTTTAAAGCACACAATTCAGTGGTTTTTAGTTTATTCACAGAGGTGTGCAATCATCTCCTTTATTAATTTTACGATATTTTTACCTATCCTTTGAAACCCTGTATCTTTCAGCAATCATTACCATTCCCCAGCCCCTCACTTCCATCACAGGCAGTCCCTGGCAGGCACTTAATTACTTTTAGTCTCTATGGATGTATGTATTCTGGACATTTCATGCAAACTTAGTCATACAATGTGTGATCTTTTGTGACTGGCTTCTTCCACTTAGCATAATATTGTCAAGGTTTAATTGACCAGCTGTGGGTTGTCTTGGGGAAAAATGTTGTGGAAGCCTTAGCAGACTTGGCATAAATGAGGACTAGATCCACAAAGCATGATTCCTACAATAAAAGTAGTCTGTGAATTGCCCCCCCAGTTTTCCCCAAGCACAAGGTAGAAAGTGGATGCTAGATCTTTTTTTTTTTATTTTTTTATTTTTTTATTTTTTTAATTATTATACTTTAAGTTCTAGGGTACATGTGCGTAACGTGCAGGTTTGTTACATACATATACTTGTGCCATGTTGGTGTGCTGCATCCATCAACTCTTCAGCACCCATCAATTCATCATTTATATCAGGTATAACTCCCCAATGCAATCCCTCCCCCCTCCCCCCTCCCCATGATAAGCCCCAGTGTGTGAAGTTCCCCTTCCCGAGTCCAAGTGATCTCATTGTTCAGTTCCCACCTATGAGTGAGAACATGTGGTGTTTGGTTTTCTCTTCTTGTGATAGTTTGCTAAGAATGATGGTTTCCAGCTGCATCCATGTCCCTACAAAGGACGCAAACTCATCCTTTTTTATGGCTGCATAGTATTCCATGGTGTATATGTGCCACATTTTCTTAATCCAGTCTGTCACAGATGGACATTTGGGTTGATTCCAAGTCTTTGCTATTGTGAATAGTGCCGCAATAAACATACGTGTGCATGTGTCTTTATAGCAGCATGATTTATAATCCTTTGGGTATATACCCAGTAGTGGGATGGCTGGGTCATATGGTACATCTAGTTCTAGATCCTTGAGGAATCGCCATACTGTTTTCCATAATGGTTGAACTAGTTTACAATCCCACCAACAGTGTAAAAGTGTTCCTATTTCTCCACATCCTCTCCAGCACCTGTTGTTTCCTGACTTTTGAATGATTGCCATTCTAACTGGTGTGAGGTGGTATCTCATTGTGGTTTTGATTTGCATTTCTCTAATGGCGAGTGATGATGAGCATTTTTTCATGTGTCTGTTGGCTGTATGCATGTCCTCTTTTGAGAAATGTCTGTTCATATCCTTTGCCCACTTTTTGATGGGGTTGTTTGTTTTTTTCTTGTAAATTTGTTTGAGTTCTTTGTAGGTTCTGGGTATCAGCCCTTTGTCAGATGAGTAGATTGCAAAAATTTTCTCCCATTCTGTAGGTTGCCTGTTCACTCTGATGGTAGTTTCTTTTGCTGTGCAGAAGCTCTTTAGTTTAATGAGATCCCATTTGTCAATTTTGGCTCTTGTTGCCGTTGCTTTTGGTGTTTTAGACATGAAGTCCTTGCCCATGCCTATGTCCTGAGTGGTACTACCTAGGTTTTCTTCTAGGGTTTTTATGGTTTTAGGTCTAACATTTAAGTCTCTAATCCATCTTGAATTAATTTTCATATAAGGAGTAAGGAAAGGATCCAGTTTAAGGTTTCTACTTATGGCTAGCCAATTTTCCCAGCACCATTTATTAAATAGGGAATCCTTTCCCCATTTCTTGTTTCTCTCAGGTTTGTCAAAGATCAGATGGCTGTAGATGTGTGGTATTATTTCTGAGGACTCTGGATGCTAGATCTTAAAAGGGAACTAAGAGCTGTTTTGTAGGAAACTCTTCCAACAAAACACAAAGCAATCATTTCCTGAGGTTTTAGATAATGTGGCCAATAACATCAAGTGTGCCTCAACATCTCTGGGCCCTAGTTTGGAAAGGGGGATGATCCCAACAGGTGGCAGCAGGTCACCTTCAGACAGCACACTAAACCCTATCAAAGGATGATCTGTAGAACTTACTTTGCCCTAGAGTCTTTGGGTCTTGCATTTTATGCATTTTAATAGTTTTCATGAATTTATCATAAGAATTCATAAGGGACTCTTGCAAAAAGTATTTTTAATAAACATTTGGCATAAATTTTAACATTGTACCTGATCAATGTCTGTCTTTTTTTTCCTTCCATACAATTCCCTTTTCCCCTCAGTGTCCTCAGTGTACCGCAGATGCATGTGTGCCATGTCACCATGTTTGTGTGTTGTGTCATCATGTATGTGTGTGTGTGCCTTGTCACCATGTAGCATGCATATGTGTATGTCACTATGGAAATGTGTGTGTGTTACGTGTGTATGTGTGCCACATCACCATATATGCATGTGTACATCGCCATGTTTGTGTGTTTCATGTCTGGGTGTGCTTAATGTTACCATGTATGCATGCATATGTGTATGTCACCACATATGGGAGTGTGTGTTATTACCATGTATGTGCGTGTAAGTGCCATATCACCATGTGTGCATGTGTCTGTATGTCACCATGAGAGTGTGTGTGTTGTGTCATCGTGTGTGTGCAGTTTTATTTCCTTTCTCCCCTTGACACACAACTTTTTCAAGCACCTGGCATTTTTTTATTTTATTGTTTTTAATATTTCTGCATATGTAGCACATTTTATTTACATTAGGGAGTCAGTAATAGTCTTACACTTTCTGTTATTGGTTGTTTACCTTATAGGTGCATATTTCACCACAGATCTTTATTAAAGCTTTTTTTCCAACAGTAATATAAAAAGAATTCTTCTCCTTCTTTTCTCAATGAGAAAATGGATTATTTTACACACTACAGATATTTTCTGCTCATACTTCAAAGTGTGAGAATGTGAACAGGCTCTACCTCTCTTTACACTTACTTCAAGTCAGCACCCGACCCATCTCATCTTTTACCCTAGGTTGAGAGATGAAGTTCTAGAGAAGTTTTCATTTGGGAGAGCACAAGAGGTCAAAGGCTTCCTGATAAGTATTTTGTAACCAGTGCAAATAACCTTCTCTGCAGCTGCAATTGCCCTCTCTTCCTGAGGTTCCAGGACACTTAGCAAATGGAAGCCAGCAGGTCTTTCACTGTGTGAGACCCCCATGCAATGGGAAGATCATTGACCAGGTCCTGTCACTGCAGAAAGCCCAGTTCTTACAGGCAAGCTTTACCTTTCAACAAAAGGTACAGGACTGCCTTGGTAGCAGCATTGCGTTGCTCTCAGTAAGCCACCCAAACCATGCTGGATGTTCTGAGGAAGCAAAATACTACCTACCTTGGTGAGGTGCTGCTCCCCACTGAGAAAGCTGACCCACTCCACTGCCATGCTTGGCAACTAGTGGAGGGTTTCTGTCATCTCGTTTTTAAGATAATTTAAAAAGATGAGGCATAAATGAAACTCTTCAAATGTAAGTTTTTCACTGGCTCCTTCAGGCGGATAGCCTCCTGGAGGAAAGCATGCGTGTGCACACACACACACACACACACACATACACACACACAGAGCAATACTTTCTGACCCATATTTCTTTCAAGGTAAGACAAAAATCTATAAATTGAATCATGAAAATAGTTCCATTTTAAAACTTTTCAGTTGAAGTTCTCTGTGCTGAGAGAGGAACTGTTGAAGATGACGTGGTTTGGGACGATTTAAAGTGTTTGGTGAATTTAGGTGGAGAGGAGAAAGTGACCCCTATTTGGAAGCTGCCCAGTCATACTTTGCCAACATCACTGCTATTATTCCAGAACAGTGGCTTTTCTGTCGTGCTTCCAGAATTATCACAAAAAACTTGTTTGCCAAATGTTAATTTTTCTCCTCATGAACAGTTTCTAGTTGATTACACAAACAGACTTGGGTCTGTAATTTTTTTTAAGTAGATAAACACCAATTACGTTTAAAAAACAAGAATAAAAAATTATCATGTTAGCATTTCCCAAGGGCCAATTCAGTAACCTGACCTAATAGTCACCAGGAAATTATGTAATGACTTCAGTGGTAAAGGATTGAATATTTCATCTTCAAAGGACACTACTAAGAGGAATGGAATACTAAGCTTCATAGGTACATAAATCATGCCACAGAAGTTGAAGAGAGAATACTGCATGCGAATAGAGCTAGTTTTTCAAGCCACAGATTCAAATTGGCAGTGTTCTGCTTTGCAGTATTTGCAATCATTGTTTTGAGAATTACTCGTGAGTAAAACAGCAGCCAATATAGGCAAGCTTAAGAGAGCTTCTTGATAAAGCTGCAGTCAGGAGATAGTGTGGATGTCATGTGACTGTTTGTTCCATGACTGCTCAATTAATAAAGCTATCCTTGTCACTAAAATTTCCTTGCTGCAGTACCCCCGCCAAAACATGCCACCACCAAATACAAACACATTCTTTTGCTCTTCTAAGAAAAGAATATGATTTTTATCTGAGCACATGAAACAAATTATTTTTCTCTTTCTATTATAAATTTATGTGTACTTGTATTTCTCAGCCACTTAGAGCCAACTGTTTTATTCTGCTCTGCCTTAAGAGACCTGAATCCTATCAAACCTATCACAGTAATATTTGGATGAACATTTTGTATTACAGCAGGTAACATTTGCGTAGTGATATTATCAAAATGCATGCCATAGAGAACTGCCTATAGTAAAGATGGGCTTTATTTTTAAGGGTAAAGATCAAAATATAAGACGCAGGACCCCTTGCAGTTAGCACTTTTAATTGTAATAATGAATTCATGTGTGAGTAGTCAAAATACCATCAGCTATCTAGCTCGCAGGACACACATGCTTGCTTCTTGACTATCCGAAACACACATTTTCTTTCCCATGACTTCACTGATTAGGAGAAGATGTATTTCATTATTAGCCACAATCTTGACAGGGTCATAAATAAGACAAAGTCAGCTATTCCCTAGGGCCAGGGCCACAAAAGTCATCAAAAGAGGCAAATGAGAGCTTCCAGGTGGTGGAGATTAACGGCCATGCCTCTTCTAAGTTATTCACACACAGAACACGTGAGAAGACATAGCAGAAATATACACAGAAGGACTTTAGTTTGCAAAAATCAGTGGGAGTGTAGGAGATGAAAAAATAGATCTCTAACCCTACTCTAATCGGAAAGTTTGCCCTGTCTTACACTTGTCGATATGGGTGCACCAAACCAGCTTCCCTGGCTATAGAGTTTCTCCTAGCAGGGTTCACATGGTTGAGTTGATCTGTTCTGGAGCAACACTTCACTAGTGTTAATGGATCTTCAGCTCAGCAGCTCCAATCCTCATAAAACATGAAACACGTGACTTTCAAAAATGAAGGAGTATAGCACACCAGGGCTTTGCATCTTGCAGCACTTCCAGAAGTCCAGAAACCTGAGTTCTGTGATTTGGCTAAGAAACCATTCTTCTTGGATGTCCTTCCAAATATTGCTACTTAAATCATTCTGCTTCTAGAAAAATATTGCAGTACCCCCACCTCCGACCCTAGGAAGGTGAATAAAACTCTGTAAAGAGGGTTTAAGAAAAGAAACAGCAGAAATGTTCAAGTTAGCAAAAAACCAACAGCTTAATATTATAAAATGTTAAGAACTTGTTGGAAAGTTTGAAAAAGTTTCTAAACAGAAATACTTAGTAGCTGTGCTAATGCTTCCAGAGTGCTCTCTGGAGATGGGTAAAAAAAATCTCTGAAAATTCTCATTGATATTCCTCAATTTAGAAGAAGTGGGCAGGCAGAAAAGAAAGGTGACTAGGTATATTTGTCCACATCCTTAGAGTTCCAAGTAGTTCTTCCTCAGGAACTAGAAAAACAAAACTGCAACTATTTTCTCAAATGAGGAGAAATCATTTGTGTGATTACCAAAAATCTCATTGAGAAACGTGAATTGGAGGAATTATTATGAATTGGAGTGTACCTCCTGGGTAGAGCTAACTTCTTGTGAGGATTTTGAATGAATAAATTTAAAAGCTAACGGGTAAAAATCAGTAGTGCATGTGTCTAGCCCCCATGTCTGCCCCACTAAGGAAACTAAAAGCAAGAGAGGCAGCAAGAGGAGGCAAGGTATTCACATCCCAGCCTTATAGGAAGGGAAGAAGGAAGTAGGGTGAAAACACATGCCAAGTGCAGATTTTATTAAGTTGAAGTAAAGCTTTATATGTCTGTGAAAATTAATGGCAGCAAAAGCTCTGTGAAATATAAGATGAAAAGTAAGATTTCAAAGGAAATGAATGAAATTAAAAGGAAGATTAGACATCTAAGACACCAAATTAGAAATAAAGCTAACACTAGTTCAGAAATAATAGATGAATTAGAAAAGGAGAATTAAATAAAGCTCCAGAGATATGAGGAAACACATTCAACCTGAATTTAATAGAAAATACAGAGATAAACATGGTAGAGAGAGGATAATAGATATAGAGAAGAAATCATGGAGAACGTTGAGCACATCATTGAGGGATAAAGGAAGAGAACACTGGAAATGGAAAACTATCCAGAGAGAGGTTGTAGGCAAACTGGTAATGTATTTTTCTTTTTAAATTAATGGGAAAAAATCAAAAGCAAGTTAGAGTGCTGTGTGTGGCAGAGGCTAGACATGAGGGTTTAAGGCCGCCCAAGAACCCCTACAAATGATGGTGCTGTGATCATCCAAGAAAGCTAAGTTACAAAATGGAAAAGCCTGCAAATGTGGATGAGATTTTGGTTTGTGGTTTGGGCTTTTCAACTGAATGCCCCATTATCAAAGTTGGAAGGATCAGAAGCCATAACAGAAGTTACTACATTCAGATTCATGCCAATGCACTTGATTAAACTTCAGGAATTTCAGTGAGTTTGATAAGAGGAAATATCTGCTAAAAGCTGTACTTGCAAGGTAGAATAAGATTAGGTCAAATTAATATAAATTAAAATAAAATTATTTTAATGACACAAAATAAGAGATGAGGTATTTCATGTAGAATCGCCGTAGCTTAAAAAATGGAGTCAAAAATATTGTAGATTTTTAACAAATACAATGGCAGATAAAGAATTACTTTAAAGACGTATGTGTGAACAAGGCAAAGATGGCCACTCTGGCCGCTGCTATTCAATTTTGTTAGTGGTTTTAGCCATGCATTAAGGCAAGAAAAAGTCATAAACTGTTTACAAATCAGAAGGATAAAATAAGATTATCTTTATTCACAAAGGACATAAATGTCTGTGTAGAAAAATTCTGAGTAATGTGCAGAAATGTTAATAAAACCAAGAGTTTAACAATGCCATGTGATATGAGGTCAACACGTTAAAAATCCATTAAATTTCTTTAACCACCAATCGCTGAAGAAAATTAGAATTTGTATTTTTTAAATCCCATATGCAATAGCATTCCAATATATAAAGTACTCAGGGACAATCCAAGAAAATATATAACAATCTAAATTTTGAACTACAAAATACTAATTTAGGAGAATTTCAAAAAGACCTACATAAAAAGAGGGTATATCATGTTCATGAATTGGAGTACTTCATATTATTAAGACCTCAGTTTCTTTTTCTTCCAAATTAGTCTCTGGATTAAATGCAATCCAAATCAAAATGTCAACAGGCATTTTGAAAAAAAGGACAAATTCACTCTAAAATATTTATAGAAAAGCAGAGAATCTAGAATAGCCAAAATAATTTTAAGAAGCACTGAATTGGATCACTAACACTCTCTGATTTCAAGATTTCTTCTCATGCTATAGTAATCAAGAGTGTGGTACTGGAAAAATGACAATCTATGGAATAAAATAGAGTCCAGAAATAGGCCTATATAAATGTGGTCGACCAATATTTGAGAAATGTGACACGGTAACACAATGGAGAAAGAGTAGTCTTTTCACCAAATGATGCTGTAATAACTGGACCTGTACATGTAAAAGCTTAAAAAATTTACTTATGTCTCACATACACAAAAGTTTACTGAAAATGATTGATACACTTACCTATATAAACTAAAGTAATAAAAATTACATAACAAAAAATTGAAGAAATGTTTCGCAAATTGAGGCAAAGACCTTTTTTTTTTTTTTTAAATTAGATAACACACAAAAAGCAGGAGCACAAAAATAGGAGTTTGATAAATCAGACTTCATCAAAATTACAAAGTTCTGCTCTTCAAAAAACACAGTTTGGGAAATGAAAAAATAGACTACAGACTCTGAGAACATTTTTACAAAACACATATCTGATGAAGGAATTTATGAAGAACTCACAA
The DNA here is from genome assembly GCF_000951035.1 of Colobus angolensis palliatus. Lineage (NCBI taxonomy): Eukaryota > Metazoa > Chordata > Mammalia > Primates > Cercopithecidae > Colobus > Colobus angolensis. The sequence goes on along the minus strand of NW_012114766.1, from coordinate 4,608,249 downwards.
ATCTCAGTAAGAAAACAGCATATTTTAACGTATTTGGACACTAATTACAGTTATGGATTATTTACTATTTTCCTATTCCTTCTATAAGTTACCACAACATTACTGGTTGAAAACCGCATAAATTTGTTATTTTACAGTTTTAGAAGTCAGAAGTCCAAAACTGATCCAAAATCAAAGCATCATCAGGATTCTGTTTGTTTCTGGAGGGTCTTAGTAAAAACCCACTTTTTTGCCTTTCTCAGCCTCTAGAGGCTGCCCACATTCCTTGTCTCCTGGGCAGTTTCCTCTTCAAAGCAGTAGTTGCTGATTGAGCCCTTATCGTGTTGCCTCACTCCGACACTGACTCTGCCTCCCTCTTCCATGTTTAAAGGCCTCTGTGATTATATTGGGCCCATCTGACTATTCTAAAATCATCTGTCTATTCTAAGGTTAGCTTATTAGCAACTGTGATTCCATCTGTTATCTTAATTCCCCTCCTCCACAAAAAATAATATATTCACAGTTTCCAGGAATTAGGACTTAGACACCCTTGGGAGGAGGTCAGTATTCTGCATCCCAAGATGTGCTATATGACAGGCACATCAGAATGATGCTCAGCCTCACCAGTCACCACAGAAACATTACCTAGAAGCAAAATGAGATTTTCCTATGTGCCAGGTATCATGAGTTAGAACAAAAATAAAAACAACACCAAGTGCTGATGCCGACGCAGAGTGCATGCAATATTACATATCCCTGATAGGAATGCAGAGTGGCATGGTCACGTTGGTAAACATCTGGATCATTCTTGTAAAATATATACCTACCTTACAATCCTGCAAGCTCTTCCTAGGTAATTACTCAAGATAAATGAAAACATGTCTACATGAAGACTTTCGCATAAACATTTATGGCAACTTTATATTTGCTAAAAAATTGAGAACACAAATACTCATTAATATGCAAATGGTAAGCACGTAGTTGTATATTCTTACAATAGAACACTACTCAGAACAAAGAGGAATAGATTATGGATCCATGCAACAGCGTGGATGGACCTTGACGGCATTATGCTAACGTGAAAGAAACCATTGCAAAAGGCTGCATGCACACTGTACGATTCCATTAATACGACCTGGGAAAGGCAAAGCTACAAAGACAGAAATGACTTCAGTGATGGCCAGCTGCCAGCCTCTGGGGAGAGGGCTGACCACAGAGGAGCATGAGGACCTTATCAGTGCGCTGGGAATGCTTGTGTGTCAACGGTGGGGTTGAATCGTTCATGGCTATGTGTTACTCATAGTTATGTGTTACGTAACTTTCACGACTCATGGACCCATTCACCTAAAACGGGTGGTTTACTTTTTGTAAATTAGTCTTCAGTGAATTTATCTTAAAACATTTTAGGTCAGCAAAGGGAAAGGGAGGCCAATCTGAGAGAAAAGAAGAGAACCAGTCAATCTTTGAAGTTTCAGAGAACGTGAGGGAGAGGAAGGTCGTGGGAGAACAGAGCTCTGAAAGAAGCCCCCAGGGTTTGGCAAATGGACAAACAGAAAAGACCTAAGAGAGCAAAAAATGCAGGAGTTTTAATCTAGATTGTCAGAAATACAGAGGGCAGGGCTGGGTGGCAGTTGGAAGGGGAGTTAAAGGGAAAGTAATACCTTTTCTACAAATTAAGTAACACTTTGAAAATTAAAATAATGTTTGGTAATAAAATGAACATGAGATATTATTTTCCTTTTTCAGATGCTACAATTTATCAATATATCTAAAGTTCCCAAACACATTCATAATGCAACTTTTTTATGTAAATAGAAACTGTAAAGAAGTAATGTATATACATTGTGGTTTATAAAGTTTGGATGGATTTAATCCATTTGAAATGCATACAAAGAAATGAGTTTTCCTCACCATAAAGATACCATAATTTCCATAGTTCCAAACTGTACAAATAATTTGATGTGTCTCTACAACATTAACATCTACGCTTTTATAGAATATAAAATTGTACTTTTATTTTTGGTGTATGTGGCTCCCAACTTGTTATGATAATAAGCACATGTGAATTGGACATGAAAATCTGAAAACTCTTGAAAACATTTTCTTTTGTTTTTAAAATATTTATTTATTTTCGAGACATGCTCTTGCTCTATTGCCCAGGGTGGAGTGCAGTGGCATGATCACGGCTCACTGCAGCCTTGAACTCGGAGGCTAAAGCAATCCCACCTTAGCCTGTGGAGTAGCTGAGACCACAGGTGGGAACTACCAGGAGAGTTCAATTTTTGTATTTACTGTAGAGCTGGGGTTTTGCCATGTTGACCAGGCTGGTCTTGAACCCCTGAACTCAAGTGATATGCCTGCCTCAGCCTTCCACAGTGCTGAGATTATAGGCATGAGCCACTGTGCCCAGCATTGAAAACCTCTTCTTAGTGGTAACACAGAAATAATATTTTAGGGTTTCTTAAATGTCCCCAAGATAGCCCCTGGGCTACTTTGAGATGCGCAGGGAAACTCTCTCTCTCTCTTTATCCCAGCTGGTGCACCTGTCCAGGTGTGAGAAACTTTAACAGACTCTGATGAGGTTCTACAATGATGCACACACAGAACTCACACGGTTCACAGGGATAGCTCTGTATAGGTAGCTCCATCAGGACAACATTGTGTTGTGGATTTCTTGCTAGAACCAGAAACAACAGGAGCCACTTCCTCAATCGGATCTTATCTGGATCAGTTTTCCAATTTCCATCCCAATGGAGCCATCGTCAGATGACATTGGATTTTGTGAAGAACCCCAGGATGCTTTTCCTGATACAGCCCAGATATTTGTTGAGAATCTGAAGTGTCTGTGTGCGGATCCTGGAGTCGTTCTGCCTGGAACCTGAGGCACATTGCTACAGCACTTTTAGTGTATTAGTCCGTTCTCACATTACTGTAAAGAACTATCTGTGACTGAGCAATTTATAAAGAAAAGGCGTTTAGTTGACATGCGGTTCTGTAGGCTGGACAGGAAGCATGGCTGGGGAGGCCTCCGGAAACTTGGAACAATCATGGCGGAAGGGGAAGTAGGCACGTCTTCCGTGGCCGGAGCAAGAGGAACAGTGAAGGGAGAATTGTCATGCACTTTTAAACAACCAGGTCTCGTGAGAACTCACTAGCATGCGCTATTACCACAACAGCAAGGGGGAAATCCGTCCCCATGATCCAATTACCTCCCGCCAGGCCCCTCCTTCAATATTCAGGGTTCCTACCGGACATGAGGTTTGGGCAGGGACATAGACCCAAACCAATCGCTTAGCATCTTCCAAAGAGTCCCTTAGAAGAGAGAAATTCCTGTAGATTCTAGATAGTTTTGCTCTGCTCTTTCCCCTTTAAAAAAAATGGGCTTTGTCCAATGTTTGCTCTTGTCCCTAAGTTTCTGTTATCGTGTATATACAGGTAATGAAAAGTGAATAATAAAAATCAGGCTGTGATAACATGTCTCAGGCTTGTCTTGCCAAGAGGACCAGCACTTCCCAGCTGATCCAGTGGGTGTCCAGAGGAAATGACATAGATCCCTTCTACATTGAGTCCTAAGCCCACCTGATGAGGCCCTTCTGTGCGCAGGGGTTGACTGACTTCACTCTCCCCAGCCAAGTTAGCCCTGGGCTGGAAGAGATTTTTCAGGGAAAACAAAACAAAAGCCTTCTCCACATGAAAAAGGAAATCATGTTGAAGAACACACCTTAAGAGTAACCTGTTTAGCCTTTCTTTCCTTTTTCTTTCTTTTTGTCTTCTGGCTAACTCATATTGGAGTAAACACCGTCACCCGTGTTTCCACACCATGACAAGCGTCCTGCCACCGTGTTTGATGATGTGGATACTCGTTTGTCGCCTGAGCTTGAATCCTTGGTGGAAAAGGGTTGTGACCACCCTCCATGGGAACGGTGGGGCAGGGGGTGTACGTGATGAATAATTGTGTAACATCTGAAAGTGCAGTGTAGAAATGCTCCTGAAAATAGACCACAAAAGGAAGTGACGGCTGAAAGGGATTTTATCTTTCTGAAGAACATGATGTGAGAAATCGTAGCCGTCAAGACTGGCATTGTTGGGCACATGAATGACATCTTTACATTAGCATTCACCAGGGAGACGAGCGAAAGTGCCTGAAAAACACAGATGGACTTTTCACCGTCGGAAAGCACCAGTCTGCAGAAACAAAGTGCTTCACTGGAGAAAATAAAAAGAAATTAGTGTTATTAAAAGAAAAGTGTGTCAATGTGGTCTTTTTGTAGAATCGAATGCCTTTTCCTCAGCAATTTCAGGAACAATGCATGTTCCTATAAATCGCCCCCTCTGCTTTCCCTCATTTCCTCTAAGTAATTCAGTACTCAGTTATTTTTAGAAACCTCTTATTTGTCTACAAAGCAAAAATGTTTATTAAATTTGGTATTAATTATAAAAAATCACTGTAGCATAACTTTGCAAACATGTCAGGTTATTAGACCCTGTTTAAGGATTTATTAGGGAGTTTTCATTTCCTTTGAAATTTATACATTGCATTGCAATCTATTAGAAAAGACAAAGTTTAATTGTGCGTGGTGGTTCTCCATTCCCAGATTTTTCTCTTAATATAATGTCTAAACACAGTTACACAATTGACCTGTGCGTGTCAATGATATATTTGTTCATCAAACATTGCTAATGGAGCAAAATTATATTGAATATATTGTAATAACTCTGTAATTATGTAGAAACTGTCAATATAATCCTATTAAAAGATACTGACTGTGATTTATATATGTTGTCTCAGCATGCTACTGTCCTTCATCTCCATGATAACATTAACATTCTACAACTTCTGTTACCTAGGACTAACATATTCTTCATGCTAACAGTTTTTTGGACATAGGATTATTGCGATTTAATGGTATTATAAAAACAAAATTGATCTTAGTCTATATTTTGTTTTTAAATTAAACTTCTTATTTTGGGACGTTTTTAGATTACCATGCAGTTGTAAGCAATAATAGAGATATCCTGTATTTATTGCTCAGTTCCCTGCTATGGTAACATCTTGCAAAGTCAGGAAATAGTACAATATCACAACCAAGGTATTGAGATGAACAGGATGGAGATACAGAATATTTCTATCACTACAAAGATGCTATTCCCATGCAGAGTCACATCCACGTTCCTCCTGACCCCACCTCCTAATCCATAGCAACGACTAATCTGTTCTCCATTTCTATAGTTTCGTCATTTCAAGAGTGTTATAAAAATCGAATCCTGTAGCATACAATGTTTGAGGATTGGCTTTGTATACTCAGCCTAGTTCTCTAAAGATGTATCGAGTTTATGGCATATATCAGTCAGCAGTCTGTTTTTATTTGTTGTTGCTGTTGTTGTTTTATTGCTGAGTGGTATTACTTATCATGGTTGTAACACAATTTATTTAGCCATTCACTCATTAAAGGACATCTGGGTTGTTTCAGTTTTTGCCTATTACAAATAATGCTGCTATAAAATTTCACGTGCAGGTTGTTGTGTGAGCGTTGTCACATTTCTAGGATAAATGCCTAGTAGTACAATTGGTAGGGTGTGTGATAGTTGCAGGTTTTGTTTTATAAAGAACTTCTCACTCTTTCCCAGGGTGGCTGTGCCATTTTGCATTCCAACCAGCAATGTATGGATGATCCATTTTCTTCTCATGCTAACCAGATTTTGATTTTATCATTTTTCTTTTAAGCTTAGCCATTATTATAAGTGTGAAGTGATATCTCATTGTAGTTTTAATTTGCATTTCCGTAATAGCTAATGGTGTTGAGCACCTTTTAACATGCTATTTGCTGTCTGCCTATCTTCTTCAGTGAAATGTCTTCACAATTTTGCCCATTTTCTAATTTGATTGTTTGCTTTATGGCTGAGTTTTGAGAGTTCTTTATAGAGTAGACATGTTGGTCCTTTGTCAAGTATGTGATTTTCAAATACTTTCCGCTGGTCTGTAGCTTGTCTTTTCATTCCCTTTACAGGATTTTTCAAAGAGGAAATGTTTTTAATTTTGGTGAACTACAATTTATAAGATTTTTTATTTTATAGATTGTGATTTGGGTGTCAATTATTTTAAAATTATTTTAGGTATTCCAGTTCCTTTGCCTTTCCCTATAAATTATAGAATAATCTTCTCTATGTCTACAAAGAGTTGGATTAGGATTTGTAATTGAATTGCAATAAACATGTGTCAATTTTAGGATCATTGATATCTTTGCTATGTTTACTGTGCTGACATGGTATCTTGCTTAATCATTACTTTAGTGTTTTCTGGTTTTCAATGTATACATCCTGTATGTATTTTGTTAGATTTCCACCTAAGTATTTTTGAATGACTTTGAATTGTGTTGCATTTTTAACTCTTCTGTCCAGGTTACAGACTTAATAATATCACTTACTAGTCATCGGAATTTCTTTGTAGATTCCTAGTGGTTTTCGACAAAGAACATTATGTCATCTTTAAATATGGACAGTTTTATTTCTCCCTTTCAGATGTATATAACTTATTTCATGTCTTTTTTTTTTTGCACTGGTTGAGAACTCCCAATAATATATTGAACAAGAGTGTACATCCTGGCCAGGCGCAGTTGTTTACCTCTGTAATCCCAGCACTTTGGGAGGCTGAGGCAGGTGGATCACAAGGTCAGGAGATTGAGACCATCCTGGCTAACATGGTGAAACCCTGCCTCTACTAAAAAATACAAAAAAAATTAGCCCAACCTGGTGGCAGCGCCTGTAGTCCCAGCTTCTTGGGAGGCTGAGGCATGAAAATGTCATGAACCTGGGAGGCAGAGCTTGCAGTGAGCCGAGATCTTGCCACTGCACTCCAACCTGGGTGACAGAGCGAGACTCTGTCTCAAAAAAAAAAAAAAAAAAAAAATGTACATCCTTTCTTTTATCCAGTCTTAGGAGAAAATCATGGAGTATTTAGCTATTAAGTATAATTATAAGTTGTGTATATACTCCTTATCAATTTGAGGAAATTCTTCTTGATTCCTAGTTTTCAGTGTTTTGATACTGAGTGTGCATTGAATTACATCACATGCATTTTTTCCTTGATGGACATGACTTTTATGTTTTGATTTTTATTGTTTAGCATGTTAATATGGGGGTTACATAGATTAATTTAAAAATTACAGTGAAATTTACATAGTATAAATTAAGCATTCTCAGGTGAACAAATCAGAGGCGTCAGTACATTCACAGTGTTGTATGAGTACCACCTCCATCTATATGAGAAACAGTTTATCCAAAAAGGAAACCCCATACTCATTAAAAGGTCACTCCCCAGTCCCCTTGGAAATGGCCTAGACTCTGGCAGTCACCAATCTGTTTTCTGTGTCTATGGATATAACTATTCCAGATATCTGATAAGTGTGAAATTGTACAGTCTGTGGCCTTTTGTGTCTGGCTTCTTTCACTTAGCATAATGTTGTCAAGGTTCATCCCTGTTGCAGCTGTGTCAGTGCTTCCTTCTTTTGTGACTGAATGCTATTCCATTGCAAGTCTATATCACATTTTGTTTGGAGATTCTATTGTTTTGCTATTCTGCATTTAAAATTATATCTGCTCTAATCTTTTAAATATTTCATTTTACCTGCTAGCTTGGAGTTTAGTTGTATCTCCTTTCTCTAATTCCTTCAGTTCTATAGTTAGGGTGTTAATTTGATCTTTTCTTCCTTTTTAGTGTTGGTATTTGCAGCTATGCAATTCCTCTGAGCACTGTCTTTCTGAGTCCATATATATTTTTGTGTGTCCTCGTTTTCATTTGTCTCTAGGGTACTTTTTATTTTCTCATGAAATTTCTTCTTTGACCCATTTCTGTACTTAAATTTTTAATTGGTTGTTTTATGTGTATGTACTTGTGAAGTTTTCTGATTCTTTTCTGTTTATTTATTTATTTTTGTAGTATACCACATTGACTTCCCTCTCATTTCCCTTTATGTATTGCTTTCAGTTATTGCCTTTGTGGTTACCACGGACATTGCAATTCACATCCTAAAGTCGTAACAATCTAGTTCAATTAATATCAACTTATTTTCAATAACATAGAAAAGTTCTGCTCCTATGTAGCTCTAGACTCCCAACCCCAGACCATGTTCACATGGGAACATATAAATTGTGTTACCATTAACACAGGTTTGTGGTGATTTATGTATTTGTCTTTTCAATCATATAGAAAAAAAGGATTTAGCAAACAAAAGTATGCGAATAGTGACTTTTATATTTACCCATATATAATGACTTTTATTGGAGTTTTTAATTTTTTTAACAACATTACATTACTTTCCAAAGTCTTTTTATTTCATTGTGGATGCCACCCATTAGCATTCAACACAGCCTTTTGCTTTTAAAAATTTGTGAATATATTTCTAGTTTATCAATGTCTAATTTCTGAAGCATAGTTTTGCTGAATCTAGAATAGTGAGTTAGATTGATAGAATTCTGGTTTTTGTTTTTGCTTTTTTGTGTCAGTACTTTAAAAATATTCTTGCACTTGCTTCTGGCCTCCAGGAATTTTTAATGATAAATTTGCAGGTGTTATTTCTAAGGATCTCTTGTATATAATAAGTTACTTCCATTTTGCCATCTTTAAAATTCAGTCTTTGTTCTGCCTTTCAAAATGTTATTAAAATGTATCCCAGTATGGCTCTCTCTGAGTTTATCCTTCCTACAGGTATCTGAGTTTCTTGAATGTGTTGATTTGTTTTGATTAGTAAATTTTGGGAAATTTCAGTCATTATTTCTTCAAATATTTCTGCTGCTTTCTCTTTCTCCTCCCCTTTTGGATTTTTTAATATGTATATATTGTTATGTTTGATGGTACCCCACATGTTTCTTAAGCTCTGTTTATTTTTTCCCTTCTTTTTTCCTCCATACTGAATATTTTTCTTCATACTGGATATTTTCAATTTTCTTAATTTTAGGTTTGTTGATTCTTACTTCTACCTGCTTTAACCAACTTTTGAAATCTTCTAGTGAGTTTATAGCATCAGTTATTGTACTTTTTATCTTCAGAATTTGGGGATATTTTATAATATTTATATCTTCAGTGATATTTTCTGCTTGTTCAGACGTAATTCTCCTGGTTTCCTAGACCTTTTTATCTATGGTTTCCTTTAGCTATTTGAGTGTATTTTAAACAGTGGGTTTAAGTCTTTTTCTACTAACTCAAATGTCTGTGCTTTTTCAGGGAGAGTTTCTTTTCATTTCTTCTGTGAGTGGGTCATATTTTCTTTTTGTTAATGTTTTATAAATTTTTGAGAACTGGCCGTATTTACAATTATAATGTGGTAACTGTGGGAATGAGTTTTATTTATTCTCTTCAGGGATTGTTTTATTGCTGTAGTTATTTAATTAAATACTTTTAAAAACAATTTTATAAGGTTTGTATTATTTTCTGTGTTTGTTCTTTGAAGTCTTTGTCCCTTTAACTGATGTTTAAACAGTGTTTTGACAGAGAGTCCCTTGAATGCCAAGAGTGAGTGAGGGAGAGAGAGAGAGAGACCGACAGAGAGGGGAATGGGCATGAATAAGAAAGAAAGAAAAGGAGAGGCAGAAAGGAAATACAAAGCAAAAATGAAAATCCTCTTTCAGATTGCCAGTTGGCACTTTGTGTGCTGGACACTCCTTCGGCACTTCACCAGGCTTTTTACAACTCTGCCTTAGTTTTTACTTCCTGTTTGCATTGAAACCACTGATCCACTAGTTATGAAAGGCTGGGAAAAGTGTGAGGTCTTTTCTGAGAGTGTGTTCTGCCCTGGGCATATGTGTGACTTTCTGAGTTTCCCGCTATGCGGGGATGCTTTTGGATGCTTTTATATCCCAAAGAAAATCTGTGCCCAGCTTTCGGCACTGAGTTATTTGCCTCCATTGTGATCTTTTGTGTGTCCTGGTGGCTTTGCGTGCCCTACGGTGGCTTTTGAGGAATGTCCACCTCTGCTGCCTTGAGTGAGTTCTGAATCAGGTGATGCAAAGACAGACACCTTTTGTCAGTGTTTCAGGCCCCCACAGACGGATGAGGACAGAGAAGCAAAAGTGTGTGTTCAGTGTTATTCGGTGATGAGATACTATCTCAGTGAACTTTGAAACTAAAATTAGTCACCGCCTTTGTTGGTTTGAACTATAGTAAATTCAACTAATTTTCTATTCATAACAATTGTAATTGCAAGTTGAATGTGGCATCAAAATTTGAACAAACCCAAAATTATCAGAATCCTTGCAAGATGGATTTCTTTATGAAATGATCCGTAAATGTTCTTATCAGCAAAGGTTACGTGCTTTAAGCTTTGCGTGGATAATATAATGATACATGACATTAGTCCCTCAAAGTCTCCCCACTTTACTGAGATGAAAATCTGAAAATCATGGTAACTTTGTACAACCATGCCTGGTCTCACCTTCGCTACCGTCAAGGTTGCCTCTCAGATCTCTTTTCCTCCTGCTCTTCCTCACTAAGCTCACTGACTTTTCCTACCGCCCCCTGAAAGGCTGGCTCCCACCCTAAGACTCTCCATGGCCATATTCCCTTCCTGGAATAGCCCTTCCTCAGTGTTCTTAAGGGGCTGTGCCTCACTCCCTTTAATCCTTGCTTCACGTCACCTCCCATTGACACATACAATACAGTTTGCCCCCATAACACTGGCATTGTCTTTCCCATTACTGTGCCCTGCGTTTTCTTCTCTTCTGTAACAGTACTCATCTCCCAACAGAGCATGCAATTTGTGTATGTAGTAGGTTTATTTTTTATTGTCCAACCCTCTACACTAACATGGAACTCCAGGGAGCACAGATCTGTGTCTTCCCTGAGCCTAACACAGTGGCACATGGTTGACAGCCAATCACTATTTGATGAATAATGAAATACGCTTTTCTTTTCTTTTCTTTCTCAATAAGTGAATTAACTGAATTCTAATCCACATTTTGTTGTTGGGGGTCTTTAAGTAATTGATTTCATATTATATCAACGTAAATTATACTATTAGTATGAGTAGCTGTTGGGCATTTCTTCTGACCATCAGTTTTCTGGTTAACACCTCTTCGTGCCCTACTTACCTTTTCCATCATATTCACTTTTCAACTAAACGGTTAAGGTGATTACATGTTATGTTCTCCTATAGCAAGTACCATAAAGTTACTTACAGAGAAGTTGTCTGAAAAATACTTAGGTAATTCAACTGTTTATTCCCTCTTAAAATGTTTGTGGAAGCAAGTATTACAAATTGAGATCCTCTTTTACATTCTGATCATCATAGATTTTACTTTATTTTCAAAAAATAAGCTAGAATCCATGTCTGTAGTTTCACATTTCCATTGTATACCTAAAATTGTTTTTGTTTAACGTTTACTTCCTATCACTTAGTTTTGTTTGGTCTCCTGGAGGCCACTTTCAAAGCTTCAGCAGGTCACTTGTGACCTGTGGCCATTTGGGATTTAGGATGAGCCAGGCAGCCAGGATAGCAGCACGGCAGTGACTCCCAGGGAGGGTTCTGTTCCATTATAGTAACCAAGGTAAGATTTGCGGGTAGAAGGAAACGAAGTTCATGAAAAAGGTAATTATCTGTATTTAAGGAATAATATTTTGGTAAAGTCAAAAGAATCAAAACTGTCTTAGTAAGACAAAGCCCTTGAAATTAGTAATATAAGTAAATTAATAGATCTCCTTTGATGGACAAATAATTTATAAAGATTTATTTTTTTTTTTTTTTTTTTTTTTTTTTTTTTTTTTGGAGCAACAGCTGTATCAAGTGCTTGCTTGGCCTCATTTTCAAATGACAATTAGTTATTGTCTTTAAAAAAAAATACTATTCGTTTAGGTTTGGGGGGGTACATGTGCAGGTTTGTTACATGGGTATATTGTATAATGTTGAGGTTTGGGGTAGAACTGATTCTGTCACCCAGGTAGTGAGCTAGTACCCAATAGGTAGTTTTTCAACCCTTTGCCCCCTTCCAAGTAATCATTATTTGTTGTCTTTAAAACAGAGTTCCATTTTCACCAGTGAAAGATGACTTTCCAAAGTTGTCTGTGTACACAGAAGGGACCCAAAAAATAACCTTCTTTTCTGAATTATGAATGCATTAAGAAATAAGACACAGGTGTAAGACCACCGGAAACCAATCAACAAATCCAAAACTTACTACAATCTAAGCTGACTTCAACCATTTTAGTTGATATCTATAGTCATGTAAACTTCCTAATATAAAACTCTGGATTAGACCAACATCCCTCCATTCCTCCCCCTCTAAACTCCATTGTGCCTCTCAACAAAGGAGAGAACTATATGCATTGCCTGGTACTTAACTTCCAGGGTGTAGAGAGGAAGGATTCATGCTCCAAATCTCTACTTTCCTTTTCCAAACTCACCAAGCAAAGAATTTACTCTGCTTCCCCAGAATAGTGTGCATCAGAGGGTTGAAGACCAACCAGGGGAATTATTCTGCGGGAGTTACTGCCGCATAGAAAGCAAAACATTCCTGAACCATTTATATCCTTTCCATATAAGTATGTATACATTTGAGATGTGCATGAACTGCTGTTCACATTGAATTCCTGAGAAATATTTTAGACATCCTGAGATTCCTATGATCCAGACTAGTCCAGAAGAGTAGGTCAAAGATGAGACAACAGAAAAGGCAATCGACAAATAGAAACTGCAGCAAATACATGGAGTGTAACATTGGCCCTGGTTTGTACCGGGAGAGAAAAATGTTGCTGAGTCATTATGGGGCTTAGACAAGTTATTTTTTAACTTGGACAACTGAAGTCAATTCAGGTTCACAACCAACCTTTATATTTGAATGAAACCTATCATGAGTAAATGAAACCAATCCAATCCTAAAATATCTTCTCTGATATTATACTTTGGTTAAAAAAAAAAAAATGAGATATTTTGCATGAATAACATTATGAAAAATGTATTTCTTCTTCAGAATGCTAAAAGCATGGCGCTTGATAAAGATCAGTTATTTGCAAATGCCTCCCTTCAAATTCAAAATAACATCTTCTACACTTTGGAGTTTCAACCAAATGTGTTTGAATACAATTTTCCTCCAACATTTCCTTTTTGCCATTTGTGTTATGCTTATTTTCAGCCTGGGGCAACTTAACTCCTGGGATCACATAGAGATCAGGAACCCCCTGCAGTTGACTCTGTCACTGAGTGGTTATCTGGGACTATTTTAATGCATGTCATAAATCACAAAAGTTTCCATTTTGAAACAAATAGGAATGATAGTGAGCATGGGTTGCTAAAACCTATTTTAGAAAGTCTGATGTGTGTAAGTCTTTGCTTCATTTGAAATGCAGATTTTGGCCTGGAAAGGAAAAATAACATGACAGACAAGCTGCTCTTGTGAATTAAACAATTACCAGAATTTTTAGTAATAACAAAAACATGTTTCTACTGCAGCATGGAAAGATAGCCATGATCTACTTGAGTCTACTTAAACTTTTAATGTGGTTGTGCCTAGTGATTGTCACCTTAATTCAGTTACTTGGGAGGCTGTGGATCCAATCACTCCTTTATAGAAGCCAGATTTGTGTAGATGAAAAGTCATTTGCTTTCTCTCTCAAATTGCCTCCTGCTGTGACCAATCAGATCACTCCACACCTAAGAGTCTGCTTTGTAAAGTTTTACAAAATGGGCTGAATCTGTGTCTGGGAAAGAGACAAGGAGCTCTGTCTCTCATAAACACATCCTGTATACCAGGGATCCCCAAGCCCTGGGCTGTGGACCAGTACCTGTCTGTGGCCTGTTAGGAACCAGACCACACAGAAGGACGTGAGCAGCGCGTGAGCGAGGGAAGCTTTGCCTGTATTTACAGCCACTCCCTATCACTCACATTACCACCTGAACTCCACCCTGCTGCATCAGCGTTCAATTCTCATAGGAGCATGAACCTATCATGAACTATGCAAACGAGAAATCTAGTTTGCACAGCACTTATGAGAATCTAATGCCTCAAAAACATCCCCACACCCTTCACGGAAAAATTGTCTTCCACAAAACCGCCCTGGTGCCAAAAAGCCTGGAGACTGCTGCTCTAGACCTTGTCACTGTGCTTGGGATTGCCCCGATGGCTGAAGCTGGGGTGAATCTGTCTTTTTCTCTCTTTTTTTTTTTTTTTTTGGAGACGGAGTCTCGCCCTGTCACCAGACTGGAGTGCAGTGGCTTGACTTCAGCCCACTGCAACCTCCACCTCCCGGATTCAAGCGATTCTCCTGCCTCAACATCCCGAGTAGCTGGGATTACAGGTGCAGTCACCACATGGGGCGAATCTGTCTTGGCAGGCTCTGCATAGTGGTTGTTTCTGGTAGGCTGAGAGCACTGACCCTTGTCTCTTTACATGGAAGTTCCCACTTCCTCCCAAAGCAGAATGAGACAGACAGAAAGTCAGAATGCAAGTCTCATATGTTTGTTTCAAAAGACCTTCACTAATGCTAATACATTAGACTAATGAGAAATGTCAAATGTCTCTTCACAGTTATTCCTGGTCTCGAAGTATAAATGAGACTGGGTTTCTCTTCTGACATCTTTTTCCCCAATCCCATCCTATGATTTTGATGGTTCTTTTGAAGACTCCTATTTAATGCAATCCCTCAATGCTTTATAATTGGGAATCGAATTTATGGCTTCTTCTCCTGCCTCTCCTACTCTCCTTTATTATTAATTTAATTGGAAAAAATTGTGTTAAAGAATTGACAATTCAAGTTCTTCCTGACTCAGTCATGGTTCATATGAATCTTGGGGGAAACTTGAGACTTAGAGATTTTTCTAATTGAGTCTCCTTTCATTATACTTTAGGGAGCTAGACCCAGAGGGTTGAGTTAAAGTTCTCACTATCAGGTCTCTAAATCATACTAGCATGTGAAGGATAATCTAATGGCTCTCCCTAACTTGCAGGCCAGGGTTCTTTATATGACAGGAGTCCTTTAATTCCAATGAGTTCTCTGTTTGGTTCAGTAAATCAAATTAGGTCACCCCTAATAATCCTACAGCTTGCCCATTAAATACAGATGAGGAGAAGGTATGTGTGTTTAAATCTAAAGAGATGTGTGAATTAGAGTGTCATGTTGAAATAATAATGACAGAATATCATCATATACCTGGCAGAAATTGAAATAGAATTTTTCCAGAAGACTTGTAAGAACTTTATGAGAATTTTAACCATGTGGACCTCATTTTACAGCTGGATATTAATGAATCCTTTAGTTCTTAAGTATAAATAGTGAATTATGACTCTGATTAGAGAAACAAGAAAACTTTAATTTTTCTTCTGTGATCTACTTGTATTTGTTCAGTTCCTTCCCCTACCAGTACATGACTATAATCAAGCTACAGTGAAAATACTAGAAATGGTGCTAGCTGAAGAACCGAGAAACAACACAGCAGTGGAGGAATGCATTGTTTGAGTTATCTATTTGAATATTCAACGCTATTAAAGGTTGATTTTGTCAACTCTTTCTTTTCTGGAAATACCAAATCTTTAACATTTGATCATTAAACAAAGGCTTTTTATTATTTATAAAACTGTCCTCTTGCTGTTTGCCAGGTATTCAATATTCTTAAATTTATAGACACTTGATATTAGGGACTTTGGTACAATAATTTGATTTCTCAGTTGAAACTATTGTACTCATTTTAGCCTCAGCTTTTTGCTGCCATTCACTTGGCATTATGTTATATTTCCTGAGACATCTGCATTAGATCTGAAAGTTTTGATCCTTTGTACAGCTTTGATCAGTGAACACTGGGAATGGTCCCTTGTCTCTAAGTCTATATGTCTTCTTATTATAAATATTTCAGTTATGAGTACAAGCTTCTGGTTCATTTATAATGGTTAATGTGAGGCAAATAAGATTAGTATTATCCTGCCAAATAGATCAACACTTCTGTTCACATTCTTTATCTAGGCCAACAAGCTATTTTTCTCCTTTCTACTCTACAACCTTGGAAGCAAAACTTGGGTAAATAAAGAATAGAATCTAGATGAAATTGAATAACCATGGTTAAATAGGAAAAAAAAATATATATATATATATATTGTGCTTTCAAATCTCTAATTAGAAATCAGTAAAATAAAATCACACACAGAATCAGCTAAAAGTCGCATCTTTTCTTTTAAACTCAAGGCCACAGACCTGAAAGACTGTCACTCCCTTTTTGCCAAAATACTTTGTACAGCAAATCCGAATCCACCATGGAATTTCAATATCATGCATTGTTTCTTCAGAAGCATCACAAAACCAACCTAAAATAAGAGGCAGAAGCCAGGGCTTTGATTTCTTGCCCACAGCTTAGGAACAAGTTAAAAGTTGAAAGGCCATAAAAACGAATGTAGAAATTTAGCAGAAGATCAATCACAGCAGCAAATCCATTAAGGGAGCTATTGTCTTCATTGATTTTTTTTTATGACTATTTGGTGTCTTCTGCATATTCACACATAAAGCTATCTCATCCCAGACATGAGAAATTATATCAATCAAGTTCTCAACAATCTTATGTTCAAGGCAGCTGTGTCATCTGTGTGAATGACACTCCGTGGAGTTGTGCAGTGCACAACCTGTGCATCAACACATGGTGTCCCCAGTCATACACCTGCAAATATTATTGAAATCCCAAACCTCTTTTATTTGTTAAAGGCATAACTCATATAGTACTATCAGGTCAAAATGGTTACTTATGAAATAAAACTGTAAAGATAAACATCATTATTACTTTCTGAAATGCCCACACAAATAGAGATAAAGAAACAGAATTTAGCCTTTGACTCAGATACACAAAAACATTTTTTTTCCAATTAATTTAGTTTTATGGCTTCTTATAAAGAGGAGTAGAAGAGTTCTTAAAATTCAAAAATTGGCCTTTGCTTTTGTAGTGGAATTTGTAGACACATTCTTTTCAGAAAATAATGGAAAAAATACTGTATCATTTCTAAATTGTGGCAGGATAGGATGAGCACGGGGTCAAAGTCCTCCTGATGCAGGTTTACACCCCTCGTTTCTTTGCTTTGTATATGTGGCTTTGGAAAAAATCACTCATACTCTAGTTTGTCTCATCAGTGAAATGGTGGAAATGGCAATGCCTATCTTTGAAGATCATTTGTGATGATTAAAATATGGAAACTATTTGCCTTATAATGGGTATTCTGTCAGTGTTCACAGTCATTACTGTAGGTAGTAATAAAATCCTTGATCAGATACAACAGTCACTCCAGCTCCCTTGCTTCCACAGACCAAATGTCTGCTGTATGCTGGATACTGTGCTTGGCACTTGGAATGTAGCAACCAGTAGATTATAATAAAGGTATCTGCCCTCATATGGCTGCCAGTCTAGAGCATTTCTATTTCTATGAGAAGATTATATCAAATAATAACAGGTGCCTCAATGATGACTCCTTTATTTCGAGCACCTTGGCAAATATAGCAGTTGAAGCCTACAAGGAGAGTTTCTCGGCCAAAGAGAATATATAACTCCAGTGTAGATATGTTTATGGGAACATGCTATTCCAGGGTTCTAGGATACTAGACAACTGTACTAAGGAAGTGCTGGATTCATTGCAGACTGAAATCGATTTAGGTGCATGGGGAAGCACACCCGTATCCCTTGTGATGTTACCGTGGTGGGTGTGCATACCTCCTGACCAACTATTAACACACATTTACCAGACAAGAGGTGGGGTGGGTGCATCAGCCGGCATCTGATGTCTCAGCTCCAACATAATGGAGGCTATGACAGAGCCCTCATCCCCACAAATTCTCTTCCTAAATTCACAAAGACGCTGAGGAAAAGCACAATTGTAAATGTCAAAGATCCTCTAAAAGATGAAACATGGTTGTCTGTGAAATGAGCCGTGTAAATGGTGACATGCATCAATGATTTCATCCATGCAGCCACTGTGCAAAAAATCACATTTTTTTGTGCAGATAGACACTAAACCCAAATATAAATTATAACGTCATTTCCCTAAGAGAGGGAGAAAGCAGGCATGCGTGTGTGCATGCATGGTGCGTGTGTGAGGAAGATCTATTTCATGCCCTCGTGGTGTGGACTGAACCCCAAGACTCATTGCTGAGGCACCATTAGGGGCCACTTGGTGACAGTCCTGTAGATCACAAAGAATGTGGGTCATGTCATTATTTCCGAAGTGACTCACAGGTGGGGAAGTAGGAACAAGATAAACAATAAACTAAAAGAAATTAGCAAGAAAAAACCCCATAAAACGTGGGCGAAGGATATGAACAGACACTTCTCAAAAGAAGAAATTCATGTGACCAACAGACCTATGAAAGAAAGCTCAACATCACTGATCATCAGAGAAATGCAAATCAAAACCACAGTGAGATACTGTCTCCTGCCAGTCAGAATGGCGATTATGAAAAAGTCAGGAAACAATAGATGCTGGCGAGGCTGTGGAGAAATAAAAACAATTTTCCACTGTTTGTGGGAATGAAAATTAGTTCAACAACTGAGGAAGGCAGTGTGGCGATTCCTCAAGGATCTAGAACCAGAAATACCATTTGACCAGCAATCCCACTACTGGGTATATAGCCAAAGGATGATAAGTCATGCAGCTATAAAGATACATGCACACGTATGTTTACTGCAGCACTATTCACAATAGCAAAGACTTGGAACCAACCCAAATGCCCATCAGTGATAGACGGGATAAAGAAAATCTGGTACATATACACCATGGAATGCTATACAGCCATAAAAAAGGAATGAGATCATGTCCTTTGCAGGGACATGGATGAAGCTTCCAGCTTCGTCCTCAGCAAACTAACACAGGAACAGAAAACAAAACACCACATGTTGTCACAAGTGGGAGTTAACAATGATAACACGTGGATACAGAGATGGGTAAAAAACACACCAGGGCCTGTTGGGGGTGGGGAATGAGGGGAAGAGGACAGGTCAATAGGTGCAGCAAACCACCACAGCACACATATACCTATGTAACCTGCACATTCTGCACATGTATCCTGATTTTTTTTTTTTTTTTGAGACGAAGTCTCACTCTGTCACCCAGGCTGGAGTGCAGTGGCACCATCTCGGCTCACTGCAAGCTCCGCCTCCCGGGTTGATGCCATTCTCCTGCCTCAGCCTCCTAAATAGCTGGGACTGTGGGAGGCTGCCACCACGCCCCACTAATTTTTTGTATTTTCGGTAGAGACGGGGTTTCACCATGTTAGCCAGGATGGTCTCGATCTCCTGACCTTGTGATCCACCCACTCAGCCTTTCAAAGTGCTGGGATTACAGGCATGAGCCACTGTGCCTGGCCTCCCATTTTTCTTTTTCTTTTTTTTTAAGAAGAAATAATAAGAAAAAATGAAACAATAAACTGGTGCCCAAAACACTCAGGAGGTCACCTATGGCCCAGTGGCCTATTTGTCCAAAGATGGATACGAATCCATTTGTGATGTTTATAAATTTAAATTTAGTTTGTTGGAGATCAGTTCCTTAATATGAAACTTATAAACCATCCGTTAAGATCTGACTTCGCTGCCATCTCGGCCTCACTTTGGATGGCCTAGAGGAGGGCCATGTTGGCACCTTGGCTGTTCGTCTATGACTGGATCCACACTCTGGGAGAGAGAAAATGTGTTGGACGTTTGTATATCATTTTTAAAATGCGTTTACTAATTTTGATGTAAAAAAAGTCATATTTTGTCATGATTCAGGTCTCCATATGTATATAATTTTCATAACAGAAAACCCTCATTATGTTCTTTACTGTCCTCTCCGAGAGCTTGTATTAGCTTCAAGTTTCAGGTATAATCATAGATCTAGGGTTTTAGTATGACTTTTTAACATTTCAGTTTCTTTTCGGAGGTAAACTCTGCTAAGCATTAAAACAGAGCATAGTATTATAATTTTAAAATATGCCTTGTTGACCCGGAAATCATTCTCCATTATTGAGGAAAGACAGAACTATGGCATTTATGTATCTACACAGAAATAATTTGTATAGCCAAACACCCAGGAATCAGGCAACTGGTAGTTTTATACCTTTTTTAGTGAGTAATGCTGAATCAATCCTATAGTATCCCCATTAAACTGTATCAATTAACATCTCAGATTTTAAATGCTCTACTTACGGAAACATTTTACTACATTCATTCACTGCCGCAGTCTTGAGACACTAGCGCTTCTGGCTTCTCCTGTGTTAAAGCCAGAGTAATACATAGCATGAATTCAAATATAGGGAACAACTCAATCCCACTGACCCGAGATGATGTGTCATCACTGGGAATTTCATTAAGAGAAATATTTGACATACAATGAATTATTAGTTCTAAGAAAAATAAAAGTAAATATAATAAAAAGATTAGTTTTACCATATATGGAGGAAGAGAATTCTCTCCACTGGCAATGTGTGGTATGTTTCTATAAGAAAAGTAGTATTGACTTCAGAATAACTTGGATTATTGAAATATAAACTCGAAGTCTCTGAAGCAAAGATTCAGGTTTAGATTGTCACCTGTTTCAAGCAAAAAATCATTTATTTCCAAAACATCGATGTGAGATCTGGGAATCATGAATCAATCAGTGCTTGTTGTTTTGTTTTGATTAGATTGGCTTAGGAATATAACCGACTTTATCACTCAGAATCTCTAAAGTCATGTTATATGGCCTTGAAATCCTCACATTTTAAGTACAATGTTGTGAGCAGAGGAGCACATACAGGTGTGGGGTGCCGTGAAGGCTTCCTATGAAAAATAATGTATCCCGGAATTTAAGGACAGCAGGATAAAGGCAGACACAGGGCAAATCCCACTTATCATCTTTCATGTAAAATTCTCTTGCAATTAGGAGGCCCTCTAGCAAAATATTCCTTTGGAAAAATGACAGTAATCATCTTTTTTTCTTTCCTGTGTCTACCCCTGCTTCCTACCTTCAACATGTCTTTTCACCAGTCACTGCAATTACTTTGCAAAATGGGCAACCTCCTCACCCTGCACCTGTGGAAACTGGGGCTCATATCCATGAGGCAACATGTTCAGTGCTTAATGTTCCATGCTGGAAATTCATCACATTTTAGATTTGTTTGATCCAAAGCCCAGCGTTTTTTTTTTGTTTTTGTTGTTGTTTTTGCCCCTGTACTATGCCTGCTGTATTGGCAATTTGTCTTTTCAGAGTGGGTAGACGTTGAATGACTTTATTACCATTAATGCAATAATTTCTCAGTAGGTGAAAACATTACAGTGCTGGAGTTAACTAAAGCTACCTCCCCTGGGGGCAATAGCAAAGGAAACAATATTGACATCATATCCATGAGGTTCTAGTTCTGACTCATGGCAGCCTCGCCTTGCCCGGAATGATGACCCCTGTCTAGAAGGAAAAAGCAGAGATGCCAACGTCCACAGGAACAGCATGTAGGAGAAAAATTGGCTTCCCATAAAGCAGGGAATATTAAGTCTAAGGAGCCTTTGACAGTCAGGCTGCTGAACAGGATTGAGAGAATAGCAACTCTGCTCTGGGCATTTAAAATATCACTTGCATCCTAATGTTTTAAGTAATCACTAACCAGAGTATAGATTTAAAGTTCTTTCAAGTACCACTAGTTTCCCTGCTTCCACATGACTGTGCACATAGATTTAATTTGTCCCACCGCCGCTACCTCCCACACATGCATCCAGACTCACCCACAGGCTTCAACAATTGACTGTCGAGTAGCAGACACTGTTCTAGAAGTGGGCATATAAACAAGCAGATCATTATCTTCACTCTTGGAAGGTTTACATTTTACTATAGAAACATCATCAATGAGTAAGCAAGTAAATAGGATATTTTCACAAAGTTATTAATGCTACAAGGGAATAAAATAGAGTGTAGAGGCCAGCCACGATGGCTCACACCTGTAATCCCAGTACTTTAGGAGGCTGAGCTGAGCCCATCACCTGAGGTCAGAAGTTCGAGACCAG
Source organism: Colobus angolensis palliatus (assembly GCF_000951035.1). Lineage (NCBI taxonomy): Eukaryota > Metazoa > Chordata > Mammalia > Primates > Cercopithecidae > Colobus > Colobus angolensis. The sequence goes on along the minus strand of NW_012114766.1, from coordinate 4,586,314 downwards.
CCTGGCCAACATGGTGAAACCCTGTCTCTACTAAAAATACAAATATTAAGTGTGGTGGCCAGTGCCTGTAATCCCAGCTACTCTGGAGGTTGACGCAGGAGGATCGCTTGAACCTGGGAGGTGGAGGTTGCATTGAGCTAAGATAGCACCACTGCACTCTAGCCTGGTGACAGAGACTCTCAAAAAAATGTAGGGCGAAGGGCGGTGTTCATTGAGGTGTGAGTGTCTGGAAAGAGTATACTGTATTGAGACACACATGAGGTCTCAGTGAAAAAAATCTGGGCAAAGCTCATTTCAGGCAGCTGGACGCACACGTGCAACGGGCCTGGGTTGGCAACAAGTGTGGTGTATTTAAGGAAGGGAAAGAAGTGACACTGACCAGTGAAAACCTCCCTTTTCCTTTTGGAGCAATACAAACCTGGTACTCCTGGTTCATTTTCAGTGTAAGAGCTCCCTTCAAGGCCTTGCTCACGGGCAAAGGGTTCTACAGTGAGAGACCGACTCCTTGGTTCTCTTTCAGGCAAGCTGCCTCTGGCTTTTTTACTTTTCTTCTTAGCTCTTGTAGTGAGTAATCTCCCATAAGTGTTTGAGATTAAAACCCAACCAAGTACCCTAAGGCGCTGAGCGAGAGCGGCTGATGTCAGTCCATCCGGTGCTCTGAGCATCATCATGCTTTCCGAGCTTCCTGCAGGGCGTGGTGTTCCTGCAAAATGCCTGAAGACTCTGATTTTGAAAACCCTTAATCGAAATCCCCGGAAGGGCACTTTACATCATGGTCCTTCCACGATTCATTATTTTCCCCATAATGCAGACCCCGGAATAACCCAGGAAACTGTAGAAGATAATGCAGCATTTAATGCATAGTTGATTTGTTTACAGTTTCAAGCAGCGCTTATCTGATCAGGGAAACTTCCACTTCCTTCAGTGAAATCTGAGGCCTCTCCCTATTTCAAATTCCAGAGCCACTTAGACATCTGTCTTACTCCTTAGCTCTTCAAGAAAATAAAAAATTCATTGACGATCACAATGGACCATTTTATTTTTTCTTTATTTTATATGTTTTACTTGAATTACTTAATAGCTACGTCCAATAGGAGTAAGGCATTGTTTAGTCTTGCAGAAAACCCAACAGGTGTACGATATAATTTGACCACAAAAAATGTCAAAAATGAAAGAAGCTCTGGAGGTCAAAAATCTGCCTGTCAGAAAGTAATCAAATTCTCATTTACACAGTAATTTATATAGACATGAAAACCATAAATTGTCATTTTCACAAAATGGATATAGTAAAGGGATGGACCCTGCCACTGAGCATCATAAATATGTAAAGGTTTATTTTTCCACCAATGATATTTCAAAAATGAGCCAGTGTGGTGATCTGGGCTTGTTGCAAACAGGATAAAAACCACAAAGGCTGTTTTTGATGTTTATCTCCAGTGAGACATACTGTTGAGATGATAATATAGGTTCTGCCTGGACTCTCTTTACACACAAATCTATATACTCTTTCAAATGATATCAGGCCCCAGAGTTGGAGACAATATACATTCCCAAGTCTTTTCATCTCCAGACTGTTCCTCCACAGCCCTGTCCATTATTTCTCAAATGACTCGTTTCCTCGTTTGTAGAATTTGCTACAGAGTATCATTTCCCTGCATGGCAGTCTCCACATACAGAACAGTATAGCCCACATCTTTCTAAGTCACTAAACCCAGTTGCATGTCAAAATATCTCTGATGGTCAAACATTTGCGCTCAGAGGTTTTGAATAGCAACACCATTCCCTCATCATAAAGCATCAAGTAACTATTTTCACAGTTAGCAAAGCAAAGTCTAAGCCACAGCCCCCTTCAGAGGCTGTGCATGAATTAAATGAGGGAGTACAACGTATTCGGCACACCAGTTTTTAAATGTTACGTCCACCTCTACTACTTTCTGATAATGACCATCCATCCCAGGAATGAGAGAAACAGCAGTTTCATCCAGATGTGGAATCCAGGAAGGTGTTTGTGATACGTTCACTCCTCAAGTGCTCACAGAGAATCAGTTTGGATTACAGATGAATCATCTCAGCTGCTACCTTCTTCTAGGAAAAGTATGTGCCACTGCTATACAGCAGCACAAATTACAGAGCAAGAGCTCAGGAGAGGAGCCAAGCAACTGCTGAGGGGTATTCAGAATGGAGGGGTTAGTTCATCTCAGAAATGATGAGGGCATGGGGCCATTTTCTAAGCTGGGTATTTCTGAGACAGGCTTTCCAAGTAGAAAATTGTCGTAGGACACAGTGAGCCCTGCCTTTGCTGGAATGTGTTTGCCAGCCTCCAAGAGAGGCACTGCTGTATAACCAACTGTCAGCTCCATGGCTCACCGGGGCCCAGGGCAAGTCTTCCTGTAGGCTCCTTGCCGAGCAATTGCCCATCTTGCAGACCTGGACCTTCACAGGAGAGAGAGTAGCACCTACAGGCTGACCAGGTCACCTCCAAAGCTGGACACTTCCGAGACCAGTTCTCATGGGCTCTGGCAGGACTGGCAAGTATTTAATCCAAATCCAGATTGTTCACATCTTGCATGCCAGGTAGTATGGCAACATTAAGTGTAGATTAGAAAAATGTTCAGCAAAATGTTAGCAATAATTATTTTTGGTAATCAGACTATGAGTGATGTTTATTTTTCTAAATGCTTCTTAAGACTTTTTTTTTTCCTACAGTGGGCATTGATTTGTTTTAAAGAAGGGCAGAAGTTAAGAGTCCCTACATATCTAGAGTTTCCAAATGTCTATGTTTACTCACCATTTTATTTTGTAGTCTAAGGTATTTATTGTGATATACATTAGGATTGGATCACCATACTTGAGGTCTTTAATGTAATGGGTTGTCCACTGTGTTTGTTTGTGGTGATATAACTGAGTTTGGTGGGACGGCTCTAGGCTTTGGTGTCAGAAGATCTTGATTCATTCCCAGAAGACTTTGACAATTTACTTCATTTCCACTTGTTCTTCCATCCTTGTAAAATCATGATTTGTGGCCACTTAGATGGTCCACAAAGATTATATGTGAAAATGTAGTTTGAAAACAGAACCTCATTCCAATAGTATAAGACAGAATTAAAAAATGACTGAAGTTAACTCTGTGTATTTAAGGTTGTGGTATTAAGGACTCATCTAATGAGTAGAAATCTGCAAAAAAAATTAACTCTGTGATTCTTCTATATCTAACATTCTGCTGATTACTTTAGATAGGAGCCAGATGTTTCGTATGTTATTATTTAAGTGCCAGATGATTTAGATTCCAATCGCTTAAAATTATGGCATGTGTTCAGGTTTTCTCTTGGAAATTTGAATAATACCAGCAAAAACATCTGTATGCACAATGTTGCATGCATATTTCTCTGTGATGTGTATTTTGGTATCCATACAATTACAGATGTGTATTTCAGTATATGTGTAATTGCATGCATACCAAAATACTCATCTCAGAGTGTGTTCATATATTTATGTGAATATATATGTGTGTATATACATACATATACATATATATGACATTGAAATCAATATCACTGGGAAAAATACACACATACATATATACTTCTTTTTTACCATTGATATTGCCATTGGTATTGATATTTTATTTCACGGTGACTTCCAGTATCAGTTTATGTAGGAAGAAGACCATTAGACCTTTTTCTTTTTAAAACAGTAATTCAGTTTTCAATCCCTGTAAAATAACTTAATTTTTACTAAAACATTACAATTATCACAGAAATTACAGATTATTTTATTGCCCTGAGGAAATACAAATTAGAAAGGTACTTACAAGGAATTCACATTAAACAACATGTTGAAATGTGATTATGTTTGTGGCATTTAAAAGTTTGTCCATTAAGAATATTCAGTTAAAACAATACACTTGTTGGAAGCTGTAGTTATGAACAGCATTTACATCAAGCTTAGATGTACATCGTTTAAAAAGAAAACATGTATAGAATATTTGTGCACACTCTATAGTAGGCAGGGGCCCATTGGAGTATAAGATCCAAGAGAAAAGAGGAGTACCATATTTACTTTAAATCTAGATTCTATATCTTTGTGGGTTTTAGGGTTTTCTACTCTGTTCCACTGGCTATTTATCTAGGCTTACACCAGTCAAACACTGTCTTAATTATTTTTATGATAAGATGCAGTATTAAGTTGCAGACCAAATACATCAGATTCTGTCTTAGGCATACATACTTTAAAAACCTCTTGGTTGTTTACATTGGACAGCCAAGGATGATACTCACTCTGCTAAGAACTTTTGAGCAGTTTCCAAAATTTCTAACTGGGGCTCTGGAATGTCAATGAACGGATCGAATGTGACTCATTCAGCAACTGCACTGTACTGATTGGTACCCTAAATGCAGCCGAAATGTTATTCCTTGAGGCAATCTTAATATCTGTGAATCTGATTCAGCCTGATGGGTCTATAACAGTAACTACTTTCCAGCTGACGTTTTCCTGTTGAACTGATTTTTCTTTTTTCCAATTTATAATCAAGTTTTCACTTTTTTTTGATTTACCGTTAAGCAAGAATTACTCGTAAACCAGAAAAGCTGTTTTCTTTAAAGACCTTTCAAAACCCCACAGCTTTAATATCTACTTGTTACAGTGTTATTGTTAGACTTAAATTTAGTGGAAAATGGGCTTCTTATTAGTTCTCTGGTTTTAAACTCATAAATCCCTTTCATTAAATCTTTTTATTAAGATTTAGCCAACTCCCACAAGCATTTGATAACATTACTGTGAATGATTTAAGCTCACTGAGGTCCACTATTATAAAATAGTTTTTAAGTATAAAATGTAGTTGAAAATAATTTTATCTTTGTACTTTAAAAATAAAACTTGAGGTAATATTTGTATTCAAGTACTTACACTACATGCCACAATCTGAGTACACCCAGGTCCCTTCAAAACTTTCTCAATATTTTTTAGTGTCAAAACATTTAAATGCATTTAAAGCACATTAGTGGGAAATGGACATATTAAGAAGGTAAGAAACATAGACAGTTTTCAGGAGCTACTTAACAACTAATCTCAGACAAACAAAATGTTGGAAGTGTTTGAGTGGGTTATCCTGTTCCGTTATAGGATAGTAATGTTTACAGGCTACATGAGCAGAGCGTGTTGATGAGAGCACACTTACAACAGTCTGTCTGCCCTGATCTCAGATTCTGCTCCTCTTCTTTCAGTTGGATTGGCCCAGGCATGGCCATCACAGGCAGATTGTTACAGGTAACTAAGCAGAAAAGAAAAGAAAAGAAAAAAATTAACCACAGGGACAAAATTAGCATGGCATGGAAAGCTTGTATGTGGGAAGTAACATGGGAAGGGGAAGGGCTGAAACAGGCAAGTAGGGAATCACTGTGCAAAGTAGGTGGATGAAGATCAGGAGAAGCGGAAATGAAAAGCCTCGGTGAGGTGGAGAAGGCAGGCATTCTGTTTGTCTCGTGGTAAAAATACAATAGGTGGGTCAGGTGTGCAGCTGTTACTAATCTCTGAGAGCTGTTCTTTCAGCGCTCCATTCTTGCAGGAAGCCTGGGGCCTGCAATTTCTCAAGGGTTCTGTTCTTTTGGAACTACTCCAGAAGTCTGGGAATCGCCTGAGAAGTGCTTTGTTCGAATCAATAACACAAAATCTTTGGGGGCGGAGGCAGAATGAAATCAGTTCCTCAGACACTGTTCAGTAGCTTGAAGGTGGCTTTGTGGCACTCAATTGCCGTTCACTCCTCATCATTTCCCATTGTCATGTCAGTCCTAAATCCTCAGGGTAATCCCAGTTCCACCTGCCAAAGGGAAGTTATTATGGGAGGGCTGAGTAAAATGTGCGATGTCCTGCAGTCCTGCAGTCCCGCTTAGGGATGGCTAAAACACTTACTGCTCATTGCAACTCTGAGCCTTTTCTTTAATTGGTCCCTTCATTATGTGATGCACTTTCCTTTCTCCTCCACCTAAGTCCTGCCTGTGTGGTGGGTAGACATCAATAGTGAGGATGTTGTATTCCTCATTTTGCTGAGTTGCTCTTTCATTTGAGTGTCATTTAACTTACCTTGTTTTACGCCTTTTATTTTCCATGTAATAAGCTTCATTTATGCATGTGTTATTCTTCTGCCCAGTAAGACATTTGCCAGCACAGGCAGAGATCAATCGTTGGCATACTGACCATGTTTTTTTCTAACTATTCTTATTACCACATATTGCAGGTATGTGGCTATGCAAACACGTGTGTATGTATATAGTTTTATAATGTTTAGTTTTCTCTTAGTTTCCACCAACAAAGATTTTAGGGTGGTGTGTTTTAAGCATGATACTACATAGACAGTTGGCACCAAATTTGTTCCCCATGAATTGAAGTTTGATATTGATGAGGCTGTATTTAAAAATGACAGGAAAAATAATTTCCCTAAACTTCTAATATGAGTTAACAAATGTTGCATATTTTCTTTCCTTTTAATTTGTTGCACTTCTCTATCTTTCAGAACTGCAGAACACTTACAATTTATCCTTCAATATTTGTGCAAGAATTATAAAATGTTACAAAAGTTGGCTAAAGTGGTTAGAAATTTTAAAAATCGCATATTAAAGATGGCCAGAATAATATGCTTTGTGTGTGTGTGTTTTCTCTTCCAGGTCAGAACTGTGGAGGCTTAGTCCAGGGTCCCAATGGAACTATTGAGAGTCCAGGGTTTCCTCACGGGTATCCGAACTACGCCAACTGCACCTGGATCATCATCACGGGCGAGCGCAATAGGATACAGTTGTCCTTCCATACCTTTGCTCTTGAAGAAGATTTTGATATTTTATCAGTTTACGATGGACAGCCTCAACAAGGAAATTTAAAAGTGAGGTAAAGTATCAACTTTTTATGTTATAGTTTAGTTAGTACTGTTTGAATACTTAGATTCTGAAATCTAGTTGGAATTAATATTTAAATTTTATTGTGTCCGGAGTTGGTTCCTTCTGGTGGATTCGTGGTCTCACTGACTTGAAGAATGAAGCTGTAGACCTTTGCGGTGAGTGTTCCAGCTCTTAAAGATGGCAGGGAAACAAAGAGCGAGCAGTAGCAAAGTTTATTGTGAAGAGCAAAAGAACAACCTTTCCACAGCGTGGAAGGGGACCCCAGCAGGTTGACACTGCTTTTAGGCCCTTATTTGTCCCCTCCCATGTTCTGTTTCTGTCCTGTCAGAATGCCCTTTTTTCAGTCCTCCCTGTGATTGGCTACTTTTAGGATACTACTGATTGGTGTGTTTTATAGAGCACTGATTGGTGCATTTCACAGAGCGCCAATTGGTGCATTTTACAATCCTCTTGCTACAGAGCGCTGATTGGTGCGTTTTTACAGAGTGCTGACTGGTGCATTTTACCATCCTCTTGTGAGACAGAAAAGTTCTCCAAGTCTGCACTCAATGAAGGAAGTCCAGTTGGCTTCACCTCTCATTATCAGAAAAGAAAAATACAGTTCCTATAAGAAAACTTGAAGACTATCGACTTGTGGCAAATTGTGCATACTTTTTCTATACTTAAAAATTCAACTTTTTATTGAAAATTATCACTGAGTTCGTTTATAGATATCAAATTGTTCAAGATCTATGAAACAGAGTTGTCAAGGTAATTTAAATAAAATTATAATACACCATTGTTTTCAAGCAACTATGAGTTTGAGAGAAAAAGAACAAAGATAAATGCTTGAGTACAATTCAGCTAATCAGAACAAAATGAACCCTTATGCTGTCAGTGAATATATTCAGTGAAAAGAACATAGGAGGTGGGTGAGGTAAGAACATTCAGGACTATTGCATTCTTTGGAGAATTTGTGGTTTAGACAATAATGGTACAATCTATTCATAATTGGTTTTCTCTTTTGATCTATAGTTTTTACAATGAAGAAAGCAAAATATTTCCTGGGATGATTTTAAATTATATTTTTTCAGTTGTCAACAAGAAAAAATTGTACCTGTACAACTATATCTACTTTTTGTTTTCAATTTGGCAAAGGAGGAAGCAATATCCCTCCCAGGGAAATCAGATTTTCTTAACAAAATTGATGAACTTATATAGATTACTGATATTAATGCCGACAGTAATACACACAAAAATCATATGCTTCATTTATTATTTTATGGGATGAGAAAAAAATCTCCACACAAAACACAATTTTATGTGTACATCTAATTTGTAATATTTATGTCAATATATGTTAACTACATAACAAATATGTCAAATATAAAAGTAATATATTTTCAAATATGTTTTATTTGAGTTTTTTCACCTATTTTCAAATACAAAACACCCAGTTTTTTTCTGGGTCATCTACAGTATCAATTATCTATTTTCAGAAGCATTTTTACCTTCAATACATTGTAGAATGGCCGTCTTTTTTCTGAATCAGTTAGGTAAGCTTTCATCTCTCCTTGTATTACATTTATGGTCTTACATGTGAGTATTTGAACAAATTATGTACATATACAATACTTGATAATTTGATGTAGGCTTTCTTAAATAATTTATGCTCTTCTAAAAGTCACTTTTTTATTCTCAATTATAGATTCTGCTAGGGTATAGTAGCATATTATAATTGTGATAAAACCTGCAGAGTTATAAAAAAGAATTACATAATCCATTTTATTCAGATACCAATGTGTGTGACCCTACATTAAAAGTACCACTTAACCTTTCCATTAAAAAAATTCCTGTTAAAAGTATGCCCTCTTAAAAATATTTCCATTTTCTTTCTCTCAGTATTTTTATTTACTCTGTTTCTTTCACATATAGAAAACCTGTCTTAATATAATTTGATTGACAGGTATGTCTTTCAATAAGGTATTATCTCTTATGGTTTTATGGTACTATTATCATTTTATGTTAAATGTAAGACAACATTCTTACCATCTTCAATATTATAACAGTACCAACAGTGGAAATGTTAAGTTAGAACAATTAGAAACATCATATTTCATTTTGGAGTTTCAGTGAACAGTAAATCAATTGATATATATGTACAACACAATGGTTTTTTCTTTTACTTGCTGGGTTATGTTTAGTGGAGGAAGCAAGGGAGGTTGAGAAGAGACTACTTGGGTTCATATGAATCACTAATTACCGACAATTTTTTGTCTGAAAAAGAGAAAAATACGTCATATTTTTTTTTTTTTTTTTTTTTTTTGAGGCGGAGTCTCGCTCTGTCACCCAGGCTGGAGTGCAGTGGCCGGATCTCAGCTCACTGCAAGCTCCGCCTCCCGGGTTCCCGCCATTCTCCTGCCTCAGCCTCCGGAGTAGCTGGGACTACAGGCGCCGCCACCTCGCCCGGCTAGTTTTTTGTATTTTTTAGTAGAGACTGGGTTTCACCGTGTTAGCCAGGATGGTCTCGATCTCCTGACCTCGTGATCCGCCCATCTCGGCCTCCCAAAGTGCTGGGATTACAGGCTTGAGCCACCGCGCCCGGCCAATATGTCATATTTCTACCTGTTTCTTGTCCTTGGAGTTAGGATGCTACTTTCATCTTGATATTCCATTTTATATTTCCTCCTCTTATCCGCATACATAGAATGCCATTTTGAGGAGACATTTGAGGGGTGCAGAGTAATTTCTTTGGGAACGGTTTAGAGTACTGTAATACAAGTTAGAAAAACACTCAATGACTACTAAGTGCTGCAGGTCTCTACTAGTACAAAATGTGAAACACAGAGATGTGAAATTGGAATGGGAATGTTGTCAGGGAAAACACCTGAGTAGGTGTTTTCTCTTTCAACATTCAGGATGAGTTGATGGGGAAAGTAGTTATAAATAGTAGCAAATTCTAATTAATCGGGAAAGGGAGCACTCTAATGCTGTTTGTTTCCCATTATGCCTTGAAACAGTTGTTTATTTCTCAAACGCAATTAACTAGCAACACTTAAGGCAGCTCTAGAATTCAAAGGAAGGTTACTTTTGTGGGAGGATTGATGTAGGAGCTGCTGATCCACTGAGATGTCACAAAAGTGATTACTTAGAGATGTCTTGGTGTGTTGTTTTATTGCACAAAAGCTATTTTTAGAAGTTGAAAATGTGCACTATCTGAAATACAAAAGCAGTTGTTCTGTTAAACAACTTGAGCATTTTTAGTATCAATAAATTTCTTTCACATAACCACTGGAATTTTTTTTTTTCCTAAATAAACTGAAGAGGCAGATTTAATCCTCAACTGACAAAACAGAATATATAGTTTAGAATTATTGATGCTTACATTGCAACTGGAACTTTAGTCAGAAATATAGTTTTATATACCTATGTAAAAATGTTTAAAGAATTAATATACCATTTATATTATCTTGGATTATTTCTTTAGTACAAACACATCAACAATATATACATGGTTTGTGCCCCATCAAAAAATTAAGTTTTAATGATGTGGATATTGAGAGCTGCAATGAGACCTCTCTTGGTAAGCATAAGGAAGAAACTTTAACTCAAAATTCAAAATGAGAAAATCTGATCTTTGCGTTATTTAGAATTAAAGCAGCTCATTTTTTTTTTTAATTTTTTAATGAACTGTCAGGTGGTTGCTGTTTTAAACAGCTGAACTTTATTGACTCTGTACTTCCTCTTGCTTCATCAGTCTCCACCAAGTTCCAACCATGTAGTCACCAAATCCCAAAATGATTATTTTTTAACATCTCTTGGGCTGGGCATGGTGGCTCACACCTGTAATCCCAGCACTTTCGGAGGCTGAGGCGGGTGGATCACCTGAGATCAGGAGTTTGAGACCAGCCTGGCCAACATGGTGAAACCCCATCTCTACTAAAAATACAAAAAATTTAGCTGGACATGGTGGCAGGCATCTGTAAGTCCAGCTACTCAGGAGGCTGAGACAGGAGAATCACTAGAACCTGGGAAGTGGAGGTTGCAGTGAGCAGAGATCATGCCACTGCACTCCAGCCTGGGTGATAGAGGTAGACTTCATCTCAAACAAAACAAAAGGAAAAATAAGCAAACAAACAAAAAAATCTTTCCATTAACCATAACCTGTTTTGATCCTCATAGTAAATGTTCCTACAAAGCCTCCTGTTCTGTCACAGGCTGTCCTGAGCATCCAGGTAGACCGATGCACGATCCTTTCCTGCCCCAGCTTGCCCTTTTGGGAACACTGACACATCTGCTGCTGTCCTAGCCCTGATTTCTATCTCTGGCAACATAAACAGTTTTAGTACCCATGACCCTGAAATTCAAGAAACTCCATGATTGGCCTCCAAACTGCATTCTGGGCTTCAGTCTCTCCCGTTTGTTCCCTGAAAAGTTTTCTTGTTCAGTTGTACAGATCTGTGGGTTACTCCTTGACCTGACCTTACAAGAAAATGTTGTCCTCTTATTCCTGGCCTCTCCCTCTACTAATCTAAATATGCATCTTTCAAAACCCAGTGCACATTAAATCTTCCCTAGGCATTCCAGACAGCAACCCATGTACATTTTCTGTGTGTGTGTGAACTCTTGTAACACTGGCCACCGACATACACTTGGAAGCCTGTGCTCATTTGAACTCACACCTGCCCTGAAGTTGCCTCCCACTGGGGCTTGTATATCTTTGTACATTCAGATGTCTAATAGAACATAATCCTCTGAGGCCAACAAATGTGCCCTGAAATGTGTCTTCTCCGGTGATTACCAATGTCTTGACTTTATTTCCACCCCCTGCCGAGATGGAGTTTCGCTCTTGTCGCCCAGGCTGGAGTGCAGTGGTGCAATCTTGGCTCACTGTAACCTCTGCCTCCCGGGTTTCAAGCAATTCTGTTGCCTCAACCTCCCAAGTAACTGGGATTATAGGTTTGTGCCACCCTGTCTGGCTAACTTTTGTATTTTTAGTAGAGATGCGGTTTCACCATGTTGGCTAGACTGGTCTAGAACTCCTGACCTCAGGTGATGGCCCGCCTCGGCCTCCTAAAGTGCTGGAAAATAGCTTGACTTTCAAATCATCACTAAGAGTCTGTGGGGCAATTCTGAATTACAGTATTCCTGATTCAGGGCCACTTGCTACTGCCGTGCACAGAACCCAGCATTACTTAATATAACTCTCTCTTAAATGAGAGCGAGTTAACCATCCCATGTGGTGACTGATAGTTGGTACATGTTCTCTAAATTTGAAGTTTTGTTTACTTGTCCTAAGTCAAGAAACAGTTGAGGTTGACATCAATTTCCAACTGTGATACAATTACAATATCAAAGGTCTAAGAGAAACTCCTCTGGAAGTCAGAAAGTAAATAAAGGCGAATCTATGAAGGGAAATGTTGCCACTCAATATAGAAAATCAGGATATATTATTTCATGATTATTGTAAAATACAAGGCCTAGGGAAATAGCTTTGGCTTTTATCTCAAGTTCCTCGCTCTTTCTAACTTTAACAAGATTACCCCTAATTTTCTGCAATGCTGATAATGAAGAGGTTAGAGGTGAATGTGATAGGGCCGTTAAAATCAGAAAATCATGAATAAGTGTTGTTGAAATAGAATAGGTGTTCCAATTTTCTTAAACTGTAATAATGCTTTTGAATGCATTAAATATTTTTAAAAATAATTTTACTGTGTATGGTTAAGGTGCACACCATGACAAAACCTACCTAACCTAAAATATATCTGGTGGTATTTAGAACTTACGAACGTGTAAGGGCTAAAGAAAGGGTCTCAGTTACATTAGGGTCATATTCAACTGGAGACCTAGCATTGCCTAAATTCTGCTTTTCTGTCTCCATAGTTGCTATGAGGTCCTAAGGGAGCCATTCACAGATCAATGGACTGATAAAAAAAAAAAAAAAAAAAGCAAAAAAGCAAGGTATCATTTTATTTTTAGCTTGGCTGGTGACTAATACCTGGTTAAGGCTCTGATAATCACAGGATGAAGCCAACGTCAAAGCTTTTATAGGGACCCCAGCCTCATATGAACACCACAAATGTCTTGACATCTTATCGATGGCATTGGGACAGCCATGCAGTCAGGACTGAGAGAGTGACCAGCACATATGACCTGCACAGGGTGAGAGCAGATCCCAGAACCAGGGCCTGGATAGTTCCAAGGAAGGAGCAGTGGAACAGCTTGTCACACAGAGGTGACTTCTTAGCTGGAACACAGATGACAGGTCACAGAAACCCATCAGTGCTTAGAACACTGGTTCAACTTAGGACACTTGAAATGTTGAAAAGAAAGAGATTTCTGAGACTAATTTGAATTTATATTTTAAATCTGTCTTTTTTTTTTTTTTGGACACTGGCATATTTTATTTTATAGTTATTGTATCTTCATGAGGGCACCAGAGGTGGACAGCAGAGGTGTTTGGTCCATCCGGATAAACCTATAATGTTCCCATAATTATGTGATTTTGTCTTGGGATGATGAAATAAAATGCAATTTTCCTCAATATATCGTTCAAATTGATCTTGGCAGCATAGGCTTTAAATTAGTGACCCCTAGGTAAGCTCAATCCTGATTGGCTAAGTTTGAGTGTTTTTGTTTTTGTTTTTTGTTTTTTGTCTTTTTTGTTTTTGACTATTTGCAGTTGTCTAGAAGAGAAGGAGAAGACCAATTAATTTGGAGATTCACGGGTGAGACTGGGGTCTCATCATGGATATACTTAATTCTCTCCTTCCCTAAGTGATATTAGTATGCAGCCTTAGTTGAGAACAACTCTGTGTGTGTGTGTGTGTGTGTGTGTGTATGTGTGTGTGTGTGTGTGTTATAGTCTTAGTTGTTAAGAAAAAGGATAAAATGACTAGTAATTAGAAATTCCAGTGATAAAATAAGAAAACATGTAAAAGAGATAATAATGATGTTTGCAGTACTATGAGGAAGTTTTGGCGGGCATGTGAATTCTGACCACTACCTCCTCACGCTGTGGTGGTGTGTTTCACGGCAGCTAAAAACGGATGGTTAATTTCCATATCTTGGGTTTTTTTTTTTTTAAAGCAGCAAAACCATACTAATATGGGCAGATAAGTCTTTTAGGCATTCATAAATATAGGTGTGTGGGAAAGTATTCAAATATTGCAGTTGGCTAGAGAGAAGGAGCTTCCTGGAACATTTCTCTTACAAAGTTAAAGACTAAGGAAAAGCATTCAGACAAAGATATTTTCTTGATTTGGTCATGAAAATCTGAATGTTGACACTATTTTATAAAATAGTAAATCTAGTCTTTGCTGTTTGTAGCAAAATGAGTATGTTAGATCACCAATGTAAATAGTAATATGGAAAATAAAAATGTTAAAATATTATCTGAGTCTCTTTCTAGGCAGGACACATAATTTAGAAATCACATATAAAACTGAATGAAAAATTGGACTTCCTAAAAGTTAACATTCCAATGGCAAATGACAGATTAAGTTAAAATATTTCTAATAGGTATAAAAGACAAAGAATTGTTTTTCTTAATTTATAAGATGCATTTCTAGAGCTACAAGAAAATTTTAAGTAATCCTTCAGTTGAAAAGCAGGTAAAATATTAAGGAGGCCAAATACAATACATTTGTGCCAGTAAGTGTATTTGAACCAAGTTAAAACAATGTAGTATAATAGCTCACAATTCTGAATGGGCCTACCTCAACATTTTAGTAACAGAGTTTTTGAGGATATTGAAAAAATGTTTTCATGTCTTCTTGGTAGGATATTAAATTGCTGCCACATTTTTGTATAGACATTTTGAAAATTTTCTCGAAGAAAAGTACAAGCTTTTTCATTCAGAAATTCTAGCTAAGAATGTATTCTACAAATATATGTTCATATATGGCAAACCACGTGTGAAAGAATGCTTTTTGTTTCATTTGGATAATGTTTGAAAATTCAAGGATGTCTAGGTATACAAATGGAGACCATCAATAACTATCACTAGTTAAGTAAATTATAGTATCTCGACGATACAAATCACCATTAAAAACAATAAATGAGATTTTATCTGTGGATCTGACAAGATCTCTCACATATATTTTTCATTTAAGAGTAAACACAGTATCAGAGTGTCCAATTTCTTCCAAGGTTTTATTCTCTTTTAATAAAAGGTGTGTAATAACTCATAATAAAACACCATCAATGAATTTCTAGATGATGGTGGAAGCTCAGAGATTTCCTGATCTATATATAATTTTAACATGTTATGGTGATTTCAGTAGGGGCTATGGGAAGCTCATAGGGGGGTATCTAACTCACCTGAGGGCTCCCAGAGGACTTTTCACCACCCGGTGTAATGTTAACCAAGGTAAAAATACTGCCTTACTCCAGAAAAAGTAGGCCATTTTAGTGTCCCTGGCAGGCCATGTGTGAGGAGAACTTTTTTTTTTTAACATTTTCTTTTTCCTGTGTGTGTTCTCTGTCCTTGAAATTCTCATGCTGAATTATATCTATGTTTATGCCTATCCTATGTCTCTCTCTGTATATGTGTGTATATACTTTTATGAGTGTGTATATACTGATACTTTACATATATATGTGTGTATATATATATATATGAGTGAATAAATTGGACTTTCTAAAACTTAACACTCAAAAGGCAAATGACAAATTAAGTTAAAATATTTACAGTAGGTACGAAAGACAAAGAATTAGTTTCCTTAATTTATAAGATGCACTTTTAGAACTGCAAGAAAATTTAAAAAACGAACTACAAATAAAGTTTAAAAATCATTCAATTGAAAATTGATACTGTGTATTTATGCATAAATATACACAGACACATATAGAAGTATATATATAGTATATATGTATATGTATAGGCTTCTATCAGCGTTTCTCCACTGGGGGTGATTTTATGTCCCAGGGCACAGTGGCAATATCTAGAGACTTTTTTTTTTTTTATTGTCGCAGCGGGGAGATAGTTGCTCTTAGAATCTGACAGGTATAATCCAGAGATGCGGGTCAAAGTCCTGAAGCACACGGGATATCTCACATGACAAAGAAGTGTCTGCCATACACTATCAGAAACGCCGAGGGCGAAACATTTGATTTACAGCAGTATCTGGAATCGTCTATAGTATTCCTATACTATTCCTGTGTCTGCCTACATTATTTTTCTACTCAGAGGCCCAAGATTAAAGAGGTAAACTAGAACCGGCTCAGGGGAGCAACTGTTATTTTTTTGCGGGGCAGAGGCAGGCAGCAGAGGCTAGGGCGTCCCAGAACAGATGGAGTGACCAGGAATGGGAGGTGACATTGGGCATCGTGTCAGGAAGTGAGTTTTCCACAGTAGTAGGCATAATCAAATTTCATGAAGAAATCACTTTAGTAATTATTTTACATTGTCTTTCAAAAGGAAATGAAATAATTATTTAATCTGTCGTTTCTGAGAAAAAGAAACAAAGGGTCAAAAATCTGTAAGATTTTTGTAAGATTTTGGCTTTGTAAGATTTGACAATAACATTGTAAGATTTTGACTTCTGTTCTTTTTTTTCAGGTTATCAAATCTGCAGATACAGTTTGTTAAAATAGCTTAGTGGGAAACCATCCATATTCATGTGCAGTAAAGAGCTATAAATAGATTTCCCAGATTTTTCAGGATTTTAAATGAGCTTTATGTGGATGATCAAGTTTGAAGCTGAGTGATTGATTTTTTTTCTGTTTAAGATTTACCTTTTCTTCTTTCTCCCATCCTGCCCATTTTAAGTGATTGAACAGCAAAGTCTATTGCTGATTTATCCTTTCAACCCCTGGAGTAGCCAAGCATTCAGAATAAACAAGCGAGTTTTCATTGCATAATATTAGTTGAAATCTTGAAATGTATAGTTGCTTACTTAAGTTCAAAGGCAATGAATGCTATATACAAAATATGTGAGTTAGTCATTTTAATTCACAAAATTTAAAAAAGGAGTAAGATATTACTTCGAATATGAAGCAATTGCTTGCTTTACCACAGTAAATACACTCACCTGCTCGCCTATCCCTTTGCAGAGAAATCTGATGCACTTTGTTTATATTTGAATGTGCTAAAAATAATACAGAATCAAAAAGGCAAAATTTTAACTCGATTTTCTTCTTGCTTATATCGTTCTTGCTTAAGTCTTAGAACCTGCAGTATTAACTGGAGCGTAACTCAGAGCTCTACACAGGGCTTCGGGTTTTGAGATCTAAGTGAATAAAGCCTTCAGATCTTTTCTTTGGGGCATCCTGGAAGTGAAGGGTAGGTCAGGATGGGGAGACGTCTTTGCAAGAGGTGGAGTGAAGCCCACTGCAGAGCATTTCCTCAGAATCAAGCTGGTGTCCTGCCCTCCCACACCCTGCCCCCTGTGGTCCTGACCCTGATTGGATTTCCTTGGCTCCATGTCCTGAGTGTCTAGCTCTTGTTGACCTCCTCCTTACAGCCACTTGAAGATCAGACAATTTTCTCTCCACATTATTTTCAGCACAACTTTCCAAGCTCAAATGCTGTATTGATCTCACACTAAACCCTCAAACAGAAGGTTCAGAGTTACAGCTGTTGTTGGACTACTACTTCCTTCCATATACTTTATAACCAATATCTGCTGCTTTTTCCTTTAGAAATCACTAGCAAAAAAAAAAAAAAAAACTTAACAGCATGGGAATGAATTCAGCATTAAAATAAATACAATTAAAAGTAAAAAAAAAAAAAAAAGATGTGTGGCTGGCTCCCAGCTTCAAGGAACAGTCCCCACAATGAACAGGGAGTATGTTCAATTTGAGAGAATCGGAGAGGAAGCAGAAATAACACAAGGGATGCTTCATGCAGGCTGTATCCTCTCAGCCAAAAGAGGAAAATTGAGCTAAAGAAAACTTTGGCCTTCTGAAAACTTCCTAAAATAGCTTTCTAAAGGAGATAGCATCTCAGTTTCTCACGGTCTATTCATGAATCTTTCATGGCAGTTTTTCTTTGATTGTAATGTCAATTCTTACAAGTCCATGAGAGTCCCATCAAAACATACCAAGCATGGCCAGATGTGGTGGCTCACGCCTATAATCCCAGCACTTTGGGTGGCCAAGGCGGGCAGATCACTAGAGGGCAGGAGTTCGAGACCAGCCTGGCCAACATGGTGAAACCCCGTCTCAACTAAAAATGCAGTAATTAGCCAGGTGTGGGGATGCGTACCTGTAGTCTAAGCTACTTGAGAGGCTCAGGCATGAGAATGGCTTGAACTTGGGAGCCTGAGATTGGAATGAGCTGAGATCGCACCACTGCATTCCAGCCTGGGTGACAGAATGAGACTCTTTCTCAAATATATATACACCAAGCCTGTCTTGAATATGATACAGATACCATAATCATTATATTTTGTTGCTTAGGTTTAGAGGTTTTCACATTTTTTTAGATTAAATATTTCTAAAATGCAAATGCACAGGATATGTTGTGACTTTGTATTTGCTTGTATATATAGTAGAGCCGGGAGAGCCAGGGAAATCCTACTTTGGGCTAGAGATGGTTCAGGTAGGGAGGAAGTGGAACATACATCCTTTACAACAGTGGATTCATTCAGAGTATTTACTGTGATTGTGCTCATACATATAGACTCATTAAAATAATGCACTCTCAAAGAGATGACTGCTTTAAAACGCAATGCATGTTTCTTACATGGGGATATTGAAAGGATCATTTAAGTTTTGCATGGAAACTTGACCCTCTAATGAGACTTTTGAAGACATCCTCAACTTCCATCACTCTTTTCAGCTACGTCCAGTAAAGGAAAATCAGCTGGCATTCTAAGCAGGTGGCTTGTGCTTAAACACTAGAAGGTGAGAACGTGCTGTGTAGATGAGGTTGTCTGTGCGTCTCTGTATCTCCCTCCCATACAACACATTCCCATCCTCACATTTTCCCTGGCATGGTCACATCGTGGTTCTCTTCTCATCTGTGGCATCCTAGTTTGACCTGTCCAATTAAGAGAACACTTTGTCTTTTAAAATGTGACTGTCATTCTTCCCATTTTGTCATGATCTCTGTGGTATAAACAAGCAAACTGAATAGAATAAAGTGATGATAAACTCATCCATTCAAAGAGTTGTTAACTTATGAAAACTGCAGTTCTCTACCAGGAGCACATTTTAATTTAAAAAATGAATGCCAGTGCCTTCACTGTGCACCACCCCAAATGGAAATGAATGTAATTTGAAAGGCTAAGGTGGGTGTGATGTGAACTTTGAGGTCATTGCAGGTCGCTTTCTCGACTTGACAAGAGTCACAAACTTGAATACTCTCAGGAGTCAGGCAGAGAGTGTGAATCAGTGAAACAGCAGGTATCGGACCATAATAAAATACGTTCTAGTGAGCTTGAGAATCACGCCCCATGTAAACAGCAGCTGCTGCTGGGCACCAACCCACCGTTGCCAGGCAAAAATGTGAGCCTTGTCCAATGTCACGGATCTTCCGTTGTTCAGCAGCAGCAAAGAATCTTCACTATGTGAACTCCCGTCATGTTTAAAATCCAGTGCAGGCCGAAGGCAATGCACTAGAGTAGCAATACGTGCAATCTCTGATCTAGAAGGTTAATTGACAAATGCAGCCTTGTCAGTGCCTTATGTTGGTAATTCCAGAGAGGATTGGAAAAGACATCCAAAGAAGTCGGACCCAAAACAAGTTGAGTCTTTCTAGGTTTCAGTTACTTTCTTTTGATAATGGAGAGATTTGACAAGAGCTCAAAGAATTCTTCTACACTAGTCTAGCTAGCCCTTTTCCTACTATACCTTGTGTTGCAGTGGTATGGTTTGATCTACCAGAAGTGTACTTACACGTTATCAATCTCTTTACACAAATAAAGGTCATCTCATTCTTGAAACAGTAGTTGATTTGCCAAGTTTTACTGCAAACCTATATTAGAATTCTGGTAGACAGGAGCCTAATTTACCTTGGATACATACTAAATTTCTTTACACAAGAGCTGGATATAGTCATTTTGAATACTACATTGATAAATGAGTCCTTTAGTTGCAGTTGTTCCCATTTTAAGGTATATTTAGTAACCAATAATGTGCATATATTGAAAATATAAAATTGGATGAGATTTATATACAACCATGAAACAACACTTACCATCAAGCTGACAAATATTACTATCACCCACAAAACTTTTCTTGTGACCCCTGGTAAGCCATCCTGTGTTCTACCCTTTGTTGCCAGAAAACCATTGAACTGTTTTCTGTCACTGTGAATTAGTTTGCATTTTCTGAAATATTATATATACCAAATTATATGAAATATATATATATATGTACACACACACACACACACACATCTATATATGCCTAACTTCTTTCACTCAGAATAATGATTTTGAGATCCATCCACATTTCTTCATATAAAAATGGTACATTCTTACGGTTAAGCAGAATTTCAGTATACAGCTATGCTACATTTAGTTTACCAGTTTAATAGGCGTTTGTTTCCACCACTACCCACCAGTTTTTAGCTATTAGAAATAAAGCTCCTTTGATCATTTGCATAAAAGCCTTTGTGGGGAAAATGGTTTCATTACTGCAGTCAAACATTCAAGAGAGGAATGGGTAGGTAGTATGTTTTATGATAAACTTTTGAAGAAGTGGCTAAAATGTTTTCTAATCTGGCAGTTCCATGCACACCAACATGGCACAAGTATACATATGTAACAAACCTGCACGTTATGCACATGTACCCTAGAACTTAAAGTATAATAAAAAAATAAATAAATAAAAAATATAAATTACCACCTTAAGTGATGAATTTTAGTTCTATGTCTTTGCCTATATTTGGTGTACTCAGCCTTTTTAGTTTTCGTCATTGTAATGGGTCTAGAGTGTTATTTTATTGTGATTTGAATTTGCATTTCCCTGATGACCATTAATGTTAGTATTTTATGTGCTTATTGATCATTCAGATATCTTCCTTGGTGAGGTATCTGTTAAAATATTTTGCCCATGTTTTCTGTAACTTTTGTCTTCCCTTTGAGTTATCAGAGCTTTCTAAATATTTCAGATTCAAGTTCTTTGAGTGAAATATGTATTACAGGTAATTTCTTCCACCAACATTTATCCTTTTAGTGATATATATTTAACAATAATTTTTAGTCTTGAAAAAGTCTAATTTATCATTTTTTTCTTTTGTGTTTCCTGATTTCCTGTGACATATGAAAACTTTGAATTTAACTGATTTTTAAGATACTAACCTGTATCCTGTGACCTTCCTAAATTCAGTTAATTTTAGTAGTCATTTTGAAGATTCCATGAAAACTTTTTAAGGAGGCAACCATATCATCTGCAAAGAGAGGCAGCTCAACTTTCCCTTTTGTGCCTCCTTCTTTTTGGTGCTGTATTGAAATGCCTAGCTCCTTCAGTACACTGTGGCATGGAAGTGGTAAAAGTGAGCAAAACAGGTGGGATGTAATGAATTCTGTCATCACCATCCACAATGTCTTTTGTACCAGTTATTAGCATGTTGTCCTTCAGTTCCAAACCTACTCTTCTTTCCCCTGCTTTGTGATTCCAGAGCCAAACCTTGTACACACGTTGCATTTCCCAGCTGCCACTATGTTAAGCTTTCTCAGTAGAGGGTGCTGCATGGACACAGCAGGAGGAAGAGATGTTCTTACTGATTTCTGCTTCTGATTATGTGCCACTCAGCATTGTGCAGGATGTCCAGTGACAATCATCTCCATAGTTTTGCTGTCACCTCTTTGGGCAGCTTACCAGAAGGTACCATAGACATTAGTTGGCACTCCCTGCTGGACTGCCTGGAGTGTTGAGCCTCAGCATGCATTTTTGCTGCCTAGCGGACCACTAAATACTCCCTCCTCAGCAAGCTCTGAATCTCAGCCAGGCAAGCATCATCTTTTGCTTTTTTCTTCTTTGAGTAGTCTGCCTGAGCCTCCAGGTAATGTCAGGTCAATATGTCTGCATTCTTATTTTGTTTTAATTCTCTTTATCCTACTTTGCATTTAATCTTCTATAAATTAATTGTTCTTTGTAATAAATTTCCCTGATGGGAGATTTCGTCTCCTGCCTAGAACTGGACTAATATGTTGCTTGTAGATTTTTTCACAAATGTTCTTTACTTGCTTGAGAAAGTTTTCTATCATTAGTAGTTTGCTGAGGGTTTTATTATGAGGAAATATGTAAGTTTTTCATATGATTTTGGCATTGATTAAAATGGTAGCATTTTTGCCTTTTTTGTGTTTATATGTTAAATTACATTGAATTAGTTTTGTGAAATTTTAATCCAACTTCTCATTCTAGAATACAGTCTACTTGGTCATAAGGTACACTACATTTTTCAAATATATCATTGGGTTTGACTTACAGTAGTTCATTTAAAATATTTGTGTCTGCATAGATGAGGAGCTTTTGTCTGTAATTCCCTTTTTTGTAGCCTTTTTAAGATTTTGCTGTAAAGGAGACAGCAAACTATAAAAAAAAAATGAGCAGAACTGTTTTTTCCTCTGTTTCTATAACTATGTAATTTTGGTGTGATTTCTAGATAAAATTTAAGACAGAAAAATCTGCTCCTGGAGTTTTCTTTTAGGAATCTTAAAGATTCAACGTACATTCTAGATTTAGGGCCATATAGATTGTCTTTTTCTTCTAGTGTCAGTTTTGGTAAATTATGTTTTTCAAGATATTTATCCACTTGAGCTCTGCTTCTTAAATATGTAGCTACAGTTATTAATGCAGGTTGAGCATCTCTAATTATAAAATTCCAAATCCCAAATGTTTCAAAATCCAAAATTTTTGAGAGCCAACATGACATCATAAGTGGAAAATTCCACACCTGACCTCCTTTGATGAGTTGCATATACACTTTAAAATATTCTTTAAAATCGTCTTCATGTTATGTATGTAAGGTGTACAGGAAATTAAATGAGTTTTGTATTTAGTGTCGGGTCTCATCCCCAGGATTTCATTATTTATAGGTCGGCATATATTCCAAAATTCGAAAAAAGAAATCCCAAATCTGAAATATTTCTGGTCCAAAGAATTTCAGATAAGAAATACTCAGCTGCTATTATTATTTTAAGTCCACTTCAGGTCTGAGGAATATATGATAAAAATGGATTTTTTATTTTTGATGTTGCTTATTTGCATTAATTCCCTTTTAAAATCTTTCTAGCCAAGAGTTTGCCAATTTTCTTGATATTTTTAAAGACCACATTTTAATTTATTATTTGCCAATTGTCTATTTTTTTTACTTCACTCATTTTTTCTCTTACTCTCACTCTTCTATTTATTTTGGGTTTAGTCTCCTTTTTCTTAGAAGTTAAGTGGAATATAAAGTCATTAATTTGGCTCTCTCTTTTTCATAAATAAGTAGTTAATGCTATAAGTTTCTCTCCATATAATAATTTATTTGCCAAACATTTTATAGTGATTTAGTAGTAATTTAGTTTAAAATATTTTCTAACTTCTTTTATGATTTTGTCTTTGTCCTATGAATTTTAAGAAGCATGTTGTCTGATTTCTTATATTTGGACTTTTCAAGCAGTCTTATTGCTATAGATTCTCATTGAATTCTGCAGTTAAGAAGTATACTCTGTGTAATTTTTATTCTTTAGATTTATTGAAACACGTTTTCCTTGTCTTTTATCATCTCGGGGTAACTTTTTTATAGTTCAGCTATTATTAAGTAGAAGAAAGTATTATATGTTATTTACTGAATTTTAGATTCTTGGCAAGTTATTTAGCTTTCTCAAACTCAAATTCCTTATATTTAAAATGGAAATATTGATGTCTATGTTAGTGGCTTTTATATGTATACATATATATATGTGTGTGTGTGTAATACATATGTATACACATGTACATTTCTTAAAGTAGAACAGACTTTAGATAGAGCAATTGTTTAATTGTATTTAGTATTTGGTTTTTCAAACAATTCTCAATATTATCTTAAATTTCTACTTTCTGAACACCAAACACAATGGAGACATATCTTTATAGTCCTACTCTTAAAAAGGAAAAATATGTACTCCTATAACTAATAATAATTCATTAATATGAGTATTAATAACAGTATTTATTGTGTTAATATTTAATTCACCATACTATTCTAATTTTATAAAATGTACACATAAAATAAATACTTAGGAACATATTCATAATTAAGCCTCATGTAACACTATGCTAATTCTTCAGTGTATAAATATAAATGTATTATTCATATTTGATATTTTGTTGTGATTGGCACAGTATTAATATTTATGCTGTCATTGTCCTAAAATGACTTCATTTTGCGATGAAATTATTTAATTCCAAACAAAACATATTATTTCAACTGATATGTGTAATGTGATATGAATACCAAAATCATGAGGACATACCTGGTTTTCCAAATTCTTCCTCTTGAGAAAAAAAAGAACACATACTATTAAATCCGGGCAACAATAGCTTCAGAACTCTTTTTTAGTGACATGTCTTTGGCACTTGAATAAATAGTATGGCATCCCATGTGGCTAGAGCACAGAGTGCATAGACGGATAGAGTGGAAAATATAACTGGATGTATCTCGTGAACAAATCATGAAAACACTGATGCAAGATGCCTTAGAGCTTAGCGAAAAATTTGGACTCAGAGTTAGTGCCGTTTTGTAATGACCTGGCCCGATGGACTTTTCTTCTTGCTACTTCTACTACACTCGCTACTGTCACAGCAACTACCACTAGTGGAAGGACTGAATTATTATTTCATGAAAAGAAGTCCTCACTCAAAACCGGACGTCAATCTTGATGCTAAATATTGGCAATCCCTTTGTTAATTAAAATTATGTTTATTTGGAGAAGGCTGTATTGCTTTAATTTTGTTACATGCATTTATTTAACAGCATTTAGACATAACAACATGTAGTTAGTCTTTGAAAAACTCTCTGGGGTGGTGGTGGTGGGAAAAAATGTAGACATTCTGCCCACCACCCCAAGAAGGGAAAAACATTCATTTCTTTCTCAGGAGTTAAATCCGGGACAAAAGACTATAGAAATTCAACCAGGATATTTATCATTTAATATTTGTTTGGCTTTCCTCCTGGGAAGAAATGCCTGAGCAGAGAAGTAAATAGGTAAATTCTTTTTGAAATAGAATTTCAGTATTTTAATCTCCTTCTGGTATTACTGAAGCTTCTGTTATGTTTGCTAGAAATAAAATACAGATTTGTTCTAGTGGTTTCTTTTGTGAAGAATTTATGGCTAGAGCCCACTCTGTCTATTCTTTTACATGTACTCTTGTATTTTATATGCCATGAATCTGAAGTAGGGTAAGATGGAAGATCCTGTAACATTTTCTCTGAGCAGTGAAGTCAGAAATGCTTTTGGGACTTCCTCAGGATTCTGAAAGGTGGCAACATTTTTACTCAATTTTGAAAACAACAACAAGGTTCGTACATCACATTTTGGATCTAATATTTTAGCTAAAGTGATGCTTGATTGAAATCCAGTAAATAATTTAACTCTTTCCCAAGGCAGTCATTTCAGCTCTGAAGTTCAGAAAAACATCAAAAGCCTCCATTTGTTGGAAATAGGAGAAGGCTATGTAGGAGATAAGAAGAATCAAGAAATAAATATATACACAGAGCTAGAGAAAGCTTATTCTCTGAGCTTTGTTCTTGGTTTCCCAACAAGAATATAAAATAAGCCTTAGGTTCCTAATAGCACTCCATGAGTCCTGCCCACCTTTGCTCTTCTGTTCAAGCCTCAGAAGTATTTCTGCAAAGGAAACTTTTCCATTGCAGACCTCCTGCAAAAGTGTGTTCATCAAGCAAAGCTGGGCTTCCTGAATTTCTTGCTTATGAGGGAGAATAACACATGGCTGAGCTTAGCAGTGTTACAAAAGAGGCACCACTGAAGGACATTTATCAGGTCTGGACTGAGTCGGGTAGGAATGAGTCTTTCCAGATGGGGGAACTTGTTGGTCACCTGCAGATCTTACGTGTGGTCCCTAGGTTTGGGTTCTGGTTTTGTTTTCTTGAAGGACAGAAACCTTTCATGTGACATTTGGCACCTCGGCAGTTTGTACAAAAATTCAGCATGATATGGTAGTGACCTGTCACCTAAGTGCATATTCTAAGTGATCTTGAAAGCAAAACTGGCCAAGAGAAATCTTATCCAAATAGGCAGCTCCAAATCATAAATATTCTGAAAAGAAACATTGTATCTTAAAAACTTAACTAACAAGTGTTTATTGCATATGAACTGGGTCCCAGGCATTGATCTAAGTTCTGTGGTAAAATGAGGAGCAAGAAGAGTGAGCGTTCTTGGTCTCTTCCAATGAATATACTCATGGAGGAGACAGATAATAAAACATTTAAAATATGAGCAAGCAAATAACTCACTTTCCAATAATGATGAAAGCCAAACAGGAAATTAAACAAGGTGTTGGGGTAGAGAATAACTGGAGTGATGAAGAACAGATTCACTGAAGGCTTTGATCTGAAACATAAACAATAAGAAGTCAGCCACGTGGAGATCTGGGAAGAGAATTTCCAATGAGCTTACTTCATAACCAGGTGCTTCTAAAATATTGCTCAGGATAGATAAGGAGAGCGCCACCGTGATGGAATCAGAAGCAAAATCCAGACAGAAACCTCATGGCACTGTCTAGTTGACAGGTGATTCACCAGAATGTTTAACTTTCTGTTTCTGGCAAGGCATTTGCCTTACTAAAATGTCAGTCCTACTACCTTGCGTATTTAAAATACGGAATGACAGGGTTGTTGGAGTTCAGTGTTACTAAACGATGTTGGAATCAGCTCTGTTTCCATTCCATTTTCTAGTTCGAACTTGAATATTTTTGGTTATATCTGTATCCGTTTATAGACATCCAACAAAAGAAGGTAAAGAAAGTAATCCCTCTTAGAGATTTTATTTATATTTTCTTGATTATTTGTATAAAGGTGCAAACATTAGTTTGAATAAATCAAAATGGCATAAGAGCAGATAGTGATGATAGAAATACATCTTGTCTTAGTTGGCATAGGAATTTTAAAACATGTTTCAAAAACATTTTGAAAAACATATAATTAGAGTCATAACATCTATTATTTATAAAATAAGACAACTGGCATCAGTTAATAAAATTTTAGAAGCATATCACAAATCACTTATGGAATATTAAGGAATCTGTTAGGTAAAACAAAATAAATCTGCTTTGAATAAATAAAAGACAATACAATCAGAATTAGTAGACATATTGTATTATATCCAACACAAGATTAAAGCAAACTGTAATTTAAAAATTAAACAGCAAAAACAAATGAACAAGCCCGGAAGACTAAAATGAGTTTCTTGTCTTTAGTTTTTTCGTCTGGATTCTACAAATAAGGAAGGGTAGCCATGCATTTATGCCAGTATCCAAGGAAAGCATACACTATGGCGATCATCACCGTTGGATAAGTGACAAATGAGTCAAGGTGCTTGTCAAATCAGTTTACTGTTAGCTCTTTCTCAAGCCCTGGGATGTCCAATGTCAGCTGTCAGTAGTTGCTAGATCCTGTATCTTATACCATAGTATTTTATATTTAACCGAAGTTTATTGAGCATCATCATAACTGATGTATTGCTGGCATGCAAGAATGAGAAATTCTTTTTATTTGGTGTGATTTAGAGTGAGCAGGAGATGTAATTTACAACCAGCTTAAAATAATTGGTTTTACTCATACAGACTAAATAGAGTTCTTAAAATGCACTGAATATTGAAGGCCATGATTTGCCTCTTGTGGTCATCTCCATGTGACACTCAGGGTTCTTGAGAAGGACGCAGGTAGGTGGCATCTTCCCTATTATTTTCCTGAAGAAAACATTCATTTGGAATTCCAGGGTAGACTTGTACAATTGGCAAACCATGCATCTTGTTTTTTCAGTTCTCAAAGTGCTCCTAAGTAAAGTGGGGAACTTGAAAAAAGAAAACAAGGTATTTGTGAAGTTTTTGCTTTGGGATCTTTCATTTATTTTTATCACAACAAGGGGAGTATGTTATAGGATGACATCTGACTAGTTGGGGCTTAGGCAGGTTGCACTGTGAACTAGGGACACTCCAGACTATTGGCTAGAATTAAGTCTCTTTCATCCCAAAATTGCTTTGGGAATTACCTAACCAAAAAGCTGATGTGTGTTTTTACAGAACAGTTTGAAAAAGATTCTGGCTAGATTCTCAGTCTAAGTTTTGAAAGGAGAACTGTACAAACAAATAGTTAGGGGCTGTGAATTCATCTGAAACAGTGACAAAAGAATGCTTTCCAAAGAATAATATATCAGAAAAAGGAAGGTTATGATAGGTGATCGGGAACAAGATGGAAATAGTCATGTGTTAAGTATTGAAGTACTATTAATTGAAACATTCCATTTTATTTTTATATTTGGGGATTATAACAGGCAGTTTGATAAAATTAACAAAACAGTTTACGTGCACAAGATGGCATAAGGAAATAACCCCTTACAATCACAAAAAGATTATTTAAGAATGACTCTTGGATATAGTGCCTCTTTTGCTTTGAATGAAGTGTTTATCCTCATAGTATGAAAACCTAGAGTTGGCTCTCACACATTTGCTAAATATGCAATATTTTTTCCTCCTTTAAACTTAGAATTTGGGCATTTGTAAGCAATTAAATTACTTTGACCTAGTCAGTGAGGAAATTGGTCCGCATTTCTAAAATACCAGTTGTACTTTCTGCAAGTCAGTGAGCTAGTCTTCCACAATTTCTCCATATGTTAAGATAAGAAGAAACACCATTGCTGTGTATTATGGGTGTCTATGAGTTTTCTGGGTTTGGGGGAAGATACTGCGTAAACCCAATGTGAAGAGATTATTTCACAGTACATTAAGCTGTCCACGTTCTATGCAGAGTGTGTTCTGTGCGCATGGGTACACACACATATTTCCTTCTGTTTCTCTTTGCATAGAGAGTCCAAGGGCAATAATAGATTTGAAATAGGTACTTGCTTTTTCCTCTTATTGTGCCCCATTTATTTTGTGTCCTGCAGTTACAGCGGTACTAATAGATTATATCGGTTTGTAGATCTGAGACAAATAGGAAGACTTTCTCATCTGAAAATAACTGTGAAGTCATTAGTGTCCACCAATTCTAATTTCAGGGAAAATCACTTTGTACTACAAATATGATTGTTTACAGACAAATCATAGAAAATTCGTAACATTCGAAAATTGTCTGAGATTAGTGAACGATTTTTACTCTAGAGAAAACATTAATAATACTTTATATCTTTAGGTTTTCATATTATTAATTTTTTGAAAAAAACAGTGATTATCTTTGAGGAATATATGCATTTTTAAATTCTATAGACATATACTCTAAATTATTACCTTAGGTGACAAACAGCCTTTCCACTGTAACTGAATATTTTAAGGAAGTGTTGGTTCCATGAGTGATGTGCGTTTGTGTGTCCAGTGTGTGTGCATTTGTGTTTTTGTGTCTGTGTGTGTGTGCACATGTGTGTGTGTGGTCATATTCAGCTAACTTTCCTCTGGTGGTTCCTGTGTTCTATGTTCTAGGTTTCTAAGTTCTAGATACTTTCGCTTGTGCTGTGTTACACAATTCTCATTAGTATCTCAATCTTAAAAATAAGGATATCAGTTTAGAGGTGACATAATTTACTAAAGCCCAAATAAAAAGCAAATATTAAAGACTTATTTAGGTCCTAGATTTTCTGACCTTAATGTCAGGACCGTTTTCTGTAAACCTCATCATCTCTAAACAAGCCATGGAGGTAATGATGGGAGTACTCCCTTCAAGAAAGGATTTTTCTGCAGAGTTTTGGCCTTTGTGTCCAGTCCATTTAGGTGTGAAACACAAATGTGCAGCCTGAGCTAGTCTTTGGTCCATCTCCTAAATATGCAGTGTTCTTTGCTGGCCCCCAATGCCCTTTGTTTTCTAAACAACGTCTTTCATGCATAACTAGTTACTATTATTATTATTATTATCAGAACTGTACTCAGTTCTGTATTATGCACACTGTACTCAGTGTGTTTTTATTGCATCTCTGTCAGTTGTCACATTGGCTTGCCAGTAGCCAGTAAACTGTCAAATCTTGGCTCTATATTGTTTATGATAATTTTGAATGTGGTATTTTAGGGTGCTTGTCCTAAAATTTTTATTAGGACATATAAAATCTTTATTTTACATGAAGATTTCTGGCAATAAAAATTCATAACACAAAAGAAAACTTCTCTCTCTCCACTAAATTTCAAGCACAGAAGAAGATTGAGAGACTGAGGAAGGTTTTTTTGGTTGTTTGTTTGTTTTGGCATTAGGCAGGCCTTCTGCTTTCAAAAATCACACCATCATCGAACCATTTCCCATATGAATTCCAGTCCCTGGGTGGTCTTGATGTTAGGAGTGAGAGAAAGAGTCGGTTAAGGATCCAAATTAGAATTCAGTCTTCTGTTTTTTTCACTTCTGAATGATTTACTACTGCCATTTGATGGAAAATTGACATTTTCTTGCATATACTTCATTAGGGGTTGTCAAGCAAACCTTGCTCAAGTCACTTAGCTTAGCAAAAAGAGGGTGGAAAAAGTCCAAGCACCTGCTCAGCCATCACTTCACTGTACTCAGTGTGTGTGAAAGTGCTGGGCTTACAGTAGTGGTCTTTGATGAGAGCCTGTCGCACTGATAGTATAAGGATGCTCTTCCAGGCCAGGGTGAACAGGTGCAACACACTTGGTTCTGGAGGCAACAAACCTAGTTCATTAGGAGCATGAGCTTGCTTAAGCTCTAATTTCTCTTTAGGATTTCTCTGTGTGCCAGTGTGGAGGTGAGAATGACAGTCCTGTAGGCATGCCCGCCTGCGGTGATGTCTACTCCAGTGCAGCGGCACTCAGGGAGCACGGATGGCATGCCTGCGGTCATCACTCCTTCATTAAAATATAAACAACGATGTGCACACACTCAACACATTGTTTCCTCTCTTACCAACTGGACATGATTTAAATGAAGTAGAATTGTTCTTGTTCTCTTACGGGAAGAGCGATCAGCTCGTGTTTAGAATTGTGTATCTGTGTGTGTGTACATTCAGCTGTAATGCAAGCCTGGGAAAGTAAGGGAAAACCAGCCACCAAATGCAAAACAAGTTCCTCCAGCCCCCTAACACTGAATTTTCCTGGGAATCAAATGTTATGAGATCACTCTTGCAGGGACAGTTGTATCTCTAGTCCGTGTGTCACAGCATCAGCTCTTCCCAAAATTAGCACATAAAATCTCTGCCTATCATGTTCAGGAAGCCATAAGCAGGTGTTCTAGTATGCTCTGATTCACTCAGGTTTTCGCTCTTGTTTAGCCTCTCTTAAATTGTATCAAAGCCAGGAAGAGAAAGAGGCTGGTGTCATTGGTGCTGTTTGTTGAGTGTGCATAGATTTGCAGGTACATGCATGTGCGTGCACACACACACACACACACACACACCAGCCTCCACACCCTGAGAGTGGCAGGGATTTGGTGTGAGGTTTGGGCAGCAGTCAAGCAGATGTAGAAGGCTCATGGGTCCCCTGAGTGGGCTTACCCTTGTCCTCATGATTTGCGGTTCATGGCTCAGGTCCAGGCACACATTCATTCAACTGTTCCTCCAGTTTCTCAGTGTAGAGAAAGCTGTGCTGGAAACTGAAGTGTTGAAAACAAAGGTGATGAAGGTATTGTGCCTGCAGCCAATATTTTAGCACTCGGCGTTCAAGCCACTGACCCTCTCTGATGAGGTCTCTGCTCCTAGCGTGAGATGCGCTCCTTCCTGAGAAGAGCCCGTGGCTTCTCTTCCCAGCCCTCTTCTATCCTCACCTCCTAGGGATAAGCAGGGAACCATGGCTTTATTTTCATCCCAATTAAATGGTTAAAATTTGGCTATTTCAGACCTGAGCACTTAGGAAGAAAAAAACCACACAAATTAAGCTAAATGAAATCCTGAATTCACAAGTAATTATTCAGGAATGTGTAGTTTGTCACTGATTTCCAGCTGACCTTTAAGCTGCATTATGAAGGTAGCGGGCACTTGGAACCCTGGTGAGGAATCACCATTTTAAGCTGGGGTTAAATGAGTATACGTGTACAAAGCAGGAGATGAACACTGAGTAATTTTGCTA
Organism: Colobus angolensis palliatus; assembly: GCF_000951035.1. Classification (NCBI taxonomy): domain Eukaryota; kingdom Metazoa; phylum Chordata; class Mammalia; order Primates; family Cercopithecidae; genus Colobus; species Colobus angolensis. The sequence goes on along the minus strand of NW_012114766.1, from coordinate 4,554,296 downwards.
CATTTTGAATAGATGACTCACAAATGAGAAAATATAAATAATGTGAAAATACAACATCTTTAGTCATGACGAAAACACACAGTAAATGAACACGAGAAACACTTTCTCTCTTAACAAAATGACTTACACCGATAGGTTAAAGGGAAAGTGAGTCTCATCTTCTGATGAGATGAGGGGAAGTGTAAACATTTCTGGGAAGGCAATTTGGCAATACATATGCAGGTCTTAATAAATTGCTATAGTTTTATCCACAAGTTTTATATCTAGGCAAACTGAAGAAAACTATACAATAAGGAAATGGTACACACTCAGAAATGTTTATCGCAGTGGAGTTTAAAACATTATAAACAATCAAGAACTAACCAGATAGCCAGTGGGGAGCTGAGTTAGACCCACTGTCGGATAACCATGGAGTGAGCTTTGTGTAGTCATCAAAGAGAGGATAATACAAACTTTCATATTTATTGGTGTGAAAAGGTTTTCACAACATATGATTAAGTGAAAAGTAAATTAACAACTAGTACCCATCGTAAGATTTCCTTTACATTAAAAAACTATATGTATATGCTCACACAGACGTGTCTATAAACCCACATAGAGAGGTCTAGAAGAACGTATTACCAAACGGTAACAGTCATCATGTCAGCGGGAAGAGTGCAGTGGGCAATTCTCTATGGCCTTCTTTCACTTTTCTGAAGTTTTTGTGAATAGACCAAAAAGAAAAAAAAATGCTAGTTACATTTTTAAGGGGAAAAGGGCTGCTGTTTTCTAAGGGAAGCATGCAGATACTAAATTTTAAAAGTGCAATTTTATCGAATGTGATTTCCAACGTAGTTATTTCATTATAATTCCTCATGGACAATTAAATGTCATTAAAATGATTCAAAAACAAAATTGTATAAAGTTTTAGCCACACATGCAGTTGTTTATACTCACGGGCATGCATGCCATCATAAACTCTTGTGAAAGGCAATATCAACCATGTTATTAGATTAAGTAACATATAATTGGCAGTGTAGTCATGAAGAACCATTTGCAAAGCTGTTACAGCCATAAAACCTACTTTTTGAAAGAATAACAAACTAATCCATTGGATGACTTAAATCAAATCAACTGCTTATAATCAGGTATTTCTAAGTTCAGTGACATGTAAGTCAGCCATCAGATATTTACCAAAGCAGAGAGGAAGGATATGTATGTAAAAACAGCAAACATGATACCTTCTGGGCTATTCTTCATAAAGGTGGCATCATAGAAGGAGTGGTGTTTACGGAGTTTCAGCTTGGGTTCTGGAGCGGCTCTCTTTAGCTTCTGAACTCTGGTTCCTTATTAACTGCCTGTCCCTGAAGGAGACACCTGACCCCTTTGGAAATAAATCCTTAACCATAAAATGAACATATATTTGAAACTTTCTGCATGGTGTCATTAGAAAGATTAAATGATTAATGTGATCGCATGCTTAGAATAGTGCCCGATATGTTGAATTTAATACTAGGAGGGGTATTGCTCAATTTCGTGGATTCAGTAGTCAGTTTCAGGCACTTCCCACTTGATCCCTATAAAGGATTGAGTCCCTGTTTCTTGCATCTGTATCCCCAAGTCTTGTTTACATCCTAGTTTTAAATGAAGTAGAAGAAAGCAGGGGAAGAAAAGGTGTTGATAAATTATTAGTCTTTAAATGACACCTTTTCCCTGAAAAGGAGAGCAATAGGGGTAAAGGAGCATCCTTATAGCAAGAATTTGGAGGAAATGATAATCGGTCTAATCGGTCTTTTTTTCTTTTTTTTTTTTTCTGGAGCCTAACGCAAAGCAATGGTCATTCCCATAGGTTTGTGAAGCTATTGAAGGAATTACCAATTAGGTAGTTTAATAGCCCTCATACGAAAACTTACCCGATAAGTTCCTTGTAAAGGGGTTCCTTTCTTTTGAAAATACCCTGCATCCCATCTCTCTTAAATGTTCACCAGAGCTATTAGAAAGCTCAGGGAATTTGATGCTCAGTTTTGTAGTATATTCTCACCATAATCTGTATTTGTGTGTGTTTTTCCGTTTCAATACCTCATCCCTGCTTCTTTCTTCTTTGAATTTTTCCATGTTTTCTTATTTAAATTGCTCTAAAACTGGCAGTGTTGCCTCTACAATCTTCAACGTACAATCTTTGGAAGTCACCGCCTATTAAGAATGAGATTTCAAAAATATGTCATTTTGCTAATAAGATCAGACTCTGTGATGGCAGTAGCTGTTTATTCTGCTCACTTTTGTATGTAAAGCGTTTGGTAAAATACAGAAAACACAGTGTTGTTTAATAGCTGATTAGTGATTTATGGAATTCTCATGTTAATCAGTTAACCTAACAAAATATCCCAGCTAGGAATGACACTTTAGATAATCAGTTTTCGTCTCTTTTGTTTTTCTGAGACAGGGTCTCACTCTGTCACCCAGGCTGGAGTGCAGTAATGCGATCCCAGCTCACTACAACCTCTGCCTCCCAGGCTCCAGCAATCCTCCCACCTCAGCCTCCTGAGTAGCTGGGACTAAAGACACACACCACCATGCCCAGCTAAGTTTTTCATTGTTTTGTAGATACAAGGTTTTACCATATTGTCCAGGGTGGTTTGGAACACCAGAGCTAAAGCAATCTGCTCACCTCAGCTTCCCAAAGTGCTGGGATTACACGCATGAACCACCGCACCTGGCGAGTATTTCATCTTGAGAATAAGTTGAGAATGAGAAAAGTAAAACTCAGTAACCTGAAAGTGGAGGATTCCAAATTTCAGCCCAACTCCTCAGATTTCATGTTTCCTTTTCTTTCTTTCTTTCTTTCTTTTTTTTTTTAACATTCAAGTATGCCACATTCCTTTTAGCACTTCAACAGGAAAAATTATAACAGTGTTTTCCAGAGTTCAATCAAACAAGGTTTATAGGGCTTAACTTTGGATCCATTTTTAAATGTTAATTTTAAATGAACAAATGTTTTCTAGTTCCCAGTTCTATAGGAAGCAATCTCTTCTTTCGCCCATGTGTCTTAGCGTGCTTATCGAGTGTATCACACATTCAACGAGGTATTTTCCAGCCTCCTGAATATATGAACTCATAAAAGAAAACACATTGACACAGACTTCACTTTTGAAATGCTTGAAGGATAATTTTCATAATTCCACAAAGAGAACTTTAGGACATTGCTTAATAAATGATAATTAAAAATGTATTGTGGGCATTGCTAGCTAAAATGATGTGTTCATAGTCTAAATTTGCCATCATGTCCCTCACCTTGATGATGGAGCAGAATAATTGTTAACGACAGTACTGGTGTCTCTTATGGAAATTCTACTTTTAAACACTCTGAATAATGCATCATTTTCTTGACATTCTCTCTCTCCTCCCCCATGTTCAGTCCACTGGCAAATCTTGTCAAGTCCACCTTCAAAATAGATTGAGAAAGCGTCCCTTTCTCGTGCCCTCTGCCACTACACCATGTTCCAGCCAGCCACCACCATGGCTACCTGGGTCATGGTAGTTACCTCCTCACCCATGTCCACACTTTGCCCTTGGGTCTCCTTAGCCCACAGTGCAGACTTTTACCACTGAAATAAGGTCATAAAGCTCCGGCTCAAAATGCTTCCATGGATTTCCACCCCTTTGGAGTAGAAGCCAGACTCCTTACTTTGCCCTACAAAGATTCCTAGAGTCCCCTCTCATGCCTCCCTCTTCCTGTCTTTACACCGGGGACATGGGCCACCTTGCTGTTTCTTTTGAATACACCACGCACCATCTCCTCCTGGATCCTTCACCTGGAACACCCTTCTCTGAGCAAGGACACACTCTCACTTTTACCAGGCTCCTGGCCACCTGTCACGTTATCCGTGATGCCTTCTCTGACCACTATATATACTAACATGGATACAGGTGGGCTGGGGGAGGTCCCCAGATGTCAGTGAGACCTCAACACTAGCCAGTGGTCAAGCTCTTGACTCCATCGAATTCAAGGAAGAGTCACAAAATAGTGAAAGTACAGAGATTTATTGCCAAGGGAAAAGTACACGCTCAAGAAAGGGGAGTGAGGTCGCACTCAAGAGGGAGTCACTCCCAAGTGGTTTGAGGCTGCTACGTTTACTGTTTTCTTTCACCAAGGGGTGGAATACTCATGAAGATTGCTGGAAAAAGGTGGAAATTTCTTGGAACTGTAGTGCTCTCCGTTGTTACACCAAATATGCTTGACCCAGAACTGTCATGATGCTGGTGGGCATGGAGTTTAGGATGTTAATGGGCATTTAATGAGGTTGTTGTCAAAACCTAGGTCGAATTCAGCACCATGTTGAATCCAGTTGGTCTTAGCCAGCTTGGCATACACCCTGGGTTTTCTGGATATTATCAGGCCCTTGCTTCAAAAGTACTTCAACACTTTCCTTTTGCTTAGTCACATGAAGCTGCTGCCTGCACTTTTCTGTTCTCCTGTAACCGCTCTGTATTATTCCTGTCTCAGAATCAATCGCCCATCCCCTGCACTCCCTAACCCTTAACATTCTGATATGTTCAAATGCATTTTTTTCTGTTATTTATTTTTTCCATATTTTTTACTTATCATTAGCAGAATTATTTTATAATTGCGTGTTTATATGCCCACTGTCTACCTCTCCTGCTGACACTATGATTTAGTTGCTTGAGTACAAGGATCCTGCTTTAAAATTAACTGTCTTTCCTGGACTTAAAAAATGCTCCAAACACAATAAATATTACTTGAGCAAATGAATAAATATAATATAGTTGAAGAGTAAATGATTGATTTTCAAACTTTACCACTGGATTTCCTGAAATATGGTGCCACATGAAAAATTTTAACTTGCATCTTAGCAATTTCCTAAAGAAAAGGATGCATTATATCTACTTTATGTACAATGAAATAAAGCTATGCTAATATAATGGAGAGAAAGTTCATGGTTTGAGATATTTTTGTGATTTCACTTTAATTAAAGTATCATATCATTTCTGGATCTACAAAATTAGTTTTCTATTTGGGGAGAAATGATAGTTTCCTTTATGACCATTTCAAAATTTACTAGCCCTTCATGAAAGGTCTTTATTTAAAAAAAAGGTCTTTATAAAACTGGAGGATAGATCAATAATACAATATTATGTACAGAAGTCATCCAAGTGAACAGAACAGATAATGGTTTATTGCAATCTTCAGCCCATATTTGCCTCCATTTTGCTAATTTCAAGTGGTTCTCCCTCATTACCTGGTCCTTGAGAGAACAGTGCTGTATTTCTGCAGCTGACAGCCCTGCTGCCATGGCCACTGTTGTCTTCAGCCACACACAGTACCAAGAGTGGCAAAGGGCTTGGCATCAGATGATGTTGTAATCACAGTGAGAAGAACAGCCACGAACACTGCTGTGAGCCCAGGGAGCCAGAAACAAGCAAGCAGCCCCACCTCTGGCACAGAAAGAACTCTTTTTTTAATTTTTTTCCTCTCTCTCCCTGTTTCCTTGACTGTTTGCTTCCCAGTCCACAAAGAAATCATTTATAAACAGACCCTATTTCTAAGTCACAGTCCCTTATCTTAGGTTAACTTTGATTTCTAACTGAAGCATATTTTCTCCTTCCAACGCTTAGACATGCAAAGCGTGCTGAGTGGAGTGCAGTGCCAAGTGACAGTTATGTGTCCTGCAGTTTAGAAGCTCAGTTTAGTGTGAATTAATCCTGCAAGTCATTTCAGCACGATCAATTTTGAACGTGAGATATAGCCTCCCGCCGCTGCTTCCTTCTCAGGCTTCCGAAATAGAAACAGACTCCAACCACTCCTGTCAGCTCGGTGTCTGGGCTCCATATTTCATAAGGCCTGGCTTTGTCCATTGGCTCTGCTCCCGTCTAACTCAGACACATCCTCGTCATGAGAATGTTTCCATCTCCCAGCATTGATCTCAGCAACATTCCAAATGTCTCTACTCCAGCCTCATTTGGCTGGAAAATGACACGGCGATTAGAATATGAACGCTTCTCCACCATCAAGTTTAACCTGCCAGTGTTTGAGAGCATTGGACCGGTAAGCTTGCAATGGCACCGTAAATTGATTCCCAGATTTGCAAGTCACAGATCACAGATATGAGAGAACCATTCTTTTTATGCATTCTACAAGGGACAGAAGTATAAGTATATATTAAAGCATTACAAGAAAGATAATTTTAAAAGAGGAATATACTAGGAAAGGTCATGGTTAGATTTTATTGACTATTCATGATTTTGCTTCCCAAAGTCTTCAGATAAAAGATAGTTATCATTTTTATAATTGTAATTTTTCTGTTAACCCTGTCTCCTGATCAGTTAGGTAAATTGGAAGTTAGGCATAAAGTTAAGGTTAATCATTATAATCAGGATCATTCTGGGGAACATTACAGCCTCATTTTATGTTCAGAGTGGTCCTCCAGTTCTTCATCTATATAATTAGGTTTGCAGGATTCAACCTCTCTTTGGTCATAGATAATTCATTTTGGGTTCACTGGTTCAAGAGAACCAACCCTGTGAAAACTACTTCTTTCTTCTTCTTTTTTTCTTAAAGGTAAACTTCATTGGGCTAACATTAGTGTTTGCCTTATTTGTAAACTTAACAAGTCCGTGGTTGCTGTTTTAATTTCAAGTTACATTTGAAGTTGTTCTGTCTTTTTTGAGAATTGTGAACACAGTGACATAATACTCATTTCAGTGATTTTTAAAATATTTTGATACAGGTTAATTTTAAGTTCCACATTAGCTTAGCAGGAGTTAGGTAGGACTTTGGTGGCCAGTCACAGATATGATGGGGGTTGTTGCTTTAATGTTCTGGACAGCACCACAGGAAGCCTTACTCATTTCTGGCATAGACGGGCAAGAACAAATTACATCTCTGGCAACGAATCTGACATGCGCAAGCATGATTCTGAGCCCCGAACACCATTAGAGTCAAAGTAAATCTTCAATAATTACCTTTTGCTATCAGAGTATTATACTAGCAGACCTTGGCTGAAAAAAGGAGGTACAACTAAATATTGAAGAAGTAGATTTATATTCAAATTTTACAAAATTAACTGCAAACAATATTTTGTGCATAAATGTTACCGTTAAGCCCATGTATCATCATCATTCCCAAGTAAGATGCATGGTTTGGAAGGACGATAAACAGATTGGTGGTGGTCTGATTACATTTCATTTGGAGAGATTTAACTTTAGTTTTCCTTTTTAACATTTTTAAGCTAGGTATTCTGTTGACAAATTAGAGATTTAGGAAAAAAATGTTTATTCATAGCTATTATGATCATAAGTCAGAAGCTAATGACCACGAGAAGAAATGAAGTCGGACAAATTCATGGACTTGTTGATAATCCTTCCTCCCTAGAGATTCTGCTCTTTAGTCTTGACAAGTAGCATTGTGTGTATGTGTGTGTGTGTTTATAAAATATATATTATATAATATATAATATATAAAACATATATGTTATATATTATAATTTTGTATTCAATTCTATTAAGAATTCAATTTATCCATTTAATTTAAA